>NC_089222.1:132030911-132375369 GCF_963924675.1 Phocoena phocoena
GCTGCCTCGGAGGCTGGTGACACCAAAACTGATTAAAACAATATTATTTTTAATGACGTCAGGAGACCAGAAATCCATTTTAACTTATTGTCTTGATATAAAAGTTAACTATTAAAAAGAATGTATTTCTTCTGACATTTGAATAATAAAAGTAGATCCCTCCCCACACAGCTGTAGTCTCATAATTTGAAAACTGATAAATAACTGATAGTTAAAAATGAAATACATGAAAATAACTCTTTTCACCAAAAAAGACAAATGTTTCTACCTATTAACTACTTTTGCAACATTTTTAAAGTGATAATACCGAGGAAAACAAAATCATTTTATTTCTGGAATTTGAAAATATTGAAAAATTGACAACCAAAAAGCTGAATCTTTAAAAGTGAATTTTTTCTGAACTTGGATTTTATTACCCTTAGTCTATATCAGAAATTAATTTATATTGTTGATCATCTTAAATACAAGGGCTAACATTTACTGGGTCCCTGGGTTGTTTCAGGCACGTTCTCTGCTTGGCACCTTACAATGGGTCATCATCTCCTTCAATCTCCAAATTATATAATAGAACCAAGACCAGTAACCATAAGGATACAGCCAGCTCCTTGCACCACATCATGCAAATGTCAGAGGACTCAGGTTTTCTGATGCTAACCTTCATGCAGGACTTGTCTCCATTCCCAATTCACAAGATAGACAGCCTCAGACTTGATCAGACAGGGATCAAAAAATGAATCTTATCACTCATCTTTTTCATAATTTCATTTAAAATCATTTTGCATCCTTATAACATGATGCATTTTTTTAACTTGTATGTTTATATTCAAGGTAAAATATAATTTAATTATCTATGATATCATGCTTCTTAGTGGTACTAAAGTGAGCGGTATACAATGTGTATCCTCTACATCTATCTCCACAGTCTGGTATCCACAGAAAAAGAAGCAAATAGCAAATAGCAACATGTGGTCATTACTGTTTATTAAGTCAATCAATAGATTTGCTGAGCACCATGCTGGGCTTTAGAGCCAGAGGAGTGAAAAAAGTAGACAGAATCCTAACCATCAATGAGCTTGCATTCAAGAAAATCAGCAGAGACTATTAAACAAATAACTGAGATCCATTCATATGGATAGTGTTAAGAAGGATATGGACAGGGTGTCAGGATAGAGAGTAATGAGAGGAGGCCACTATAGCAGCAGCGATCCTGGAAGACGTTTCTCATCAGGTGAGAGCTGAGGTGAGACCTAAAGAGATGAGTATGAGTCTGCCTTTTGATAAGCCTGGGACGGGTATTCCAGGCAGAGAAAACCACCAGGATAAAAGTGAGAAAGGGTTCTGTGTGCTCAGAAAGCAGAAGGAAAATGGAGCAGTGTGTAATGAACTAAGAGAAGAACGAAAGGAGAGAGACTGGAGAAGTGGGCAGGAAATAAATCAGTGGGAAAACATAGATCAGAAGGCTGACACAATGAAATTTTCAATTAAAAATGGAAAAAAATCTCATCTGCCTACACCATGAGTAGGAGGGGGGAAAAGAGAGCTGTGAGGTCAGAACTACAATAAATTCATTTATGTCATTCAGGAACATACGAGAGAAAATTCTTAACTCATCTGGGAAAGTCCAGAAAGACACTGAGGTGTGAGCTCGACTTTACTAGGGAAAGATGGGGATGGCAGAGCATCCACAAAGGGCTTGAAGCATGAAGTGTTGAGGCAAATTTCAAGAATTGCAAGTAGCAATAAATGAACATGACTTTAAGTTTGGGGTGTGATTCAGAATGCTAGGAGGTGACATTTTAAAAGTAGGTAAGGATGAACTCATAAAAGCACTGGATGCCAAGCTGCGGAATTGCAGCTTTATTCTGTAAAGGATGGAAACACCAGTGAATAACCCAAAGTAGGGATATAATCAGATTTCAATCTTGGAAAAGAGCTGTGGTAAAAATGAGGATAGTAAATTTCAAAGGATTAAGACTACAGAGAAAAAAAAGAAAATAAAAAAGGAATTGTCAGCAGGGTGCTTTATTCATCCAGTTAAAAAGAGGATAAAGATTTGGCTTCAAAGAATAGGAGATGGGTTCCAGCATTTTTCAGGAGGAGGCATAGACAGCAACATAAACTCCATTAGAATGTGAGCTCAATAAAAACAGAGATTTTGACTATTTTATTCACTGGTATTATCTCTAGGGTCTAGAAAAGTAGCTGGCACTTAAAAAAGTTTAATGAAGTATTTGTTAAATGAATGTATGGATGGATTAATTAGTGACCAATTAGGGAGACCACACTTTTATTTATTAAATATGTGTTCATCACTAACTATAATATAGATATAGAAATATAAATCTATCTACCTATCTATCCATTTCTTTCTCTCTTCCTCTCCCTCTCTCCTATCACCTATCTCCATATATCCATCCATTCAACCATGATTTTATCACCTTCCTATGTGTCATTTTACTTACCTATGTTGTGGTAAAAGTTTTTAAACACCAAACTGTTTCTCACTTACAGAGACTAGAGCTAGAGGATAGAAGAAACTTTTGTCACTGCAAAATGAAAACTAAAACTGAGAAATGGAGCTTAAGTTTTTCTATATAGAAAAATTCACAAGAAATGAGAAGAGATTCTGGGAATTAAAAAATTCTACAGATCATTTGAGGAGTGGGCTGGATATGAACATAGAAAATTGGAGGCAGGAGAAAAAGTGGCTGGTGAAAAATTTCTGCTTATTCAAGTGATTGAAGAGACTCTGCAATTAGGGATAGTTAGTATCAATTAATTTTTAAGATTGGTTTTTATTTGCATTTTTGTTACCCAGACCCTCCCTATCAAACCTCTGGAGGTGAAAGATTAAGGAAAATGAATAGTAATCCACGTCTGAGATAGCAGGATAGAGAGAGAAAAGAATCAGTCACAAGAGTAAGATGTAAGATCCAGAGTTAAAGGTGTCTAACAAAAAGAAATCTCCAAGTTTGCAAAATATCTTGTGGAGGGTGATGGGTTTCCCTTCCTCAAAAAAAAAAATGCTAGGAATTTCTTTCCAATTATATTTAATTCTCACTAGACAAATTAATTTCAGCTAGTATTTAAGTTTCATATCTTAGTTGTTCCTTTAGGTAAATAAATATATCTTGCAGTAACATATGATAGTGTGTGTGTATACATGTGTGATGGGTGTCAGTGTTGAGCTTAAGGGGCTGATGTGATAAAGGAAGGAAATTTCTTTATCCAGTAGCTTCCAGGGGTTCTTATTCAATAAAAACACAGACTCATACTGGCAACCAAAATGTGGGCACAATCACAGCTCTGCGGTAGGCAAGCTCCCCCAAATCAGCCAAGATTCAAGGATCAGTCCTGTTCAGGCATAATCCAGGGGTAATTGTCACAGTTCCCTTCCCAAAGTCCTGCATGTTTAAACCACTCCTCTAAATCAGACTGCTGATTAAGCTATAATAACTCCAGCAGAAGTGGTGCAATAGCAGTCTTTATGGGCAGACACGAAAACATTCATTTAAAGTTGCTCTCCTAGTTGCCATAAGTGATTTTTGAAGATATTTGGAGTGTAGTTTTGCATTTGAGATGGCATGGGAAATACAAAGATAGGGACTTCCCTGGAGGTCCACTGGTTAACACTCCCTGTTTCCACTGCAGGGGACACAGGTTTGATCTCTGGTCAGGGAACTAAGATCCTGTATGTCGCATGGTGCAGCAAAAAACAAACAAACAAACAAAAAATACAAAAGCAAATCCACCAATAGGAAGGGGAAGCAAAAACAAGGCTAGCTCGAAGGAACTCCTAAAATTCAGAGTGGATCGTTAATTAGAATAACACTTTTGGCAACACTTGTAAGACCTGCTCCATTTGCTTACAGGTAATTACAATGTGAGGGAGAACACAGGCTTGCCATTCCTATTGATTTCTTAAACTCTAAGTTATGTGGAAAAGATGATATGGGGGTGTATATAAGATAGAAGATCCTGAGCTCCATTATAGAGAATTTGATAAAGTTCATCTGGGAAGGGGTGCAAGAATGTGCATTTTTACCAAGTTTCTCAGGTGTTTCTGATACAGTCATTTTAGGAAAACATTGGCATACAGTGGAGATTTCAGAATTTTAGAGGGTAGATGTATTCCATATTTTCCCAAAACACCTCCTCATCAGCCTACTGATACTTGAAATTCCTTTAAGGGCAGGCAGATCCTATCAATCCACAATTAGAGATGGAGATCTGTCTGGTAGTTTCCAGATCTAATGTGATCTAAATGTCTTGCTGTATCCTGTCCTAAGCCCATGTTGTAGGGATTGTGGAGAATGTTCTCTGAAAGTAAGACTGCAGGTATTAGCTAGGGTTCTTGAGAGAAACAGAACCATTAAGATATCTTTATCTCTTTCTCTCATATGTACTTATAAAAAATTGGCTCACAAAATTATGGAAATTAAGTCCCACAATCTGCTGTCTGCAAGCAGGAGACCCAGGAGAGTTGGTGATGTAATTTCATCCAAGTCCTCTGAAGGCCTGAGCACCAGGAGGGCAGACGGTGTGAATCCTAGTCTAAAAGTGGAAGACCTATGTCCCATCTCCATAGTCAAGCAGAAAAAAAAAAAAAAAAAAAAAAAAAGAGAGAGAGAGAGAGAAATTCTTCCTTCCTCCACTTTCAGTTGTAGTCCAGACCTAAATGGACTGAATGATGCCCACACACTTTGGGGACGTGAGATCTACTTTACTAAACCCACCAATTCAAATGTTAATCTCATCTGGAAACATCCTCACAGATATGCTCAGAAATAATGTTTAGCCTAATATTTGGGTACTCTGTGACCCAGTCAGGTTGACACATAAAGTTAGTCACCACACTGCCTTTGTTAACAACTGGCACTAAAATCCCTCAAATGATAATGCCTAGAATACAGGAACCTGAAGATGTGAAAACACTCATTTTCATAGAATTTATGGGACAATCATAGCGTGTTTTTTTTTTTTCTTTTTTTTTATTGCACCAGTGAAGCAGAGTTTCCTAGTAAGAGTTCCTTAGTGTTTCACAGTTTGATCAGACCATCAAAAATATATGCAAACATTTATTTTATCCAAAAAATTGTTCTTAAGTGAAAGTCACAACTTTTCTTATTGACAGGTTTTTTGATTTTGTTTTGTTCTGTTGTTTTACTGAAGGATATGTTTTAGAGACCTAACAGAACTGAGCACTTCTTGAGAGCAGATGTTTGCTGTTGGTCACCATACTTTTGTTTTTAAATGTCTCATGACATCTAACCCAGTTCCTTGAATAGTGTGTGTGCACTAAGTTCTTGTTAATATCTTAATGGCTTTGACCAACTTACTAATTAATAAGGCAGACCATAATAAAGTCCATTAAGATGAGAGAAGCTTTCTAAGAACAGTTGTGACAGTATGACTCTGTTGTGCAAGTTCCTTTGACAGATTACAAATAAAGAACTCTCTATCCTAGTTTTCAAGGTCTTCCATATTCTGAACACTTAACTTTTCCAAATATATATCAAATTGCTCCCTATTGTGTATGCCTGTATTCTGATTCACGTTTCCCTGGACATACCTAGTATGTTTCCATATTTATAGCTCCACTTTGACATCTTTTCAAACCTTCTTTCACTTATTTTTACCCCTGGGAATCCCCTTCCTCCCAAAGGTCTGTCTCAATTTCTGTCTCTTCCAGAAGGGTTTTCTGCTTATGCACACTCTTAATCCATATTATCCCTCTCCTCTTCACTTCCACAGAATTTAGTTTTTCAAATGGCAGTTATCACGGATTGCAATGCATTTGTTTTTTTGATTTATTTTGTTTCTATGTTTTCTTGGAGTGACTTCTCCATGGTACAGGAGACCTTATGGTCTCTATCGGATCTAATGAAAAATACTTATTGCATACGCTATACTTATTGCATACGCTATTGAAATAACAAAATGAATAATTTAAATTTTGATCTAATTATTTATGAATTGGCAGATTTTGTTCAAGTTGCTTAATGTCCTTGGTGATGGGTGTGCTTATCCAAAGAATAAAGATGACAACACCTAAATTGTGTGGATGGTGCAAAAATTACGTAAGATTTTTTTTATGCAAAGCACACGTATATCTTTAAAATTTTCCAAGATATCCCTATTGATGAAAAGAGATAAGAAAGATAGAAAACAAAACATATTATATTGATATACAGATTGTCATATGAAAAGAATGAATGAAGTAAAGGGAGGCTTTCAAATATCACTTGTCCAAAACTCTGTCAGGCAGAAGTTGGAGCTGGGCTCAGCCAGGATGGGTCTTCTCTGCTCCACATGGTCTACTGGTCTCACTTGTATTTCATGGACCTCAGTTGGGATTGCTGGAACTACTGAGATGGCTCAGAAGGCTGGACTTCTCTCTCTATCTGGCCTCTCATCCCCCATCAGGGTGGTCTGGACTAATAACATGGTAGAAGCATTCCAAGAGAGCAAGGCTGAAAGCTGACTCATGAGGTCTAGATGCAAGACTTGTTTAATGTCACTTCCTTTCTTTTGGTGAGAGCTAGTCATGAGGTTAGCCCTCATTCCAGGTCTGGAGAAGTAGTTCCTTCTTAATAGAAGGAACTGCAAATGGTTAATGGTCATTTGCAATCTACCAAAACAGAGATGGAGAGGGCATGGATTACAAAAGCAACAGAGAGTCTGCTCCAGGTTTGGAGCAAACATATTTGTGATTAATGACATATGAGACAGGTTGAACCCAGTTGTGTGTACTCTAAGTAATAATTCATAGTTATAAAGAAAGAAAGCTGAGGAAAGAGAAGTAAAGAAGATAAGGAATATTTGAAAGTAAACAGTGAAGTTTAGGATTAGAAATTTAAATGCCTTTGAGCTCTAATAAAGGAAGTGGTATGATAATAGCCATGGTTGGAGGTGAGAATCTGTTTCTGTATTTCAGAAATATGGAACAGAAGGATTCGTGACATGAGCAGAGAAGAAGGACTATCTCAGTAAGCTGAGTAAGTAGCAATTGGATTAGCATTAATGAATGTAAGTGGGGAAGGGACAGGGTTTTAAAACACAATGAGCAAGAATGGAGACAATAGGGACCATAGCAGGAGGCACCTGAGAGACCTTAGGTGACCATATAATTTATCATCCATACTGGGAGTTTTGAGAGAAAAAGAGGGTGCTATTAATTATTACTCCAGGACCACAGCAGCTAAAAAACCAGAATGTAGCAGTCATCAATGTTTTAAGGGAAAAATTAAGTTGTGATACTTATGAAGGAAAAAAATATTGGGGAAATATGAAGCTTAGGAAAACATAATGATAATTATGTTTGCCTAAGTTTAAGACCAACAGGACAGACAAGTTAGTTACTTTATGGGCAGAGAAAGTAAGTGAACTATAAAGAGCTTAAAGACTTGGACTGCTTAGAGATAATAACAATAATTATGTATTACATTTACATAATGCTTTATGATTAAAATGCTTTCACAGGCACGACCAGATTTTCTCCTTTCAGTAGCTTTTCTAGGTAGAGAAGATGGTTATTATCCTCCTTATGTGGGGAGATGGGGAGGAAGGGCACCACATGGAAGAAAGCATACTCTTTCAAGATGCATTGATGTGGGTGTGGAAAGTGACGTGGTTGTGTCCTTGGAAAGGTTATGTAACCTCTTTGAGCATCAGTTTTTTTAACCTATAAAAATAAATGAGAAGAATTATGTATTGTATGTGTGTGTGTGCGTGTGTGCCTTTAGTCTACTTATAAGCATAGAGTACACATTAAAAAATATTTATTCACTGTCCACATTTTGTAGATGCAAACACTGAGGCTCAGTTTGAATGGAAGAACTATGTTATAAACTCAGATCTTCTTGTCTAGTGTTCTTTCTACTAATCCATTTGTCATTTACTGGAAGTTGCAAAAACAGGGATGAATGAGTTCTCAAAGGAAGTAGATACATGTGGGATCTAGGGAAGGAATACAAAAGCAGTGTATCTTAAAAAACCTTAAGAAAGGGCTTCCCTGGTGGCGCAGTGGTTGAGAATCCGCCTGCCAATGCAGGGGATACGGGTTCGTGCCCCGGTCTGGGAGGATCCCACATGCCACGGAGCGGCTGGGCCCGTGAGCCGTGGCCACTGAGCCTGGGTGTCTGGAGCCAGTGCTCCGCAACGGGAGAGACCACAGCAGTGAGAGGCCCGCGTACTGAAAAAAAAAAAAAAAAAAAAAAACCTTAAGGGAAAGAGTTCTCAGCAATAGTTTAAGAAAAATTAAGTCAGAAAAAAATTGGAAAAAAGTGACAAGATTATTGAAACAAATCTTTGTCAATCTTCAGGAGCCCAACGTTTTCAGAAGAGTCAAATCAGAAGACATTGCAAGGGGTGAAAAGTGCAATACGAATGGAAGCTCAGTGCTCCAACAGGTGTGAGGTCAAGTTGAGGGTGATGAAATAGAAGGAGTAGGAGGTGGTGCAAAGAAGGTGAGTGGAAAGTTGATAGGCAGGATTTTCCTGAGGGAGGCAGGTTTATTTCTGGAGAATTACTGATGGAAGGTAGGGTGGCCCTGGGTCAGACCACATTGAAGAGGAGTTAACTAGAGAGGCTCACCTGTCTTGGCCTTCATTCCTTCCATGATCCTTTTCAGCCTTACAATTCTATGATTCTAACCATTTCATCATCAGCTCCAGGAGAGGATGGAAAAGGGCTTTATAAATAACAGTGGTGTCTCCAATGCTTCCGAGAATCTTCATCACAGGTTCAGTGCCAGCTTTAAGAATTATTTTCCTCCTGGTAAAGCTCAATGTTCCTTTGTTTTTCCTTCTGTACCAGTTGAAATTTTCCCTCCCCTTCCAATCACCATAGCCTTTCCTCCCACCCCACCCCTATTTTAGTTTGCACTGTTTCCTAGTTGTGCCTTGTCTTTATTATCAGCTGTCTTTTATACTTTCAGATCTCCTTTATTATATCCTATCATTTTTTTCCCAGAATCTATTTGACAAATTCATTTCTGTCAAATCCACATCCAGAGCCAACCTTGTTATTCAGAGTGTGTGGGAGTTTTTGTTCAACTGATGAAAGCATTCTTCATCCCACAGGGAGACCAGCCATGATAAAATGTCTGACACATCTTTATTGTGGTAAAAGTTTTAGTCATTTTGCTATAGCCCTATCCATATTATGATTGGCTTCTTACTGAATATTTTACTAGTCATTTCTACCAGTAAATTCTGAGCATTACTAAATTGCAGTCTAAATTCAGACTTTTGCCCATTTTAAATGTATTTTCTTGGTGTCCTGTTTTGTCTGCAATAATTCTTTAATGGGAAATCCATTAAACAAATATTTTCTTGGAAATTATCCTGCTAAGAGTATCAAAATCACAAAACTCCTCTAGACCCATTTAGGAACTGAACTTTTGATTGCCCCCAGATAAGGTACTTTATATTGTGATTTGCTTCTTATTTTCTTCCTTTATTAATTCATCATTTATTCATTCTCTCAGCAAACATTTGCCATCTCCTAAGTGCCAGGTGTTTTGCCATGCAAATATTTTCAAAAACTGAACTTAATTTTGGTTGCAAACTCCCATGGAATACAAACTTAATCTTATTCTGTGAGGGTCCCTCATTTTCTCAGAGTTGTACCTAAGTTCTGTGAAGCCAAGTCATTGATCTGATACTTATGACCTTTATTTGTTCACCTTGGATTCGACTGAGATGTCCCATTTCAGATGATTTTCAGTTATTGTGTCTCTCAGATCCAACCAAGAAAAGTGAAATCATTCTATATTTTTAAAATAGTGGAATTTAATAGAGTGACATAGTTAGGCAGGTTATGGGGAGATTTAAGACCAAGGAGAGGACCATGAAGCCTCCCAGACACTAATAATAGCAGAAAACTACTGTTTTCCTGGAGATGAGGGAATTAAAAGAAAAGCAATGGTTGTTGGACCCAAGAGATGATATGCAATTGGCAGAAACTGGACCTACAAGTGGCCCATTCTGGCAAAGCTGGCAAGAAGACATAGTCATCACTGGAGGCATCTGCCCACACAAAGAGAAAGGGGTGGACCACTACTGCCCTCCTGTCTCTAACCTGTGCCTCTTATTGGCCAAGTCTAGTGGGCAGCAGCTGAGCACGGAGCTCAGGAAAAGGCAGCCTCAGTGGTCTATCTGGCCTATCTCATTCCCAGATACAAATTATTTTTTCTCATATCCCCTCCTCAGTAAGAGAAATTGTTTTCAGTTATCAGCTTCAAATTAACACATTTTTATTATTTATCCTTTAATGAACACTGTATTCTTTACAGACATAACTCTGAAGAAACCACAGTAAGTTCATTACAGGTTAGACTCATTGGAGCTAGCTAGTGTATACACAGTGTGTGTCTCCAATTTCTGTAGCAGAGGCACTGTCAAGACATAGAAACAGAGCTCAAGTTATTTTAATTTTGTCATTTTACAGCAACTGGGGTTTTTTATTTGTGTTAAAGAAATTAAAACAATAAAACCAAGTAAACAGAGTGGTGATTTGAAAAATAAGCCTTGCTGAATGTAAGGAAAAATTCTCTCTTGAAACAAATACATATAGCCATGTGTCAAGGCTCACTGTAGGTTTTCTATCTATGTATCATCTATCTACCGTCTATTTATCATCTATTTATATCTATCTAGCTTGATAGGGCTGCTGTAACAAAATACCATGGACCTGGTGGTTAAAACAACACAAACTTATTTTCTCATAGTTCTGGAGGCTAGATGTCCAAGATCGAGGTGTTAGTAGAGTTGGTTCTTTCTGAAGGCCATAAAGGAAGGCTCTGACCCAGGTCTCTCTCTGTGGTTGTAGATGGCTGTTGTCTCCCTGTGTCTCATATTGTCTTCCCTCTGCTTCTGTCTGCATCCAACTACCCTCTTCTTTTAAGAACACCAGTCATATTGAATTAAGGTCCCACATTTATGTCTTCATTTTAACTTTATCTCTTTCAAGATCTTATCTCCAAATATGGTCACATTCTGAGATACTGGGGGTAGGATTTTAATGTATGAATTTTAGCAGGGGACACAATTCAGCTCTTTGCTGGCTCTATCTACCTATCATCTATCTATCTATCTATCTATCTATCTATCTATCTATCTATCTATCTATCTATCATCTATCTGTCTCTCTGTCTATTTTCTACATCTACAGTAACTACAGTGATTTGCAGGACTTAGACCAACACAATTTTTTTCTTTCTGAGCAGGAGTGCTTTATCACTGACATTTTTTAGAAAGGCCTTTATGTAAAGATAATAAAGAACAGATCTGATATTTAGGTGGATTTATTATTGCTTTTAAATTCTCTACAGATAGAGTTACCCCGTATTGCCTATACCTGGTAAGGACAACTGCCATCATCCACTCTTGGCATACCACTGCACAACCTGCAGGGACCAACATCCTTAGGATACAGATTAGAGCAGAGGAAGGCAAGGAATAGATCTGAAGACAAACAGATGGACGCCCTGCCCCCCATCCCACCTTGTCCATCCATGTGTGTTACTGCTGTGTTCTCACTGAATCCCAACAACCAAGACTTTTTGAATGTTCTGTTCCATTTTAAGGGGAGTAGGAAATATTCTTCTGTTCCCATAGTGTTCTAGCTGTGGAAAACATGGTAAGATTATCTCTTGGCTTGACAGACTAAACACATCACAGAGATGTTTCTTATCTCCCAACACTGTGAGTGCATGAGGAAAACTGTCAACATCCTTTGTTCCACCTTGGACAGGACACAGATCATTTCTGTCCTTAAATTCTCAAACCCATCTGAGAGTTTGTCATTTCTCTGCATCTCACTCTCCAAGAACTGAACTAGGGAGTGTCCATAGGTTTCTTCCCAGGGACACACTGAAATCTAGACCTTCTTAACTCTGCATTTTTTTATTTTACCTTCAACCAAAGAAATAATTGTATAATCTTAAGATTCAGAAAAACCTGATTCTGACTGAGCCATTTTATACTTTGCCTAAATTCTGAGTCTCCTCAGAATTTAGGCTTTTCAGACTAAAAAAACAAGAACTGTCTTTAAACTTCTGAGTTCTATTGTTTCATCTCTTCCCTGTGGGAAGAGGAGCTTCATATTAGCTAAAATCTCAAATTACTATACTGACGTATATAGTTTCTTGATCATTCCTCAAATATTTATTAAGTCTCTACTTAGTATGGCTGACTTCTTGATTTCTCAGTGCTGGTATATGACTTTGGCCAAGTCATACAACCTTGTAATTTTCAGTTCTCTTAGTTAAAATATGTTGATAATGTTCTCTGCACTGTCTACAGTATGTGGTAGCTGCAGAGAGCAAGTGAGCCCAACAAAATATTTTTAAATGTTTCAAGATCTTTCTGCAAAAGAAAAGCATTATTAGTGTGCATTTAATTAAATGTGTAACCTACAGAGGGTTAATCTTTTAAAACATTTTAACCATGTGTGGCTAGATAATATTATATTTCCCCCCTCTCTCTGGTTCCCATTCCAGAAGGCAGTTAACAATGCATTTCACTGGTTCTCTAGATAGGGAGTAGATAGCAAAACTGAAAGCAAAATCGCCTAGAGAAGTTTCAGTCTTTATTTATGCATTTTTGCTTCTGAATGCCTAAGCGTCTATGAAATTGTATAAATTTTTTTTTTTTTTTTTTTTTTTTTTTTGCTGTACGCGGGTCTCTCACTGTTGTGGCCTCTCCCGTTGTGGAGCACAGGCTCCGGACGCGCAGGCTCAACGGCCATGGCTCACGGGCCCAGCCACTCTGCGGCATGTGGGATCTTCCCGGACCGGTGCACGAACCCGTGTCCCCTGCAGCGGCAGGCAGACTCTCAACTACTGCGCCACCAGGGAAGCCCCTGTATAAAATTTTTGACAATGGAGGAGGAGATTTGTGGAGGTGATATTTTTTTAAAAATTCCTATGGGAGAAAGCAAAATTTGCTTTACCACTGCTTGTAGACAGCTGGTAACCAAGTCAGGAGGTCAGATTCCTGCCATGACTCTGGAAAATGATGTCATAGGTCATCTGGACACTGGCTGCTTTGGTAGTTTTCAAAGTTCCTCTGGCAATTCTATTACTATGCAGCCAGGGTTGAAATCCACCAATCCAAGCATCTGAGAACAAGAGAGTCTCAAAAAAAGATTGCCAAGCATGACAGAAAATCGACCGAGCAGAGAAGCCTAAAGGGACCTTGTAGGCAGGTATAATAGACATCATCTCAGTACATCTATGGAGTGATGATCATGGACTGATCCCCTGAACCTACCACTCAGCTGCTGCTTATCCCTGAAGAAGACCCCCAAAACTGTGTAATACATGGGAAAATACCCAAGAAGTTGAATTTAAGTTGGATTTAAAAAAGAAGATGCATTTCTTCCATACCTGGGTTTGTGTTGTGATATTTACATCTACAATGCACCTTGAAATTCGTTGAAAATTATTATTTTTTTTTTGGTGTAGAAGGAAAAGTAGTGCAGCAGAGAGAAGGAACATTTTTTTTGTTTCCAAAGTATACTCTGATTAATGAAAGTGCAAGGAAAATAATTCGTAGTCCCTAAAACTTTGCCCCATATTCAGTAGCTAATGTTGTCTAAAGTAACTTTATGACTCTACCTAGAGTTACACAATTTTACTCTTTGATTCTCTGACTAGCAGGATATCATGCCTCATTTAGATTCTGGAACCCATCCTGCCATACTAATTACTTCTTCTAGTGAGCCAAAGGGTAAGACAAATGATTCCATGACAACCCTTAAGCATATATCTTGCTTGTCCTGATGTCTTATGTATTTGCTTGTGTAAGATAAATGACTCCTTTGCAACATGCCCAATATTTTGGTCTTACTCAATTAAGACTGAAAAATAAAGCAATCTTGGAAAAAATCTATCTAAATTATTGGTTTTCTTATTTTTATTGCTATTATTTGAAGACATTTACATTTATTTGGCCTATATCATTAATGTACTACTAATTTTTAAAATACAGTTTTATATTGCCAAGGGTTTGCCTTATTGAAGTCTTGCTGGTGGTTTGTAGAATGGAATGAGGGTTTGACATTAACATCTAGCCTTGAGTTATCTCTGATTTAATGCTTCAGAGTTATTAGATGATCTTTTGAGGACAAAACATTTTCAAATTAACCCCACAGGGAAATAGACCAACATTATTGAAAATATGTAACTATTTTATTTTATTATTTTATTATAATAAGCATGGACACGAAATAAATATTTGGTGAACAAATTTAATCTCTTCACTGAAATTATATGTTGTAAATGAAATACATCTTTATTATAAAATAAACACAATATTTGAAGAGTTAAAATTTGAAGAGTTAAAATTTGAAGAGTTAAAATATATAAACATTAATTGGTTCACAAGACACTGGAGATATTCAGAAGCATCGCATAGGGGTGGTCTTGCCCCACAAACACTTGTCTATCCATCTCCCCCAAGCCCCACACTTATGACCCAATATTAGCATGTTAAATACACGGGAAGTGAAGAATTGAGAAAAGAATGCATATAATTCAAGCAAAACAAAATGCTTTATTCATACTTATTTATTTATTAGAGAATACAAAAGGAGGTACTTACTCTGGCCTAACTGCCTGAATCATGACCTTGATTCTTCATTTTACTTAGAGTATGTAGACCTGTGCAAGGACTAAAGAATAAAACAAGGAACAGAAACCGGTCCCTTCAACACCCAAACCTCAATTCCCTAATTGGGACTGTATTTCCTGTTGATGAGAATTGAGAGTTCATAGTATTCTATTGATGTGTCTTATCAAGACAGATAATTCTGTTTGCTTGTAGGTGTACATCATAGGTTCTGAGAGCATATTATTTTTCATTTATAAATTATTTTCATTTGAATATATAATTCTAAGCACGTTTAACTGTATAAGTTAGATGCTTTAAAATCATCTTCTTAAATATCCTAACAGAAATTAGAGCTTCCTTCTTCCTAAAAGTGTTTAATTTCTAGTACATTTGAGTTTCCTAAAGGAGAAACAGCTCTTTTCACTTAACAAACATTTTCATATTTTGATAAATTCAATTAAAAGTCCTTATTTGATGTCTATTATTTGCAGCTTGTTTTAAAAAGAAAAAAAGTCATCAATTTGGAGAAAAAATAAGTTAGGTTATATTTTAGAATATGTTTTATTGCTAGGGTTTATGAATTACAATAGAATTCAGATTTCTTAACAGATAATATATGGTTGTGGACAAAGAAAGAGTCTATCATTATACTAAGGATTATGGACATACTTGATTTTAGACTACACAAATTGGAACGGGGATTATTATTTGAGTCCAGTAATAGTAAATGCATTTAATACACATGAGGTCAGAATGTCTAAAGCAAGTCATTTTTATTCCTATCACAGGTGACTACAATCTATATGCCCTTTAAACTTTTCATCTCAATTTTAAAAACAATCGTAAAGCAAGTTCTCCTGCCTGATGTACTTACAGTTTCTGGCAAGACTCTATAAAACACACTGATCATAACCCACAGTTTGAGTGAAAAGCAGGTGTTAGACGTAACTTGTGGAGGTCTTACTAAGCACTGTCCCGTTCTGTGGTCGCTTATCTGTGTGTGGCGCAGGAGGCTCAGCGGCTGGATATCTGTTCTCTTGCTTCTTTCTGTTGCAACAGCAGTACCCACAAAGCAGACCCCCTCCGATGAAGAGGACAGCGGTACTTGCCCAGCCAAGGAAGAGTGCCGCTCCCAGCTCTCGTTTCTGACCTATGTGGACGGCTGGGTTGTAGAAATCCCTGATGATGATATTGGCTGTCCAGCACACCGGAATGAGAACGAAGATGCCCGTCAGGATAAAGAGGACTCCAGAAGTCCCCAGAAGATATGTTTTAACCCTCTCGTTAGAGCCTTTGCACTGAATCTTCTTCATGCCGGAGATGCCAATAAGCAGAGCAATCAGAGATAAGGCAACAGCTACACACATGAGGGCGCGGGCTGCTTCCAGGTCATGTGGGAGAGCCAGCAAAGAACTGTAGAACTTACACTGCAACCTAACCTTGACTTGTCGGATGCAGTTCATCCAGAGCCCTTCCCAGAGCCTTTCAAAGACAATAATGTTGCTGCCAACAAAAGCCGATACTCTCCACTGAGGCAGAAGTGCTGTGGCCAGAGTTCCCACCATGCCGAAGAACCCAAGAACCAGTCCAGCGATTTGCAGTGGGTTAAATGTCATTGCCTCTGCTTTAAATATGGATCCAATCTGCAAGGGAAGCTGCTCACGTCCCAGAACGGGGAGGCCTTTGTGAGGCTTCAGCGATCTCTGATGATGTTCTCCACTGTTACTGCCCAGAACGCTTTAGTCCAAACCGGCAGCAGTGACTGAACGTGGCTTAACTAGAAGTACCTGTTGTACATGCATGCTGCCCTCGTACACTCACATTCACTTCATACTACGTATGAATTACTTACTAGTCATGTATAATTGTTTCTCAGCCAATAAGAATGTAGCCAGAGGTGTGCCAAGAAATACTGCATTCAGCGTTAGTATTTCTCATATTACTATTGTCTAAGCAATGCTGTAATTAATTATGTGTCAAAATTTCCATTGTGGATTGGTAATTACAGAGTTGAAAACTTCTTGTCTAAAAATCACTCTGGGGCTTCCCTTGTGGCACAGTAGTTGAGAGTCCGCCTGCCGATGCAGGGGACACGTGTTCGTGCACCGGTCCAGGAAGATCCCACGTGCCGCGGAGCGGTTGGGCCCGTGAGCTATGGCCGCTGAGCCTGCGCGTCCGGAGCCTATGCTCCCCAATGGGAGAGGCCACAGCAGTGAGAGGCCCGTGTACCAAAAAAAAAAAAAAAAAAAAACACTCTGATATAAAAGTATAAATATATGTGTTAAGCCACCACAGAAGAAAACACCAACGCCTTGCCAGTTCTTTAGAGAGCGTTTGCAAAACACTTTGGACTTCAGATGACCTATTATTTTCTTCTAATCTAAGCCACCTCTCTTTAATATGGTTCATGAATCCTGGTTTTAATAATGACTTCTTGAATTAAAATAAATGTTCAGGTATTATTTTCAAGACTTCTACTAAAATCACTGAGACTTTATGAAAAGGGACATCCTAAGCAAGACATGCAGATTTCATAGTTTTTTTCTAAGATCCAGAAAGCAAGAACAAGGAGAAGCACTTCTTATTATTGAATTTACTGGTAATTATTATATTATCTGTTGAGTGACACCTTTCTCTATGGTGAAATAATGTTTAGGTTATAAATGTTCATTAGATGTTTCTTCAACAGCAGCTTGGAATATATCATATATATCAAAGTCAAAAATGTATATTCCATTTTTATGGAGCAATATGAAAATGGCCCTTTGGATGAGATGTGTAATTACTTAAATCCAGGTAACAGAAAAATTTTTAGAGATGGAAGGCAGCTTCAAAGTCATCAAGCTTCAGTCTCTCATTTGCTAGATGAGGAATGTGAGGTTTTCAGAGCACCTGGCTAGACTAGCTGCACAGTAACTGATCCAGGAGTAGATGTGGTCTCTCACCTATGATGCTTCCCTCCTCTTTCTAGTCTGACTCAAAAACACAGGTACGATAGGGGACGAGGAGAAGATGGCGGAAGAATAAGATGTGGAGATCATCTTCCTCCCCACAGATACACCAGAAATACATCTACACGTGGAACAATTCCTACAGAACACCTACTGAATGCTGGCAGAAGACCTCAGACCTCCCAAAAGGCAAGAAACTCTCCACATACCGTGGTAGGGCAAAAGAAAAAAGAATAAACAGAGACAAAAGAATAGGGACGGGACTTGCACCAGTGGGAGGGAGTAGTGAAGGAGGAAAGGTTTCCACACACTAGGAAGCCCCTTCGTGGGCGGAGACAGCGTGTGGCGGAGGGGGAAGCTTCGGAGCCGCAGAGGAGAGAGCACAGCAACAGGGGGGCAGATGGCAAAGCAGAGAGATTCCCGCACGGAGGATCGGGGCCGACCGGCACTCACCAGCCCGAGAAGCTTGTCTGCTCACCTGCCGGGGCGGGCGGGGCTGAGAGCTGAGGCTCGGGCTTCGGTCGGAGCACAGGGAGAGGACTGTGGTTGGCAGCGTGAACACAGCCTGCAGGGGGTTAGTGCACCACGGCTAGCTGGGAGGGAGTCCAGGGAAAAGTCTGGACCTGCCAAAGAGGCAAGAGACTTTCTCTCCCCTCTTTGCTTCCTGGTGCATGAGGAGAGGGGATTAAGAGTGCTGCTTAAAGGAGCTCCAGAGATGGGCCCGAGCTGCGGCTAAAAGCGTGGACCCCAGAGACGGGCAGGAGACTCTAAGGCTGCTGCTGCTGCAAACAAGAAGCCTGTGTGCGAGCACAGGTCACTATCCACATCTCCCTTCTGTGGAGCCTGTACAGCCCGCCACTGCCAAGTTCCCGGGATCCAGGGACAACTTCCCCAGGAGAATGCACGGCACACAGGCTGGTGCAACGTCACGTCAGCCTCTGCCACCATAGGCTCTACCTGCACTCCGTACCCCTCCCTCCCCCCGGCCTGAGTGAGCCAGAGTCCCCGAATCAGCAGCTCCTTTAACCCGGTCCTGTCTGAGCGAAGAACAGACGCCCTCCGGCGACCTACACGCAGAGGTGGGGCCAAATCCAAAGCTGAGCCCCTGGGAGCTGTGAGAACAAAGAAGAGAAAAGGAAATCTCTCCCAGCAGCCTCAGAAGCAGCGGATTAAAGCTCCACAATCAACTTTATGTACCTGCATCTGTGGAATACCTGAATAGACAACGAATCATCCCAAATTGAGGAGGTGGACTTTGAGAGCAAGATTTATGATTTTTTCCCCTTTTCCTCTTTTTGTGAGTGTGTATGTGTATGCTTCTGTATGAGATTTTGTCTGTATAGCTTTGCTTCCACCATTTGTCCTAAAGGTATATCCGTCCATTTTTTTTTCTTTATTGTTTTTTCTTAATAAATATTTTTAATTTAATAACTTTATTATATTTTACTTTATCTTTTGCTTTCTTCCTTTTTTCCTTCCTTCCCTCCTTCCTTCCTTCCTCCCTCCATCCTTCCCTCCCTCTCTCCTTTCTTTCTTTCCTTCTTTCCTTCTATCCTTCTTTTCTTTTCTTTCTTTCTTTCTTTCTTTCTTTCTTTCTTTCTTTCTTCCTTCCTTCCTCACTTTCTTTCTTCTTTCTTTCTTTCTCTCTTTCTTTCTTTCTTTCTTCCTACTTCTACTAATTTTTTCTCTCTACTTTTTCTCCCTTTTATTCTGAGCCATGTGGATGAAAGGCTCTTGGTGCTGCAGCCAGGAGTCAGTGCTGTGCCTCTGAGGTGGGAGAGCCAACTTTGGACATGGTCAACAAGAGACCTCCCACCTCCACATAATATAAAATGGTGAAAATCTACCAGAGATCTCCATCTCAATGCCAGCACCCAGCTTCACTCAACGACCAGCAAGCTACAGTGCTAGACACCCTATGCCAAACAACTAGCAAAACAGGAACACAAACACACCCATTAGCAGAGAGGCTGCCTAAAATCATAATAAGTCCACAGACACCCCAACACACACCAACAGACGTAGACCTGCCCACCAGAAAGACAAGATCCAGCCTCATCCACCAGAACACAGGCACTAGTCCCCTCCACCAGGAAGTCTACACAACCCACTGAACCAGCCTTAGCCACTGGGGACAGACACCAAAAACAATGGGAACTACGAACCTGCAGCCTGCAAAAAGGAAACCCCAAACACAGTAAGATAAGCAAAATGAGAAGACAGAAAAACACACTGCAGATGAAGGAGCAAGATAAAAACCCACCAGACCTAACAAATGAAAAGGAAATAGGCAGTCTACCTGAAAAAGAATTCAGAATAATGATAGTAAAGATGATCCAAAACCTTGGAAATAGAATAGACAAAATTCAAGAAACATTTAACAGGGACCTAGAAGAACTAAAGATGAAACAAACAACGATGAACAACACAATAAATGAGATTAAAAATACTCTAGATGGGATTAGTAGCAGAATAACTGAGGCAGAAGAATGGATAAGTGACCTGGAAGATAAAATAGTGGAAATAACTACTGCAGAGCAGAATAAAGAAAAAAGAATGAAAAGAACTGAGGACCATCTTAGAGACCTCTGGGACAACATTAAATGCACCAACATTCGAATTATAGGGGTTCCAGAAGAAGAAGAGAAAAATAAATGGACTGAGAAAATATTTGAGGAGATTATAGTTGAAAACTTCCCTAATATGGGGAATTCAACACCCATTTATGGTAAAAACTCTCCAGAAAGTAGGCATAAAGGGAACTTTCCTCAACATAATAAAGGCCATATATGACAAACCCACAGCCAACATCATCCTCAAAGGTGAAAAACTGAAAGCATTTCTACTAAGATCAGGAAAAAGACAAGGTTGCCCACTCTCACCACTCTTATTCAACATAGTTTTGGAAATTTTAGCCACAGCAATCAGAGAAGAAAAGGAAATAAAAGGAATCCAAATCGGAAAAGAAGAAGTAAAGCTGTCACTGTTTGCAGATGACATGATACTATACATAGAGAGTCCTAAAGATGCTACCAGAAAACTACTAGAGCTAATCAATGAATTCGGTAAAGTTGCAGGATACAAAATTAATGCACAGAAATCTCTGGCATTCCTATACACTAATGATGAAAAATCAGAAAGTGAAATCAAGAAAACCCTCCCATTTACCACTGCAACAAAAAGAATAAAATATCTAGGAATAAACCTACCTAAGGAGACAAAAGAACTGTATGTAGAAAATTATGAGACACTGATGAAAGAAATTAAAGATGATACAAATAGATGGAGAGATATACCATGTTCTTGGATTGGAGGAATCAACATTGTGAAAATGGCTCTACTACCCAAAGCAATCTACAGATTCAATGCAATCCCTATCAAACTACCACTGGCATTTTTCACAGAACTAGAACAAAATATTCCACAATTTATATGGAAACACAAAAGACCCTGAATAGCCAAAGCAATCTTGAGAAAAAAAACGCAGCAGGAGGAATCAGGCCCCCTGACTTCAGACTATACTACAAAGCTACAGTAATCAAGACAGTATGGTACTGGCAGAAAAACAGAAAGATAGATCAATGGAACAGGATAGAAAGCCCAGAGATAAACCCACGCACATATGGACACCTTATCTTTGATAAAGGAGGCAGGAATATACAGTGGAGAAAGGACAGCCTCTTCAATAAGTGGTGCTGGGAAAACTGGACAGGTACATGTAAATGTGTGAGATTAGATCACTCCTTAACACCATACACAAAAATAAGCTCAAAGTGGATTAAAGACCTAAATGTAAGGGCAGAAACTATCAAACTCTTAGAGGAAAACATAGGCAGAATACTCTATGACATAAATCACAACAAGATCCTTTTTGACTCACCTCCTAGAGAAATGGAAATAAAAAAAAATAATAAACAAATGGGACCTAATGAAACTTCAAACCTTTTGCACAACAAAAGAAACCATAAACAAGAGCAAAAGACAACCCTCAGAATGGGAGAAAATATGAAAATGAAGCAACTGACAAAGGATTAATTTCCAAAATTTACAAAGAGCTCATGTAGCTCATAACAGAAAAACAAACAACCTCATCCAAAAATGGGCAGAAGACCTAAATAGACATTTCTCCAAAGAAGATATACAGACTGCCAACAAACACATGAAAGAATGCTCAACATCTTTAATCATTAGAGAAATGCAAATCAAAGCTACAGTGAGATATCATCTCACACCAGTCAGAATGGCCATCATAACAAAAATTTAGAAACAATAAATGCTGGAGAGGGTGTGGAGAAAAGGGAACACTCTTGCACTGCTGGTGGGAATGTGAATTGGTACAGCCACTATGGAGTACAGTAGAGAGGTTCCTTAAAAAACTACAAATAGAGCTACCATATGACCCAGCAATCCCACTACTGGGCATATACCCTGAGAAAACCATAATTCAAAAAGAGTCATGTACCAAAATGTTCATTGCAGCTCTATTTACAGTAGCCCGGACATGGAAACAGCCTAAGTGCCCAACATCGGATGAATGGATAAAGATGTGGCACATATATACAATGGAATATTATTCAGCCATAACAAGAAACGAAGTTGAGCTAGTTGTAATGAGGTGGATAGACCTAGAGTCTGTCATACAGAGTGAAGTAAGTCAGAAAGAGAAAGACAAATACCATATGCTAACACCTATATATGGAATTTAAGAAAAGAAAAAATGTCATGAAGAACCTAGGGGTAAGACAGGAATAAAGACAGACCTACTAGAAAACAGACTTGAGGATATGGGGAGGGGGAAGGGTGAGCTGTGGCAAAGCAAGAGAGAGGCATGGACATATATACACTACCAAACATAAGGTAGATAGCTAGTGGGAAGCAGCCGCATAGCACAGGGAGATCAGCTCTGTGCTTTGTGACCGCCTGGATGGGTCGGATAAGGAGGGTGGGAGGAAGGGAGTCGCAAGAGGGAAGAGATATGGGAACATATATATATATATGTATAACTGATTCACTTTTTTATAAAGCAGAAACTAACACACCATTGTAAAGCAATTATACCACAATAAAGTTAAAACAAACAAACAAAAAAATACAGGAGGATAGCAAAGAATTCATAAGAACTTTCATATGAATTGGGATTAAACCTGAAATTTAGTGCTATCCCTTTGATAGTTTTCAAAGCAAGTAAATTTCAATTGAGGTGGTGTCAACATCTAAGAGTCAAGTTGGCATTTTTGTTGGTCACATTCCTGCCATGGTTCAGACATGAGGTGGGGAGTAGGCTTAATTTGGGAAGTGTGAACTTTTCCTCTTTTTCTTTCACATTCTACTGCAAGGAATCCATTCCAAGGATGAAAAGTATTTGAAAGCAGGCACACCAAGCATGCTCCTGGTGGGAGGCATTACAGTTTCCAAAAGGTCCTCCATTTTATTCAAATATAAGCCAAGAGATGATGGGTGGTCCAACACTATCCAGGTTTTAAAAACCCATTAATTTAATTAGAATATGTGAAAACTATTAAGTTTCCAAGAATGGTGGTCCATCTATGTATGTATGTATGTATCTATCTATCTATCTTTTTTGGCACGAACCCGTGTCCCCCGCATCAGCAGGCAAACTCTCAACCACTGCACCACCAGGGAAGCCCTATCTATTTATCATCTATCTATCATCTATCTATCCTTGCTGCTGATGTTGTTGCTTTCTTAGTACCATCCTAGACCAAATAAGAACTTCTTCTCTAAAAAGTGTGAATCACTGAGGAAACAGATGATTTCTGTGTAGTTCATAGTTTCCTAACACCAACTAAGGATGAAGAGTTTTCTCAGCCCTTTGTTTCAGGTTGTTGAGACACAAGTTTAACCATTCCCACCCTGAACGGATTTGCCAACACTACTCTGACTTATTACTTCTATTTCCTCTTCCTCATTCTACCTAATTTTTATTCCTGTCTTTATTTTGTCCTGGAATTTTCTAACTTCCAAATGTTTGATTTTTTATCAGACAGAACATCTGGTCTGTGTTACAGACAAACACAAGTAAGAGCATATGTTTACTTAGAATATAGAGGCACATCCTAAGTATAAGTATAATATGAGAAACATAAGTAATGCAGGAGCTTTAGTTTTTGTTTTGCTCTCACAGTCAAAGCCAATTGTTAACACCATCTTTACTTTCTCTCCTTTACATTTAAGGGGAGATATTATTTTCTTCTCTAACTTTTCTGTGAATCTTATCCCATACTTCCTCAGGGGCCCTTGGTCCATTGATCATGCTGTACTTTCATTGTACCTATGCCCTCTTTGTCTCTCTGAATTGTCCTTTAGAATACAAACATACTCAATTATCTTCCATATTAAAATTCCATCTTGTCAGATCTGTATTCCCTGCTATGTATTCATATACATCTTTTGGTCCACCTTCACATTTTCCCCTTGCTAGAAATGTGACAGAATTCTGGGACATCCTAACTGCTATCTCCAAAGAACACTTCCATATTCTTGCTTAATCATCCTTTCTGTAAAGTTCAAAATAAACCACCATCTTCTAGATGAGGCAGTAAACAGCACATGCTTTGGAGAGAGGTTTGTGTCAATCATGGCTTGATGGCTTAACCATCAAATTTGGGTATGTTTTGAACCGTTCAAAGTTGCCTGTTCTACAAAAGTAGGACAATAGTGATACCAACCTCATAGGGCTTCTTTGAAGATGAAGTTTATGGAATATGTTCAAAGACCTGGCTTTGACAAGCACCCAGGAAATGTTTGCTGTAATATTTGTCTCTTTTGCCTTTGTTATATCATCCTGCTTACTACTTCTCTACATGCTCATCCTCAGTCTTTTCATTCCATAGGTGCCCTGACCCAGGTTTGTTTTGTCTGGTTTTCTCAGGCTTGCATATATACCTCAATACTCTTCTCTCAGCACATGTTTTCTAGGGAGTTTCACCAAGGGCCATAGCTTCTGCTATGTCTTATTGGGCTATAAGTTTCTAATCTTTTATCTTCAGCCCAGGCCTCACTCTGTTTATCATCCAGGTTTCTTTGTTTCTCTCAGCCCTTCAGTCAATAGGAACCTGTGGAGCCTTATGCACCCAAATGCCGTTTCCAACTGCTAAGAGTGCCAACAGCAAAATGATCTCACCTGTCATCCACCTTCAGGTATTGCCTGAAAACAGCCATCTCACCCAAAGCATTCCCCATTCATGGGGACAGCCTATATCCAATGAATGACTGATTAATATAGGACTGTAAAGGTCTAGTCCACTAGCCCCAACTAGAGGTTTATTCTAAGGGGCCATCCCAGCTCCAGAGTTCACTGTGGGGCTAGCTTAGGCTTTCACTGAGTCTGTACTACAACTTGACTTCTTATTTCCAATTCTCTTCTTTCCCTTCTTTCCCTTAGGGGTTGATCCCAAGAGCACTTTATAAAACCCAATACACACTCTAATCTCAACCTCAGAGTCTACTTCCCTGGGAACCCAAATATTGATTGACACCTTATTATAATTCATTAAATATGTTTCATGTTCTAACATCACTATGCCTTAGTTTGCCTTTCAACATTCCTACTTGAATCATTTCAATAATGTTTTACCTAGTCTCCTTGCCTCTGGTATTACTCTTATGTCACTCAACCTCCACTAGGGACCATAAAGACTTTGGTGAATCAAACTCTGAACACCCTACCACCTTGCTTAAATTTTTTCATTAGTTCTCTATTTCCTCTAAGATAAAATCCAAATCCCTTAGCACAATACAAAAGAGCAATCCTTGGCTTGACTCCTGCCCAATTTTAACACATATCTTCTAAACATGACTCCATCTCATGTCGTCACAGAGCTTACATTTTGGTGACAGTAGTAAATATTAAACAAGCAATTGCAAGCACAAAAATATGTAATTACAAATTGAGATATAGCTATAGATAAAAAATATAGGGTATAGAAAACATAGAGTATAAAGAGAGTGTAAACAGATGAGACCTTAATTTTAATTACAAGGTGAAGAAAAGGCTCTCTGACAAAATGATATTTAAGACATAACCTGAAGCTTGAGTAGGAATTAGCCAGATCATCAGATAAAGTGTGGGTTAAAGAGCATTCTGGGCATGAGAGACTGTCTGGGTGAAGGCACTGAGGCCAAAGAGAACTTGAAGCTAATGCAGCTGGAAGACCTTTAGCAAGAGGGAAATGACGGGCAGATGAGGACTTTGAGCAAGAGGGAAATGACGGGCAGATGAGGTTGCAAATATAGGTAAAGTCCAGATATGTAGGACAAGTGAACCATTTTATAATCTTCTCAGAAGATCAAAGCAAAATCAGTTAAAGATTTTAAGCATCAAACTGACATGATCAAAACTGCATTAAAAAACATACTAACTATTAAGGACCTACTGTATAGCACAGGAAACTCCACTCAATACTCTGTAATGGCCTATATGGAAAAGAATCTAAAAAAGAGTGGATATATGTATATGTATAACTGATTCATTTTGCTGTACACTTGAAACTAACATAACATTGTAAATAAACTATACTCCAATAAAACTTTTTTTAAAAACATTGTTATTTGGTGAGAATAGACTAGAAAGGTATACAGTTGAACATGAAGAAATCAGTTAGAGGGTTACTGCAATAATCCAAATGAGAGATGATGGAAGTTAAGTTAGAAGTATCAATAGTGCAATGTAGAGGACAGGATGGATTGTGCTATGTATAGGAGTTATAACTGACAAGGGTGAGTGATGGACTAGAGGTGGGGAAATGTGTAAGAGATGACTGTCAAATCATTGGTATGAGCATCATTGTACTCAGGGATGCATGTACTGAGGTATGAGACACTGAAGAATCGGCGACCTTGTAGAAACAGGTCAAGAGTTAAGTTTCAGATGTGAAGTTGAGTAACCTGTGAGCCATCCCAGTAAAGAACATAAGAAAGCAGATTTTGTGGAGCTCATAGCAATAGTCTGGACTGTACATATATGTAAGAATCCACAACCTCCATCCTGTGCACAAATTGTCTATGATTAGATCACCATCAGTGAGAGGAATCTGACAGTACCGACTGCTGACTTACTCTATCTTCATGTTCTCTTGAGACTTGTTCTGAGGTCTTAGAAAATCTAACTTAGGTTGAGGGACTTTTGCAAAAATATGTCTGAGTTTTACTTGCAGCATCAGCTTCAAGTAAATAGGAGTGGAGGTAGAACATCAGAATGAAAGAATTAGGATTCACAAAGCATCCTCATTTTGCCTTATTTTTCTCCCCCTTCAAGAATTTCACTCCTTAACATGTTCAGATATTCTGCTAACTTACTGTATTCTATTTTGAAAGTTACTGTTATGTCTTGCTCCTTGTCCAGTTCAAGTTTTAACAAGTACTAGTGAATGGAAAAACTTTGAATGGAATGCCTGTTAGATTGATTTGAAATTGTATGTAAGTAAATGTATGAATATACATGCATATATAGAAATTTTTTATTCTTTTATCGACTTTAATATATGATATCCCCTCTACATAAAGAGCTTTCCCAATTCCCCTCACCCATGTCAACACATACACATTGCCCACTTGAGGATTATTCATTCTTCTTTAGATTTTGATCCAAATTTTGTCACAAGAGAAATTTCTGAATTATCAGAGTATATTACACTCCAATTCCACCCCCCATCTCTGCCATTGTTTTAATCTTTTATAATAATATGCATTTTTCTCCATAACATTTTTCAGTTGTTCTAAATAAATATACATTTCTACTTATGTTCACTTAAGTCTGTTTCCCATCTAGAGTATAGATTCTATGCGAACAGAGACCATCTATTTTGTTAACCACTAGAATCACACTGCATAGCAGAGAGGCTGACCCAGAGTCGGGCAGTAGTAAACTGCCCAGGAAATATTGTTTGAATTAATAATGAATTAATTAATAAATACAATGCTTCATTTAGTTAGGTCATCCACTAATTTAAGGATCAGCGTTTAATTATATCTTCCTAAATTATAAATTCACAGTTTGAATACTTTTCTACAGAGTTAAAGACTGGATTTATGTAATGAAATATACTACATAACAATTTAAACATCTCATTTGTTAAAAAAAATAGTGTTGTATTCCAGGAATACATTTGGGGGTAATCTAAATTCCAACTAAATTAAGTCTAATACCACCAACTAGTCAATCAAATTTATCCTATTATCTTGCATTATTACTCAAATTCCAACTGTTTTAAGGCTACTTACATGCCAATATTTCAAATGGACTTTTCTGTGAAACCAATCAGATAAATTAGAGTCCACTCTAATGTAAACCTGTGTTAAATGTATGTCTTTTTGCTTCTGCACACAGTTGAGTATATGCTATAAAAATCTTTGAATTTATCTTCCTCCTTCCCTCCTTCATTTTTTCAGTCTCATAGGGCAGCAGAAATAATTGAAGAAGACTTGTAAAAAAGGAAAATAAAACAAGAATCCTTGTGATTAATTAAAAGCAAATGGAATTTTGGGGGACAGGGTACAACAAAAATAGGAAATAGAAGATAAAAATGACATGAAGTTTGTCCACAACATATGTTCCCCGTTTGCTAAGCATTGGCCTTGAATTTGCACCTAAGCCTTTTAGCAGTAATGCAGAGTGTCCAGGCAATAAAAACAAATACGTTTCTTCAGGAGTTGCATAATCTTACTTATGACACCAGAAAGAAATCTCTTTCACTGTGGAATACAATGAACAACATCCCTGCAGTAAGTATAGTAGACATATTTGACCAAGTGTTCTTCTTCTACAAGAGTCTAAATAAGGTGGCCCAGGTCTTGGAGCTATTGTTCTCAGCCCTGACTTTACATTAGAATCACCTGTAGGAGTTTTGAAACAATATCAGCAAATTGGGTCCCACCACAGACCCATTAAACCAGAATCAGGGAGTAAGGCCCTAGTGTCAGCACTTTTGTTTTTGTTGTATTTTGTTATAGTTGCATCACTATATTTTTTTTTTTTTTGTGGTACACGGGCCTCTCACTGCTGTGGCCTCTTCCGTTAAGGAGCACAGGCTTAGGACGCTCAGGCCCAGCGGGCATAGCTCACGGGCCCAGCTGCTCCGGGGCACGTGGGATCTTCCCGGTCCAGGGCACGAACCCGTGTCCCCTGCATCGGCAGGCGGATTCTCAACCACCGCGCCACCAGGGAAGCCCCTGCATCACTATTTTGAAAGCTCCCCCTATGATACTAATATGCAGGCTGGGATCAGAAGCACTGCTTTCTAGTTTCTATTCCAGTGGTTCTTGTTTTTGTTTTTTTGGGATTTTTTGTGGTACACGGGCCTCTCACTGTTGTGGCCCCCTCCTGCTGCGGAGCACAGGCTCTGGACGCGCAGGCCCAGTGGCCATAGCTCATGGGCCTAGCCGCTCCGTGGCATGTGGGATCCTCCCAGACTAGAGCATGAACCCGTGTCCCCTGCATTGGCAGGTGGACTCTCAACCACTGCACCACCAGGGAAGCCCTTGTTTTTGTTTTTTAATTCCAATCATATAAGGGAACTTATTAACCATATCAAGTCCCACATCCAACCAACTAAATCAAAATAGCTCAAGATGGGAGCCAGATATCAGTATTTTTTAAGTGTCTTAGGTGATTTTAGTATGCAGCTAAGACAGAGTCACTGATCTATATGAATGAATGGGTTGTATATCCTCAAGGTAATTTTACATTAATATTAATTCTTTCAGTAGAGCTTTTGAGACTTGAGAGTGAGTTTGAGGTTATACTCCTTGACAAGAACCTGCAGTGTAAATATTTTACATTGCTGGTTAAACTCAGTCTTATGTGAGTAGGTTGTGAACAGATTTGAAATAAAAATGATGAATGTTTTGCTCTTATCTCTCTGCAATTAGGCAATGTTATTTCTTAAAAACAGGGTAAGGGCATGACATTTACCAATTATAATTGAGAACTCCTCAAGTGGAGTATTAGCACAGTTCTTCTAACTGTAAATTATGTTCAAATACCTTTGAAAAATAAGTTAAAATTTTTATAATACTGTACTACTTCAATTATGTTCAGACATAAATGTGGTACAAACTTTTATGCTTATAGTTCTTACAAGAAGCATGAAACCAAAATAAATTAACAAATTAATTACAAGCAAGACTGAACAATTGACAAACTTTAAATTATCATTACTTTTATACAGTAGATAATATTAAATTTTGAAACTAAATTCTGGATGTTAGAAATACTAGCAGAAAGCTACACTTCCATAATTTGTCCTCCACTTGTCATTTTTTGTCAGATTTTGAATGTGATGCACCATTACTTGAAACATTCATTTATCATTATCATTTTTTAATTTTAACAATAAAATTATTCTTAATCTGATCAAATATTTTAATAAGTCAAAACACTTGAAAGCATGCCCCTAAGTAAAATATGGCAAATTAAAATGTACTGTTCTTTACTGCCTATTTATATCTATGGTTACTAATGAGCTACACAAAGATCAGATCTGCTTATTATGTTTGATCCAAATATGAGAAAATTTCATCAAGTTCTTTCTTTCATTTGATTTTGCCTGAATGTCTCTGCATATTGTAAGGCTCAATATCCCACTAATTGGCTTTTTGACTATGAACTCTACATGTGCACAGTGTACCAGGACCACATTTGACCTTCATTTTGAAAATTATTCCAGTGTAAAATATCATTTTCATGAAGGGAAATCAATGTCTCTACCACGTGATTTAAAAAACTAAAACCTAGTGTTGAATTTCTTTACACTGAAAATTATCACTGCAAAAAATCCTATATCTGTAAAAATAGTAAAAATAATTCAACCAGTAACTGTATTACTGACCAAATATTCTTACTTTAAAATTTGGACAAGTCAACCTGAAAGAAGTCAGATGCACCTCAAGCACATTACATATTTAACATTTTCAATTAGGTAATCATTTGGGTCAATCACTTCGGTCAGTCATAATTGCAGTTGTCATCTAGATAATCCATCATAACTAAAAACTCTCATTGAGCAGATGTGTCTGCAAATATTTTGGATACTCTCAGGTTCACATGGGTATCAGTTTAAACAATACCAAAGGACCTTTCTAACCCTTGGTTTCCTCTTTTGTATAAATGGGTTAAATGACATATTAACAAAAATTGGTTAATGTTAAATATAGTAAATAAATGTTCCATATACTAATTTTATAATCAAAAATTGATCAAAATGTATCCATTAAATAATTAATTTTATGACTTTTTTGAGATAAACTTAGTCCATTTTGTCATATTTTATATATAGTTTAGTTTTTTAAAATAATTTTAAATTTAGAAAAAAATTGAGAATCTAACACAGGGAGTTTTCATACTTCTTACCCAGTTTCATCTGTTACTAACATCATTCACTGGTATGGGATGTTGGTCACAATTAATAAACCAATACTTATACATTATTAGCAACTAAAGTTCATAGTTTATTCAGAGTTTCTTAGTTTTTAGCTATTATTCTTGTTCTGTTCCAAGATCCCATCTAGCATACCACATTACTTTTGGTTGTGATGTTTCCTTAGATCCCTTTTGGCCATGACAGTTTCTCAGACTTTCATTGTATACGATGACTTTAAAAAAATTGAGGAGTACTGTTCAGTTATTTTATAGCAGGGGTCCCCACCCCCTCCCCCATGGACCAGTAGCGGTCCATGGCCTATTAGGAACCGGGCCACATAGCAGGAGGTGAGCGGCGGGCGAGTGAGCGAAGCTCCATCTCTATTTACAGCTGCTCCCCATTGCTCGCACTACTGCCTGAGCTCCGCCTGCTGTCAGATCAGCAGTGGCATTATAATCTCATAAGAGCGTGAACCCTACTGTGAACTGAACACATGAGGGATCTAGACTGCGTGCTCCTTATGAGGATCTAATGTCTGATGATCTGAGGTGGAGCTGAGGCTGTGATGCTAGCACTGGGGAGCGGCTGCAAATACAGATTATCATTAGCAGAGAGGTTTGACTGCACAGAGACCATAATAAATCAGTTGCTTACAGACTCATATCAAAACCCCATCAGTGAGTGGCAAGTGACAAGCTACATCTGGTGGCAGGCTTTATAGTGTCAGGTGAGTTGCTATACTTCAATTGTACAGCTGCATCTGGTGGCAGGCTTTAAGTCAGAATCTGACATTTATCTTAGTCCACACGTGGCTTGCCCATTATTTTATTTACCACTTTCATCCGTGCCTCTTTCCCACACTATGCACTTTTCTCAGTCACAGCTTTGGTAAGCCCGCAAGCTAATCCTAGACAAAATGAGTAAAAAACAAACGTTGCTGGAGAGCTTCTTTGAAAACCGGAAAAGACCCAATGATGAGACAGCAGAAGACTCTAATACTGCCAACAAAAAGAAAGCTGCATTTAAAAGAAAATACTAAGAGTCCTACTTAAATTACCGATTCATTACAACAGGTGATTCACATTCTCCAAGCCAGCTTTGTATAATTTATGGCGACCGGCTATCTAAGAAAGCCATGAAACCTTCAAAACTGCTTTGTCACATAGAGACCAAGCACCCTGCAGCAAAAGACAAGCCTTTGGAGTATTTCAAAAGAAATAAACATGAACACAAAGAACAGAAGCAATTATTGAAGGCCACCACTTTATCAAATGCGTCTGTACTGAGAGCATCGTTCTTAGTGGCTAACCGCATTGCTAAAGCTAAGAAGCCCTTTACTATTGCCGGCTGCTAAGGACATTTGTCATGAACTTTTAGGAAAGGTTGCAATTCAAAAGGTGGCACGTGTTTCTCTTTTGGCTAGCACCATAACTAGACGAATTGATGAAACAGCAGAGGGTATTGAGGCACAATTTTTAGAGAAGATTGATGAGTCACCGTGGTACACAATCCAGGTTGATGAGTCTACCAATGTTGACAACAAGGCAACAATGCTTGTTTTCATGCAATATATTTTTCAGGAGCATGTGCTTGAGGATAAGCTATGTGGCACTTTTGTTGCCAGCCAACACCACAGCTGCAGAACTATTCAAGTCTTTGAATGATTACATATCAAGAAAACCAAATTGGTCATTTTGTGTCAGTATATGCACAGATGGAGAGGCTGCCATGACTGGACAGATTTCTGCTTTCACTACTCGAGTCAAAGAGGTCGCTTCTGAATGTGAGTCTATGCACTGTGTCATCCATAGAGAAATGCCGGCTAGCCAAAAAATGTTACCTGAATTTAGCAACATTTTGCAGAATGTGATTAAAATTGTCATACACATTAAAGTACATGCCCTTAACTCACGTCTGTTTGCGCAGCTCTGTGCAGAGATGGATGCAGAGCACACATGTCTTCTCTTACACACAGAAGTGAGATGGCTTTCTAAAGGGAGATCACTGGTCAGCGTTTTTGAGTTATGAGAGCCACTCCAGAGATTTCTTTTAGAAAAACAGTCATCACTGGCAGCTCATTTCAGTGACACAGAATGGGTAGCAAAACTTGCTTACTTGTGTGACATATTCAACCAGCTCAACGAAAAAAATCTGTCACTTCAGGGGAGAACGACAACTGTGTTCAAGTCAGCAGAGAAAGTGGCTGCATTCAAAGCCAAACTGGAATTATGGGGGCAATCAATGAACACTGGGATTTTTGACATGTTTCAAACATTAGCAGAGACTTTGAAAGAGACTGAGCCAGGGCCCTGTTTCTCCCAGCTGGTGCATGATCACCTATCTCAGCTTTCAAAAAAGTTTGAGCATTACTTCCCAACCACAAAAGACCCCTGAACTGGGAAGGAATGGGTTCATGACCCGTTTATGAATAAGCCAGGTGAATCAACTTTGTCTGTGCTAGAAGTGGATCAACTGCTTGAGATTGCAAATGACGTTGACCTTAAAAAGTATGCTTGAGACAACTTCAAAGCTCCATACATTCTGGATTAAAGTCAAGGCTGAATATCCTGAGATGGCCACAAAAACACTGAAAAGCCTGCTTCTATTTCCAACATCCTATATTATGGTTTTGTTTGCTGCCTGCCTTTTTTGATTTTACTTATTCTTTGCATTGACGTACAAGTTTCATATAATGCTGATGTACCACAGTCAAATCAGTTAATATTTTCCATCATGCTTTTATTGAATTCCTCAGTACACTCTTCTATAAACTATTCTACTTCTCAAGAAGATTCTTATTTTTTACAAGAAAATTTTAATGCTTTAATTATTAAATTAATATATGATGTGAGATAAGAAATTCATTCTAATTATTTTTTTCATATTTTTAGCCAGTTATAACTACACCTCTACACCTTTTATTGTTTTCTCCTTTTTTTTTTTTTGGAACATGTTGCCATTATCACAGACTGTAGTAAGGAGAATAGTGGTCTTCCAAAGATGTCCATAAGTTTAGTTACATGAAAAAGAAGAATTAAGCTTGCAGATGAACTTAGATGATGGCAGATAACATTTTTTTTGACTTGTGTGTTCCAGTTTTTATTTTTATTTAATTTTTTTTAAATTGGAGTATAATTGCTTTACAATATTGTGTTAGTTTTTGCTGTACAATGAAGTGAATCAGCTATATGTATACATATATCCCCTCCCTCTTTGACCATAGCACAGAGAGCTCAGTTCAGTGCTCTGTGATGACCTAGATGGGTGGGATACAGATAATTTTAAGATAGGGGGATTTTCCTGGATCACATGAATAGGTCCAAGGTAGTCAAGAGGGTCCTCAAATATGAGAAGCAGAAGAAAAAGCTCCAGAGAGAAGGCAGTATGTGAAGAATAGCCAGACATTGGTTTTCAAGATGGAGAGTGGAGGTCATATGCTAAGGGAGTTCAGACAGCCTCTAGGAACTAGAAAAATCAAAGAAACAGATTCTCCCCAGAGCCTCTAGAAAGACCTAGCCCTGCCAACACCTTGATGTTGTCCACTGGGACCTGTTTTGGACCTCTGACCTCCAGAACTGTAAGATAATAGATTTGTGATGTGTAAAACTCTATGTTTGTGGTAATTTATTACAGCAGCAATGGGAAATGAATACACGTGTATATCATTTCCTAATGCTTGAAGCACCCAGCACCCTGGAACTCTACACTTCATTTGCATGCTCACTCTTGGTGACCTCATCCAGACTGTGGCTTTAAAATCATTTGCAAATTTGTGTCTCCAGTTGCTGTCACTTCCTTGAACTTGGACTCATCTATCTAGCAACCTATTAAACATTTCTCCACATTGGGGTCCAATAGATAGCTCAAACATAATTTGTTCAGAGCCAAACTGTTGATTACCCAAACTTTCCCAAATTATTCCTTCCCTGTCTCAGTAAATGCAACCTCTGCAGCCCAGTTTCTCAGACCAAAAAAGTTGAAGGTAACCATAAACTCACCTCTTTGTTTCACATCTGGCATATAATTCATTAGCAATTCTTAATGCTCTATCTTCAAATCCCAAGTCTAACTATTTCTCAACTCCTCCACCACAAATGTCATGGTCCAATCGACCAAACTACTGATGCTGCTTTCAAATTATTCTCACTGCTATGGTTTTCCCTGTTACTCTTTATTTTTCACAGATTGTGTTTCCTCCTTCTTTGTGAGGCTTTCTATCACACTTAGAATAAAATTCAGCATCCCTATCATATTTAGTACCTAGTTAGTTCTTTGACTTAATCTCCCAAAGTTTGGCCCCAAAGTCCTCCATGCTCTACCTTCAGATATGTGTGGGGTTCCCTGTCTGTTTTTTTTTAAGATCTCTGCTTAAACGTTATTTATTAAAAGAAGACTTCTCTGACCAGAGACCACCCTACCTAAATTGGAAATCCTTTATGACTGTCACTTTACTCTCTTTCATGTTTTTTAAATCACTTATCAGTACCAGACATTATATAACAAATCTATGAGTTGATTTTTAAAATTGTTTTTCTGCCTATTCTAGGGAAAATCTAAGAGAACAAGGACATATTCTGTTTTATAACTAATATATCCCCGATATTTAGACCACTTCCTGGAACATAGTATGGGTTCAGCAAATATTTATTTTTAATTTATTGAAAACATACTTAAATTGTTTCTGGACTTTCTATTCTGCCTCTTGGATCTCTACAGTTTAATTTGCTACAGGTCTATTTATATTCTTTGTCTTCTTTTGTAATTAGGATGAATTTCTCTTTAGTCTGTTTTCACGTTAATGACATAACATTTTAATTATTGCAATTTTCTTTAAAAAACTTTAAAAATCTCCTGTTTTCTACTTCTTAAATACTTTTGGATTTTTTCCAGATGAACTTTAAAATAGTTTTGTTAAATTAACAACACAAAAGACCATATTGGATTCTGAAAGCATTTATGTAAATGGTATTATTACATGGAAAATGACCAACACTTTCCAATATTAAAGATTCATATCAGTTTCCTAATTTATAACCCTAAGAAATTACTGTGTGTAGCTTACATTTGGGGTGTTTTGATTTTGTTAATTTTATTCCTAATTTTATATTTGTTGCTATTATGATTTAGGTCTTTTATCCATTATAATATTTAACTGTAAAATAAGAAAATTATTAATTTTATACACTTATTTTGTCACCAGCCAAATTCTTGAATTATCCGCTTAGTTCTAATGGTTATCTACATTTTACAGATAAGGAAATGAAGAAACTAGTGACAGTGAACAATGTTCAGCATCTGAATTCAAGTTCTGATGTGTCTCAGTTCAGATTCTATGCTTCAAAAGTCTCTCCCCTCATTGGACTGTTTGCTTCTGGGCTTCAGGGACTATGTCATTTTGAAATTGTTCCATTCTCTCCCCAGAAAATCTATTATAATACAAAACAGTGGTTCTCAATCAGAGGTTATTCTTCCCCATGGGACATTTGACAATATATGGAGGTATAATTTCCTATGTAATCTATGCATTACTTATCATCATTGGCTCAAAATTACCCTATGGGGTTGACATCATCTTCAATTCCATCTTTCAGAAGAGAATACTGAGCATGACACACTAAGGTGCAGTGTCATCCAGCTAACAGGTAAAGCCAAGATTCAGCCTCAAGCAATGTGGCCTCAGAGCCACATCTGATTACCATATGCCAACTTAAATTTGTTGCATTTTGTTCAATCCAAGTTAAGGACTTCTTTAGCCTTAAAAATGTATGAATTGGGACTTCCCTGGTGGACCAGTGGGTAAGACTTCTCGCTCCCAATGCAGGGGGCCCGGGTTCAAACCCTAGTCAGGGAACTAGATCCCACATCCATGCCATAACTAAGTCTACATGCCGCAACAAAGACCCGGTGCAGACTAAGTAAATAAATAAATAATTAAAAAAAAAAACGTATGAATTTATCTTGCAAAAACAAATTAAAAATCAGTAACAATTGACACTAATTAATTTAATTAGTTAGTTAATTAACTAATTTAATTGAATAGAGATGGAAAATCGTCAGTTTCTTCCATAGCTTTTGGGGGGGGGGGTGGTTTGTGGGTTTTTTTAAACATCTTTGTTGGAGTATAATTGCTTTACAATGGTGTGTTAGTTTCTGCCTTATAACAAAGTGATCAGCTCTATGTATACATATATCCCCATATCTCCTCCCTCTTGTGTCTCCCTCCCATCCTCCCTATTCCACTCCTCTAGGTGGTAGCAAAGCACCCAGCTTATCTCCCTGTGCTATGCAGCTGCTTCCTACTAGCAATCTATTTTACATTTGGTAGTGTATATACGTCAATGCTACTCTCTCACTTCGTCCCAGCTTACCCTTCCCTCTCCCCATGTCCTCAAGTCCATTCTCTATGTCTGCATCTTTATTCCTGTTCTGCTACTAGGTTCTTCATAAACTTTTTTTTTTTTTTTTTAGATTTCATATATATGTGTTAGCATATGGTATTTGTTTTTCCCTTTCTGATTTACTTTACTCTGTATGACAGACTCTAGGCCTATCCACATCACTACAAATAACTCAATTTCGTTTCTTTTTATGACTGAGTAATATTCCATTGTATATATGTGCCACATCTTCTTTATCCATTCATCTGTCGATGGACACTTAGGTTGCTTCCATCTCCTGGCTATTGTAAATAGAGCTGCAATGAACGTTGTGGTACATGACTCTTTTTGAATTATAGTTTTCTCAGGGTATATGGCCAGTAGTGGGATTGCTGGGTCATATGGTAGTTCTATTACTTTTTTTACGGAACCTCCAAACTGTTCCCCATAGTGGCTGTATCAATTTACATTCCCACCAACAGTGCAAGCGGGTTCCCTTTTCTCCACAACCTCTCCAGCATTTATTGTTTGTGGATTTTTTGATGATGGCCATTCTGAGTGGTGTGAGGTAATACCTCATTGTAGTTTTGATTTGCATTTCTCTAATGATTAGTTATGTTGAGCACTGTTTCATGTGTTTGTTGGCTATCTGTATATCTTCTTTGGAGAAATGTCTATAGTTAATTTGATGGTTAATGTTTCACTGTGAAAGATGAGAATATAAAACCAAGTCTCTCTACCATTCAAATTCAGTGCTTGCTCCTGAACTTTTTTATGGGAATCATAAAAGCTGATGGTGGGGGGAGACGGGGGAAGATGGCGGAAGAGTAAAACGTGGAGATCGCCTTCCTCCTCACGGATACACCAGAAATACATCTACACGTGGAACAACTCCTACAGAACACCTACTGAAGGCTGGCAGAAGACCTCAGACCTCCCAAAAGGCAAGAAACTCCCCACGTACCTGGGTAGGGCAAAAGAAAAAAAGAAAAAACAGAGACAAAAGAATAAGGACGGCACCTGCACCAGTGGGAGAGAGCTGTGAAGGAGGAAGTTTTCACACACTAGGAAGCCCCTCCGCGGGCGGAGACTGAGGGAGGCAGAGGGGGGAGCTTCGGGACCGCGGAGTAGTGCACAGCGACGGGTGCGGAGGGCAAAGCGGGGAGATTCCTGCACAGACGATCGGTGCCGACCGGCACTCACCAGCCCGAGAGGCTTGTCTGCTCACCCGCCGGGGCGGGCGGGGCTGCGAGCTGAGGCTCGGGTTTCGGTTTTGGACGGAGCGCAGGGAGAGGACTGGGGTTGGCGGCTTGAACATAGCCTGAAGGGGTTGGTGCGGCTTGAACATAGCCTGAAGGGGTTGGTGCGTCACGACTAGCCGGGAGGGAGTTCGGGGAAAAGCCTGCACCGGCCGAAGAGGCAAGAGACTTTTTCTTCCCTCTTTGTTTCCTGGTGCGCGAGGAGAGGGGTTTAAGAGCGCTGCTTAAAGGAACTCCAGAGACGGGCACGAGCCGCGGCTAAAAGCGCGAACCCCAGAGACGGGCGCGAGCCGCAGCTGAGGGCGCGAGCCCCCGAGATGGGCGTGAGCCGCGGCGGGAAGCGCGAACCCCAGAGACGGGCGCGAGCCGCAGCTAAAACCACGGACCCCAGAGACGGGCCGGAGACGCTGGGGCTGCTGCTGCCGCCACCAGGGGGGCTGTGTGCGAGCACAGGTCACTCTCCGCGCCCCTCTTCCGCGGAGCCTGTGCAGGCCGTCACTGCCAGGTTCCCGGGATCCAGGGACAACTTCCCCGGGAGTACGCACGGCGGGTCTCAGGCTGGTGCAACGTCACGCCGGCCTCTGCCGCCGCAGGCCCGCCCCGCACGCAGTGCCCCTCCTTCCCCCATCCCCCAACCCCCGGCCTGAGTGAGCCGGAGCTTCCGAATCAGCGGCTCCTTTAACCCCGTCCTGTCTGAGCAAAAAACAGACGCCCTCCAGCGACCTGCGCGCAGGGGCAGGGCCGGGTACAAAGCTGAGCTCCTGTGAGCTGTGAGAGCAGGGAGGAGAGGGGGAGGTCTCTCCCGGCAGCCGCGGAGGCGGCGGATTGAAGCTACACAATCAACTTGATGAGCCCTGCATTGTGGAATACCTGAATAGACAGGGAGTGATCCCAAATTGAAGAGGTGGAATTTAGGAGAGAGATCTGTGATTTTTTTCCCTTTTCCTCTTTTTGTGAATGTGTGCGTGTATGCTTCTGTGTGAGATCTTGTCTGTATACTCTTGCTTCCACCATTTGTCCTAGGGCTCTATCCGTCCATGGTTTTTTTAAAAAAAAAATTTTTTTTTCTTAATAATTAATTTTAATTGTAATAACTTTATTGTACTTTACCTTCGTTCTTTCTTTCTTTCTTTCCTTCCTTCCTTCCCTCCTTTAGACAGCGAATCACCCCAGGTTGAGGAGGTGGTCTCTGGGAGCAGGATTTATGATTTTTCCCCCTTTGCCTCTCTTTGTGAACATGTATGTGTATGCTTCTGTGTAAGATTTTCTCTGTATAGCTTTGCTTCCAACATTTGTCCTAGGGCTCTATCCGTCCATGGTTTTTTTTTTTTTTTTAATTTTTTTTCTTAATAATTAATTTTAATTGTAATAACTTTATTGTACTTTACCTTCGTTCTTTCTTTCTTTCCTTCCTTCCTTCCCTCCTTTAGACAGCGAATCACCCCAGGTTGAGGAGGTGGTCTCTGGGAGCAGGATTTATGATTTTTCCCCCTTTGCCTCTCTTTGTGAACGTGTATGTGTATGCTTCTATGTAAGATTTTCTCTGTATAGCTTTGCTTCCAACATTTGTCCTAGGGTTCTATCCGTCCCTTTTTTTTTAAAAAATATTTTTTAGTACAATAACTATATTATACTTTATTTTATTTTTACTGTATCTTCTTTCTTTCTGTCTTTTTTCCTTCTTTCCCTCCTTCCTTCCTTCCTTCCTCCTTCCCTCCCTCCCTCCTTTCTTTCCTTCTTTGCTTCTTTCTTCCTTCCTTCCTTTCCTCCTTTCCTTCTTTCTTTCCTCATACTTCTACTAATTCTCTCTACATTTTCTCCTTCTTTCCCTCCTTCCTTCCTTCCTTCCTCCCTCCCTCCCTCCTTTCTTTCCTTCTTTGCTTCTTTCTTCCTTCCTTCCTTTCCTCCTTTCCCTCTTTCTTTCCCCATACTTCTACTAATTCTCTCTACATTTTCTCCTTCTATCCCTCCTTCCTTCCTTCCTTCCTCCCTCCCTCCCTCCCTCCTTTCTTTCATTCTTTGCTTCTTTCTTCCTTCCTTCCTTTCCTCCTTTCCTTCTTTCTTTCCTCATACTTCTAATAATTCTCTCTACTTTTTCTCCCTTTTATTCTGAGCCGTGTGGATGAAAGGCTCTTGGTGCTCCAGCCCAGGAGGCAGGGCTCTGCCTCTGAGGTAGGAGAGCCAACTTCAGGACACTGGTCAACAAGAGACCTCCCAGCTCCACATAATATTAAATGGTGGAAATCTCCCAGAGACCTCCATCTTAACACCAGCACCCAGCTTCACTCAACGACCAGCAAGCCACAGTGCTGGACAACCTATGCCAAACAACTAGCAAAACAGGAACACAACCCCACCCATTAGCAGAGAGGCTGCCTAAAATCATAATAAGGCCACAGACACCCCAAAACACACCACCAGACGTGAACCTGCCCACTAGAGAGACAAGATCCAGCCTCATCCAGCACAACACAGGCACTAGTCCCCTCCACCAGGAAGCCTACACAACCCACTGAAACAACCTTAGCCACTGGAGACAGACATCAAAAACAACGGGAACTACGAAAGTACAGCCTGCAAAAAGGAGACCCCAAACACAGTAAGATAAGCAAAATGAGAAGACAGAAAAACACACAGCAGATGAAGGAGCAAGATAAAAACCCACCAGACCTAACAAATGAAGAGGAAATAGGCAATCTACCTGAAAAAGAATTCAGAATAATGATAGTAAGGATGATCCGAAATCTTGGAAGTAGAATGGACAAAATGCAAGAAACAGTTAACAAGGACCTACAAGAACTAACGATGAAACAAGCAACGATGAACAATGCAATAAATGAAATTAAAATCACTCTAGATAGGATCAATAGCAGAATAACTGAGGCAGAAGAACGGATAAGTGACCTGGAAGATAAAGTAGTGGAAATAACTACTGCAGAGCAGAATAAAGATAAAAGAATGAAAAGAACTGAGGACAGTCTCAGAGACCTCTGGGACAACATGAAACGCACCAACATTCGAATTATAGGGGTTCCAGAAGAAGAAGAAAGAAAGAAAGGGACTGAGAAAATATTTGAAGAGATTATAGTTGAAAACTTCCCTAATATGGGAAAGGAAATAGTTAATCAAGTCCAGGAAGCACAGAGAGTCCCATACAGCATAAATACAAGGAGAAATACGCCAAGACACATATTAATCAAACTATCAAAAATTAAATACAAAGAAAGCATATTAAAAGCAGCAAGGGAAAAACAACAAATAACACACAATGGAATCTCCATAAGGTTAACAGCTGATCTCTCAGCAGAAACCCTACAAGCCAGAAGGGAGTGGCAGGACATACTGAAAGTGATGAAGGAGAAAAACCTGCAACCAAGACTACTCTACCCAGCAAGGATCTCATTCAGATTTGATGGAGAAATTAAAACCTTTACAGACAAGCAAAAGCTGAGAGAGTTCAGCACCACCAAACCAGCTTTACAACAAATGCTAAAGGAACTTCTCTAGATAAGAAATGCAAGAGAAGGAAACGATCTATAATAACGAACCCAAAACAATATAGAAAATGGGAATAGGAAGATACATATCGATAATTACCTTAAATGTAAATGGACTAAATGCTCCCACCAAAAGACACAGATTGGCTGAATGGATACAAAATAAGACCCTTATATATGCTGTCTACAAGAGACCCACCTCAGACCTAGAGACACATACAGACTGAAAGTAAGGGGATGGAAAAAGATATTCCATGCAAATGGAAACCAAAAGAAAGCTGGAGTAGCAATTCTCATATCAGACAAAATAGACTTTAAAATAAGGACTATTAAAAGGGATAAAGAAGGACACTACATAATGATCAAGGGATCATTCCAAGAAGAAGATATAACAATTGTAAATATTTATGCACCCAACATAGGAGCACCTCAATACATAAGGCAAATACTAACAGCCATAAAAGGGGAAATTGACAGTAACACATTCATAGTAGGGGACTTCAACACCCCACTTTCACCCATGGACAGATCATCCAAAATGAAAATAAATAAGGAAACACAAGCTTTAAATGATACATTAAACAAGATGGACTTAATTGATATTTATAGGACACTCCATCCAAAAACAACAGAATACACATTTTTCTCAAGTGCTCATGGAACATTCTCCAGGATAGATCATATCTTGGGTCACAAATCAAGCCTTGGTAAATTTAAGAAAATTGAAATTGTATCAAGTATCTTTTCTGACCACAACGCCATGAGACTAGATATCAATTACAGGAAAAGATCTGTAAAATATACAAACACATGGAGGCTAAACAATACACTACTTAATAATGAAGTGATCACTGAAGAAATCAAAGAGGAAATAAAAAAATACCTAGAAACAAATGACAATGGAGACACAACGACCCAAAACCTATGGGATGCAGCAAAAGCAGTTCTAAGGGGGAAGTTTATAGCAATACAAGCCCACCTTAAGAAGCAGGAAACATCTCGAATAAACAACCTAACCTTGCACCTCAAGCAATTAGAGAAAGAAGAACAAAAAAGCCCCAAAGCTAGCAGAAGGAAAGAAATCATAAAAATCAGATCAGACATAAATGAAAAAGAAATGAAGGAAACGATAGCAAAGATCAATAAAACTAAAAGCTGGTTCTTTGAGAAGATAAACAAAATAGATAAACCGCTAGCCAGACTCATCAAGAAAAAAAGGGAGAAGACTCAAATCAATAGAATTAGAAATGAGAAAGGAGAAATAACAACTGACACTGCAGAAATAAAAAAAATCATGAGAGATTACTACAAGCAACTCTATGCCAATAAAATGGACAATCTGGAAGAAATGGACAAATTCTTAGAAATGCACAACCTGCCAAGACTGAATCAGGAAGAAATAGAAAATATGAACAGACCAATCACAAGCACTGAAATTGAAACTGTGATTAAAAATCTTCCAACAAACAAAAGCCCAGGACCAGATGGCTTCACAGATGAATTCTATCAAACGTTTAGAGAAGAGCTAACACCTGTCCTTCTCGAACTCTTCCAAAATATAGCAGAGGGAGGAACACTCCCAAATTCCTTCTACGAGGCCACCATCACCTTGATACCAAAACCAGACAAGGATGTCACAAAGAAAGAAAACTACAGGCCAATATCACTGATGAACATAGATGCAAAAATCCTCAACAAAATACTAGCAAACAGAATCCAACAGCACATTAAAAGGATCATACACCATGATCAAGTGGGGTTTATTCCAGGAATGCAAGGATTCTTCAATATACGCAAATCTATCAATGTGATAAACCATATTAACAAATTGAAGGAGAAAAACCATATGATCATCTCAATAGATGCAGAGAAAGCTTTCGACAAAATTCAACACCCATTTATGATAAAAACCCTCCAGAAAGTAGGCATAGAGGGAACTTTCCTCAACATAATAAAGGCTATATATGACAAGCCCACAGCAAACATCATCCTCAATGGTGAAAAACTGAAACCATTTCCACTAAGATCAGGAACAAGACCAGGTGCCCACCCTCACCACTCTTATTCAACATAGTTTTGGAAGTTATAGCCACAGCAATCAGAGAAGAAAAGGAAATAAAAGGAATCCAAATCGGAAAAGAAGAAGTAAAGCTGTCCCTGTTTGCAGATGACATGATACTATACATAGAGAATCCTAAAGATACTACCAGAAAACTACTAGAGCTAATCAATGAATTTGGTAAAGTAGCAGGATACAAAATTAATGCACAGAAATCTCTGGCATTCCTATACACTAATGATGAAAAATCTGAAAGTGAAATCAAGAAACCCCTCCCATTTACCATTGCAACAAAAAGAATAAAATATCTAGGAATAAACCTACCTAAGGATACGAAAGACCTGTATGCAGAAAATTATAAGACACTGATGAAAGAAATTAAAGATGATACAAATAGATGGAGAGATATACCATGTTCTTGGATGGGAAGAATCAACATTGTGAAAATGACTCTACTACCCAAAGCAATCTATAGATTCAATGCAATCCCTATCAAACTACCACTGGCATTTTTCACAGAACTAGAACAAAAAAATTCGCAATTTGTGTGGAAACACAAAAGACCCCGAATAGCCAAAGCAATCTTGAGAACGAAAAAAGGAGCTGGAGGAATCAGGCTCCCTGACTTCAGATTATACTACAAAGCAACAGTAATCAAGACAGTATGGTACTGGCAGAAAAACAGAAAGATAGATCAATGGAACAGGATAGAAAGCCCAGAGATAAACCCACGCACATATGGACACCTTATCTTTGATAAAGGAGGCAGGAATGTACAGTGGAGAAAGGACAGCCTCTTCAATAAATGGTGCTGGGAAAACTGGACAGGTACATGTAAAAGTATGAGATTAGATCACTCCCTAACACCATACACAAAAATAAGCTCAAAATGGATTAAAGACCTAAATGTAAGGCCAGAAACTATCAAACTCTTAGAGGAAAACATAGGAAGAACACTCTATGACATAAATCATAGCAAGATCCTTTCTGACCCACCTCCTAGAGTAATGGAAATAAAACCAAAAATAAACAAATGGGACCTAATGAAACTTCAAAGCTTTTGCACAGCAAAGGAAACCATAATCAAGACCAAAAGACAACCCTCAGAATGGGAGAAAACATTTGCAAATGAAGCAACTGACAAAGGATTAATCTCCAAAATTTACAAGCAGCTCATGCAGCTCAATAACAAAAAAACAACCCCATCCAAAAATGGGCAGAAGACCTAAACAGACATTTCTCCAAAGAAGATATACAGAATGCCAACAAACACATGAAAGAATGCTCAACATCATTAATCATTAGAGAAATGCAAATCAAAACTGCAATGAGATATCATCTCACACCAGTCAGAATGGTCATCATCAAAAAATCTAGAAACAATAAATGCTGGAGAGGGTGTGGAGAAAAGGGGACACTCTTGCACTGCTGGTGGGAATGTGAATTGGTTCAGCCACTATGGAGAACAGTATGGAGGTTCCTTAAAAATCTACAAATAGAACTACCATATGACCCAGCAATCCCACTACTGGGCATATACCCTGAGAAAACCAAAATTCAAAAAGAGTCATGTACCAAAATGTTCATTGCAGCTCTATTTACAATAGCCCAGAGATGGAAAGAACCTAAGCGCCCATCATCGGACAAATGGATAAAGAAGATGTGGCACATATACACAATGGAATATTACTCAGCCTTAAAAAGAAATGAAATTGAGTTATTTGTAATGAGATGGATAGACCTAGAGTCTGTCATACAGAGTGAAGTAAGTCAGAAAGAAAAAGACAAATATCGTATGCTAACACATATATATGGAATTTAAGGGAAAAAATGTCATGAAGAACCTAGAGATAAGACAGGAATAGAGGCGCAGACCTACTGGAGAACGGACTTGAGGATATGGGGAGGGGGAAGGGTGAGTTTTGACAGGGCGAAAGAGAGTCATGGACATATACACACTAACAAACGTAGTAAGGTAGATAGCTAGGGGGAAGTAGCCGCAAGGCACAGGGATATTAACTCGGGGCTTTGGGACAGCCTGGAGGGGTGGGATGGGGAGAGTGGGAGGGAGGGAGACGCAAGAGGGAAGACACATGGGAGCATATGTATATGTATAGCTGATTGACTTTGTTATAAAGCAGAAACTAACACACCATTGTAAAGCAATTATACCCCAATAAAGATGTTAAAAAAAAAAAAAAAAGCTGATGGTGGGGACACTTGAAGCTTTAGGTAATACTATCCAACTATATATTAAGGTATCAAATATTTTGTATTGTTCAGTGGTTAAGAAAAAAGAGCAGACACACCTTCTTCTAGCAGAGAAAATCCATAGGAAGACATGATTCCTAAAACCTTTTATAATGTCACAGGACAGAGAAATTTTAACAAGAGGACAGATAATTGTACCCTGGTCTGGGAGCAAAGGCTTCATACACATTATCTAACTTTACAACATTCCCAAGAGAGAGGGAAGAGCAGGTGTTACATTTGCACCTGGTTGTGGGAAATGTGAGAATATAGAGGAGGTCAGTGACTTGGCCAAAGGCATTCTGTAAATCAGTAACAAAGAGAAAAATAGTTTTAGTTTCCTCTGCTTTTGAGCACTCTTCTTTGAACTAATGTTTCTTTTGTGGGAATATTTGTAGAATGCTTTGCAATTCTAACTCATATTTTCAAGAGTTTTGTTATGCAAATATTATGCTTCTGTAATGGCTCAAACTAAGTAAATGTAATTAATAAATATGTATCAGTTATCAGCAGTTTATCCACCATTTTTCAAATGCCCTGCCTTCAAGGAACTTACCATCTATTTAAAGAAACAAGACTAGTGGTGCATATTTAAAAGACCAACTGATTGATACTAACAAGAAAAAAAAGAGTTAATATGAACTGAGATACCTCTTCAATCTTGTAATTGATGTGAATTTATTCATCACAACAACCCAGTGAGATAGTTGCCAACTTTATTCACTTTTCACAAGTGAGAAAAGAGAAACACAGACAGGGTAGATGAAGTGCCCAGGGACATAGCAGGCATCTGAGATAGAAACGCAGACAAGGAGATTACAGAGCACACACTCTTGATCACTTCACTGTATATACAAACTTTAAAAGTTGTCAAATGCTGGAGAAATGAGAGGATAATAGTCATAGAAATCACTGGGAATACTCCTGAAGATATATTGTTCAAACTGACCCTTTAAAAATGGGTAAATATGCCTCAATCAGTGGTCCTGAAATGGGGAAATACAAGCTTAGGAATATTTTGATAATGTGTTTTTGGGGAAGTGGAATTTGGTTGCTGCAGTGATGAGGAACTTCATTAGCATTTAATACGTGGAGGTCTGCTAGTCCTCTTGTACAAGCAAGACTTAAAATACAGTAAATCCTTCACAAAGTACACTGCATCTCATGCAGCTTTCTAATGATCTTTTGGCTGGTGACTGAAAACCCCGTGTATGATTATGAACATAAAACTCTATTTTATATTTAAACACAAAGTAATTTTTTTAATGCACAGTGAAAATCCAGGACTGAAGTAAAGAGGGACGGTTGACTTTTGTTTTGTTTGGAACTTATACTAAAATTTATTCATCATTTTAAAAATCATGGCATTCATGGCAATCAGTCGTGGAATTTGAGTCACAAATCTAACATCTGTACCAATGTCTCTAACATCCATATTGTCAGTGAGTCTACATATAAAAGCAAGCAACTGACCAATTTCTTTTTCTTTTAGTGTAGCTGTTCCTATTTGACTACATAATGAAATATGTGTTATTTTAAATAAATTATTCTCATTTAAAGTTTCCCTTATGTTATAGTAGGACATGATTTTTCCAAATGACTATTTTATATTATCTGTGACTTTCATTCCACATTATTCCATAGGACATTACCAAATATTTTATATTAAAGTGAGCTTCAGGTCTGATAGAATGGGGATGCCGTAATTTAGATAAATAGATGAAACATGGCATAGAGAGTAGGTCAGTTTCATTGATTCATTATTTCAACATATTTTCTGAACAACTAATATATGTCAGACCACTCTACTGTGCACTAGTCATGGGAGACTGGACAAGAATGGTAAAGCCCCTACCCTCATAGACTTTGCATTTGTGATGAAAAAAATAAAATGATCCACTACTTAGAAGTAAGGCAAAATAAAAATTGCATGTCCTTTCAATGCCATAAAACCAATGCCCTTGCTTAACAGACTCAATCAAATCGTATTTAATTCTTTACGGATTGTACCTATGTCTTACTTGGCATTTATTATTAGTTAGGGCTGAAATTTTGTGATGTTACATGCTAATTTACAGATTTTTTCCTGTAGAGAGGTAAATAATTTCCGGACAGTAAAAGATAACATTTGTCCTCATGTTTCCTTTCTCTTAGGACACTGAAGGGGCTTGTTTTTGACTTAGCAAATTTATTTCAATATATCTTTCCTTAAATGCTCCTGCAACCAGCCCTCCTAACCTAGTAGTTCTCATTAATGAGTAAATACACCTTTGAAACATGTTCATTTCTATATTGATGTAAGGGTGATATTTTTAACTTATTGAAATTTTCTTTTTATACATTTTAGTAAGAATCATATAGTAAAGGAATAAGGTTGAGATAAACATCAGAGGGCCTAAGAAGTAAAGAGTTTAGATTTTTTGAGATCGCAAACTGAGGCCAATTATAAGTTTCTTAAGCAGGTTACTTACTTGACAAGAAAGGTATTAAAATGAATCATAAAATCTGAGAAATATGTTTTTATTTTTATTCAATATAAGTCAAGGGTTATTTAATTTCAATTAGAGAATCTTCTTATGCTATTAAGCATAGGATATCAATTTAGCACTTCAATTGATACTCAGCAATTTCTGCTGATACTGGAGACTAATACCCTATAATTTCCTCATAAAAAAATCTAAAATGCTTGAAAGAAAAACGTCATTTTATTTGACGTCTAGTTTTTGAGAAAATAGGGGAAATATTTTGAGATTAAGAACTAAGCGGAAATTTAATTTTGAGAAACTAGCAATGTAGGCAGCTGAGAATGCCCGTAGGAAATCTACCATCCCTAGTGGCCTAGAACTGCAGTGTGGGGGTGGGGGGGTGGGGGTAATGCACAGGGCCTGGGCAAAATCCTGGATTCAGGTTAGACATCCTAGAATAAGGGTAACATTCTCAAAGAACAATTTAAGGAGAAAGATTAAATTAGAAAGAATTTCCACCAGTAAGTCCAAGAACAAAGGAAATTTGCTTGTCTCAGATTAGAATTTCAAAAGTAACTTGAGATATCGTGGCTGTGTAAAAGTGCCTAACAAAAACAGTGTAACTTTCCTCTGAAGGAGTCCTCAATGAATTCCCACAGATATCCCCCAAACAGGACTCACAATCACAAATCTCAAAATACACAAGGAAATGTCATAATATGTGAGAACTTGCAGAAGGTAAAAGCAGCAGAATCAGACCTCCAAAAATTTGAGATTATCGGGAACAGAATATGAAATAAAAAATATATATATGAGATAAAATGTAGACTAAAAGCAAATTTCAAGAAAATAAAAATAACTGATAAATGGGTATTACAAGAGATTAAAAAGAGTTAGATCTTTAGAATATAAATTTAAAAAATTATTGATATGTAACAAAGAAAAAGAGTTGGGGAATGCGAAAGGAAGTTTGAGTGCTGTGGAAGATAAATTCAAAGTAAGTTTAACTGGACTTACATTTAAATGGAGATAATATATAGAATGAAGGAGACCAAAATCAGAAATAGTGGTTGAAAATTTTCCAGAAAGTCAGATTCTGAAATCAGAATTAGCAAATTGCCAGACTTAGGAAGCACTTTTAATTCCAGTCCGATAAATAAAAAGTTATCCTTCTAGTTGTATTGTGATAAATTACAGAACACCAGTGACAAAAGAGAAAAATGTTCATATGAGTTGAGAAAAAAATGACAACTTACAAGGAAACAATAATTAGCATGATAACTATTTTTTTCTTTTCGCTTTTTTTTTAATTTTTCCAGCTTTAATGAAGTATGATTGACAAATAAAAACTGTAAATATGTAAGGTATAAAATGTGATGTTTTGAAATACGTATACATTATGAAATGATTGCATAATCAAGCTAATTAACATATCCATCACTTTCGTTATGATTTTTTTGGTTTGTGTAATGAGAATACTTGATATCTATTCTCCTTGCAAATTTCAAGTATAAAATTTATTATTCTTAACTATAGTCACCATACTGTACATTAGTCTCTAGAATTTATTCATCTTATAACTATAACTTATTCTCTCTGACAAGCAGCTCCCCATTTTTCAATTTCCTGCACACCTTCCTAGTAACCACCATTCTGTTCTCTTTTACTATTAGTGCAGGGTTTTTAGCTTCCACATATAAGTGAGATCATGCAATATTTGTCTTTCTGCGTCTGACTTATTTCACTTAGCATGATAACCTCCAAGTTGTCTTAAATGTCAGGATTTCTTTAAGACTGAACAGTATTTCATCATGTATTATATCACATTCATATATATAATATATCACATTTTCTTTATCAGTTCAACTACTTACAGACACATGGGTTGTTTCCACATCCTGATTAATACAGATAATGCTGCAATGATCATGGGAGTACAAATATTTCTTTAAGATAGTGACTTTATTTCCTTTGGATATATACCCAAAAGTGGGACTGCTAGATCATAAGGTAGTTCTATTTTTACTTTTTTGAGGAACTTCCATACTGTTTTTCATAATCAGTGCACTGATTTACATTCCCACCAATAAAGTACAAGGGTTCCCTTTTCTTCACACACTTGCCAACACTTACCTTTTGTCTTTTTGAAAATAACCATTCTAACAAATGTGAGATGAAATCTCACTGCAGTTTTCATTTTCATTTCCCTTATGATTAGTGATGTTGAGCATCTTTTCAGGAGAGAAGTACCTTCACTGGTCAGCCTGGCAAGGGAGCCTGTGGCTCTCTCAGACTTTTTCTGTGCATGCACCTGCTTCACATCTCCTGTTTCCTCTTGAGGGGGAATTCTCAAAACTGTACTTTCTTTTGGTCCTACAGAGCCAGGCTAGGTGTTGAGAGCCTCCAGTTTCTTTTCTCTAGGGGAGTGCCCTGAAATGCTCAAGTTTGTGTACCTTCTCCCAATTCTGCAGAGCTGGACCTGCTTTATGTATGTGCTCCCAAACCTCCTACAAATGCTCACACTCACTTCTGTGGGGACTTGTGTAGGGAACCAGTGACTAGTGGGTGCATGAAGCATGTGGAGCATTGAGGGATGCCTGTGGGCCAGCTGTGGAGTGGGGGGGTCTGCTGGTGATGCATCCAAGTAGCTCATGGGAAGGCTTCCTAATGGAGTCCACAAAACTGTTAGTAGAATCTACGCCCTTTGATGTGTTCTGAGCCCTGGTTGCCGTGCTCCCAGCCTCTTCCAGCCACTCAGCCATGACAATCACCTCAGTATACCAGGTAGGGTGAGATAAAAATGGGTCTCCTGGTCAGTATCCCACATGGCTGGGGAAGCCAGGCATTCACTCACTACACTTCCACTTTCCCCTGTAAGAGAAATCACAGGTCGAGAGCTTCTCTCTTGGCCCTGAGATGTCCTCTTTGGGGCAAGGGTCATGTGGGGAAATTGAAACTGTTCTTCTTACCCTCTGCAGTGTGTTTATTCAGTGTGCTGGAGCTTCTCAGCTATACTCCTGGACTCCTACAAAGATGCTCTCATCCATGGGTGGTTGTCAAAATCAGTGCTTTGTGAGGGGATGATGATAGAAAATTCCTATTCTGCCATCTTCTGACCTGATAGCTACCTTTTCAATAGCAACAATAAAGCTAGAAGACAGTGCAATCGTATCTTTAATATTAGGGAGAGATTTTGCATCTAAGGGCAAAATTTAATACCCAACTTAAATTTAAAACACGATAAGCTCAATAAGAATATATTGAATTAATTTTATTTTGAAACTAACATCAATATAAAGTGTGATGAGGGGTTTAACAGATATCTAATGTGTTATCTGTTCATTCCTCTGTTATAATATCTAAGGTATTATTAGATAATGCTCCCAAAAGATTATACCTAAATTTACCAGGCATACAAATTTACATCTTACAGTCACCTAAGAAAGTAGAGTCTAGTCTTAAGGCATTTCAAGTTTTGTCCTTTTAAAACAACAGAGGGCATTATTCCTACAGGCAATTCTGTGTTATGCCTAGAAAATAGCAGAGAGCAACATAAATCAGCTGTGCTTTTTCATATAAAAAATTTTCATAGAATTAGATAAATGTAATAATTTGAGAAATGTACAATATTGCATAGAAACACATACACATAAAGCCGGAGAGAATTTCTGATTACAAAAGGTTTCACCATACTCAATATTTTATTTATTTATTTATTTATTTATTTATTTATTTTAATAACCATTTTTTAAATTGAATATAGTTAATTTACAGTGTTGTGTCAGCGTTAGGTATACAACAAAGTGAGTCAGTTATACACACACATATATATTCTTTTTCAGATAATATTTTTGATGTGCCAATTGGGATAAGTAAAAATGGCTGAGGGTGGGCTGGTGGGATAAAAAATAAATAAATAGGGCTTCCCTGGTGGCGCAGTGGTTGAGAGTCCACCTGCTGATGAAGGGGACACGGGTTTGTACCCCGGTCGAGGAAGATCCCACATGCCACAGAGCGGCTGGGCCTGTGAGCCACGGTCGCTGAGCCTGTGCGTCCAGAGCCTGTGCTCCGCAGCAGGAGAGGCCACAGCCGTGAGAGGCCCGTGTACCGCAAATAAATAAAATCCCTACAAAAATCTCAATGAGGTTTTTGCTTAAAAAAAAAAAAAATTGCTATTGCTCTTTTTGTTGTGCTTAACGTGGTGATCCACACAAGGAAAAACCTTCAAAATTCAATCAAGTGGTGAACTCAAGAGTACAGTATTTTCTAAAGAATATCCAAAACCATTAACCATAATTTTTTTTTTAATGAAACTCTTAGCTGACTATAAATTTACTAATCAGTGATTTGGGGGAGAAAATATGTAAACACTGTGAATATTTTTTTATATTAATCATAACTCTTGCCCAGATGATGTGAAGGGTTATAAAATAAGCTATTTAGGTTCACTAAAATCTTATGAATTGAGTGTGCATAAGTGGTTGCACTGAACCATGTTCTGCTCCACCCTGGGTGCTCTGCTGGTATTAAACATGTGTTTGTAAATAGAAGGGCTAAGAGCTTACGCAATTGCTCAGATATATAACCCATGGATTCAGGGTAATTTCACACTTTACTTCTTTCTTATAATTGAGTATCTAGCAATTAAAGAGCATTTAAAAGTACATGAAAATACAGTGTTCTCTGGTGCATATCAAATGTGAATTCAGAAGCCAGATTATGAAATTATTATTTTTCTTTTTTTAACATCTTTATTGCAGTCTAATTGCTTTACAATGGTGTGTTAGTTTCTGCTTTATAACAAAGTGAATCAGCTATACATATACATATATCCTCATATCTCCCCCCTCTTGCATCTCCCTCCCACCCTCCCTATCCCACACCTCTACGTGGTCACAAAGCACCGAGCTGATCTCCCTGTGCTATGCGGCTGCTTCCCACTAGCTATCTATTTTACATTTGGTAGTATATATTAGTCAATGTCACTCTCCCACTTCATCCCATCTTACCCGTCCCTCTCCCCATGTCCTCAAGTCCATTCTCAACATCTGCATCTTTATTCCTGTCCTGCCCCTAGGTCTTTCATAATCTTTTTTTTTCTTTTTTTAGATTATATATATATGTGTGTGTGTTAGAAAATGGTATTTGTTTTTCTCTTTCTGATTTGACTCTGTATGAAAGACTCTAGGTCCATCCACCTCATTACAAAACACTCGACTTCATTTCTTTTTATGGCTGAGTAATATTCCATTGTATATATGTGCCACATCTTCTTTATCCATTCATCTGTCGATGGACACTTAGATTGCTTTCACATCCTGGTTATTGTAAATAGAGCTGCAATGAACATTGTGGCACACGACTCCTTTTGAATTATGGTTTTCTCAGGGTATATGCCCAGTAGTGGGATTGCTGGGTCTTATGGTAGTTCTATTTTTAGTTTTTTAAGGAACCTTCATACTGTTCTCCATAATGGCTGTATCAATTACATTCCCACCAACAGTGCAAGAGGGTTCCCTTTTCTCCACACCCTCTCCAGTATTTATTGTTTGTAGATTTCTTGATGATGGCCATTCTGACTGTTGTGAGATGATACCTCGCTGTAGTTTTGATTTGTATTTCTTTAATGATTAGTGACGTTGAGAATCCTTTCATGTGTTTTTTGGCAATCTGGATATCTTCTTTGGAGAAATGTCTATTTAGGTCTTCTGCCCATTTCTGGATTGGGTCATTTGTTTTTTTTTGATATTGAGCTGCATATGCTGCTTGTATATTTTGGAGATTAATCATTTGTCAGGTGCTTCATTTGCAAATATTTTCTCCCATTCTGAGGGCTGTCTTTTCATCTTGTTTATGGTTTCCTTGGCTGTGCAAAAGCTTTTAAGTTTCATTAGGTCCCATTTGTTTATTTTTCTTCTTATTTCCATTTCTCTAAGAGGTGGGTCAAAAAGGATCTTGCTGTGATTTATGTCATAAAGTGTTCTGCCTATGTTGTCCTCTAACGGTTTTAGACTGGCCTTACGTTTACATCTTTAATCAATTTTGAGTTTATTTTTGTGTATGGTGTTAGGGAGTGTTCTAATTTCATTCTTTTACATGTAGCTGTCCAGTTTTCCCAGCACCACTTATTGAAAAGGCTCTCTTTTCTCATTGTATATTCTTGCCTCCTTTATCAAAGAAAAGGTGACCAAGTGTGCAGGGGTTTATCTCTGGGCTTCCAATCCTGTTCCATTGCTCTATATTTCTGTTTTTGTGCCAGTACCATACTGTCTAGATTACTGCAGCTTTGTAGTATAGTCTGAAGTCCAGGAGCCTCATTCCTCCAACTCCACTTTTCTTTCTCAAGATTACTTTGGCTATTCGGTGTCTTTTGTGTTTCCATACAAATTGTGAGATTTTTTGTTCTAGTTCAGTGAAAACTGTCATTGGTAGTTTGACAGGGATTGCATTGAATCTGTAGATTGTTTTGGGGAGTATAGTCATTTTCACAATGTTGATTCTTCCAATCCAAGAACATGGTATATCTCTCCATCTGTTTGTATCATCTTTAATTTCTTTCATCAGGGTCTTCTATTTTTCTGCATACAGGTTTTCTCCCCATAGGTAGATTTATTCCTAGGTATTTTATTCCTTTTGTTGCCATGTAAATGGGAATGTTTCCTTAATTTCTCTTTCAGATATTTCATCATTAGTGTATAGGAATGCAAGAGATTACTGTGCAATAATTTTGTATCCTGCTACTTTACCAAATTCATTGATTAGCTCTAGTAGTTTTCTGGTAGCATCTTTAGGATTCTCTATGTAGAGTATCATGTCATCTGCAAACAATGACAGTTTTACCTCTTCTTTTCTGATTTGGATTACTTTTATTTCTTTTTCTTCTCTGATTGTTGTGGCTAAAACTTACAAAACTATGTTGAATAATAGTGGTGAGAGTGGACAACCTTGTCTTGTTCCTTTTCTTAGAGGAAATGGTTTCAGTTTTTCACCATTGAGAATGATGTTGTCTGTGGGTTTTTAATATATGGCCTTAATTACGTTGAAGTAAGTTCCCTCTATGCCTACTTTCTGGAGGGTTTTTATCATAAATTGGTGATGAATTTTGTCAAAAGCTTTTTCTGCATCTTTTGAGATGATCATATGGTTTTTCTCCTTCAGTTTGTTAATATGGCATATCACATTGATTGATTTGCATATATTGAAGATTCCTTGAATTCCTGAGATAAATCCCACTTGATCATGGTGTATGATCCTTTTATTGTGCTGTTGGATTCTGTTTGCTATCATTTTGTTGAGGATTTTTGCATCTATATTCATCAGTGATGTTGGTCTGTAGTTTTCTTTCTTTGTGAAACCTTTGTCTGGTTTTGTTATCAAGGTGATATTGGCCTCATAGAATGAATTTGGGAGTGTGCCTCCCTCTGCTATACTTTGGAGGTAGGAGTTCTATATTTTGAGGAGGATAGGTGTTAGCTCTTCTCTAATTGTTTGATAGAATTCTCCTTTGAAGCCATCTGGTCCTGGGATTTTTTTGTTGGAAGATTTTTATCACAGTCTCAATTTCAGTGCTTGTGACTGATCTGTTTATCTTTTCTATTTCTTCCTGGTTCAGTCTTGGAATGTTGTGCTTTTCTAAGAATTTGTCCATTTCTTCCAGGTTGTTCATTTGATTGGCATCTAGTTGCTTGTAGTAATCTCTCATGATCCTTTGTATTTATGCAGTGTAAGTTGTTACTTCTTTTTCATTTCTAATTCTATTGATTTGAGTCTTTTCCCTTTTTTTCTTGATGAGTCTGGCTAATGGTTTATCAATTTTGTTTATCTTCTCAAATTACCAGCTGTTAGTTTTATTGATCTTTGCTATCATTTCCTTCATTTCTTTTTCATTTATTTCTGATCTTCTTTATGATTTCTTTCCTTCTGCTAACTTTGGGGTTTTTTTTTATTCTTCTTTCTCTGATTGCTTTAGGTGTAGGGTTAGGTTGTTTATTTGAGATGTTTCTTGTTTCTTGTGGTAGGATTGTATTGCTGTAAACTTCCCTCTTAGAACTGCTTTTGCTGCATCCCATAGGATTTGGGTCATCGTGTTATCATTGTCATTTGTTTCTAGGTAGAATTTTATTTCATTTTTGATTTCTTCAGTGATCTCTTGATTATTTATTAGTGTATTGTTTAGCCTCCTTGTATTTGAATTTTTTCCATATTTTTTCCTGTAATTGATATATAGTCTCATAGCATTGTGGTCAGAAAGGATACTTGATATGATATTAGTTTGCTTAAGTTTACCAAAACTTGATTTGTGACACAATATATCATCTACCCTGTAGAATGTTCCATAAGAACTTGAGAAGAAAGTGTATTCTGTTGTTTTTGCATGGAATGTCCTATAAATATCAATTAAGTCCATCTTGTTTAATGTATCATTGAATGCTTGTGTTTCCTTATTTATTTTCATTTTGGATGATCTGTCGATTGGTGAAAGTGGGGTATTAAAGTACCCTACTATGATTGTGTTACAGTCGATTTCCTCTTTTATGGCTGCTAGCATTTACCTTATGTATTGTTGTGTTCCTATGTTGGGTGCATAAGTATTTACAATTGTTATATCTTCTTCTTGAATTGATCCCTTGATCATTATGTAGTGTCCTTCTTTGCCTCTTGTAATAGTCTTTATTTTAAAGTCTATTCTGTCTGATATGAGAATTGCTACTCCAACTTTCTTTTGATTTCTATTTGCATGGAATATCAGTTTCCATCCCCTCAGTTTCAGGCTGTATGTTTCCCTAGGTCTTAAGTGGGTCTCTTGTAGACAGCATATATATTGATCTTCTTTTTTCATCCATTCAGCCAGTCTATGTTTTTTGGTTGGAGCATTTAATCCATTTACATTTAAGGTAATTATCGATATGTATATTCCTATTACCATTTTCTTAATTGTTTTGGGTTTGTTTATGTAAGTCTTTTCCTTCTCTTGTGTTTCTTGCCTAGAGAAGGTCCTTTAGCATTTGTTGTAAAGCTGGTTTGGTGCTGCTGAATTTTCTTAGCTTTTGCTTGTCTGTAAAGGTTTCAATTTGCCCATCGAATCTGAATGAGATCCTTGCTGGGTAGAGTAATCTTGGTTGTAGGTTTTTCTCCTTCATCACTTTAAATATGTCCTGCCACTCCCTTCTGGCTTGCAGAGTTTCTGCTGAAAGATCAGCTCTTAACCTTATGGAGATTCCCTTGTATATTATTTGCTGCTTTTCCCTTGCTGCTTTTAATATTTTTTCCTTGTATTTAACTTTTGATAGTTTGATTAATATCTGTCTTAGCATGTTTCTCCTTGGATTTATCCTGTATGGGACTCTCTGTGCTTCTTGGACTCAAGTAACTATTTCCTTTCCCATATTAGGGGAGTTTTCAAGTTTAATCTCTTCAAATATTTTCTCAGTCTCTTTCTCTTCTTCTTCTGGGACCCCTATAAGTCAAATGTTGGTGCATTTAATATTATCCCAGAGGTCTCTGAGACTGTCGTCAATTCTTTTCATTCTTTTTTCTTTATTCTGCTCTGCAGTAGTTATTTCCACTATTTCATCTTCCAGGTCACTTACCTGCTCTTCTGCCTCAGTTATTCTGTTATTGATTTCTTCTATAGAATTTTTAATTTAATTTATTGTGTTGTTCATCATTGTTTTTTGCTCTTTAGTACTTCTAGATCCTTGTTAAATGTTTACTTGTATTTTCTGTATTCTATTTCCAACGTTTTGGATCATTTTTAGCATCATTACTCTGATTTTTTTCAGGTACACTGCCTATTTCCTCTTCATTTGTTTGGTCTTATGGTTTTTTACTTTGGTCCTTCATCTGTTATGTGTTTTTCAGTCTTCTCATTTTGCTTAACTTACTGTGCTTGGGGTCTCTTTTTGCAGACTGCAGGTTCATAGTTCCCATTGTTTTTGGTGTCTGCTCCCAGTGGCTAATGTTGATTCACTGGGTTGTATAGGCTTTGTTGTAGAGGGGACTGGTTCCTGTGTTCTGGTGGATAAGTTTGGATCTTGTCTTTCTGGTGGGCAGGACCATGTCCAATGGTGTGTTTTGGAGTGTCTGTGTCTTTATTCTCTTGTTAGGCAGCCTCTCTGCTAATGGGTGGGGTTATGTTCCTGTCTTGCTAGTTGTTTGGCATAGTGTGTCCAGCACTGTAGCTTGCTAGTCATTGAGTGGAGCTGGGTCTTAGTGTTGAGATAGAGATTTCTGGGAGAATTTTCGCCGTTTGCTATTACGTGGAGCCAGAAGGTCTCTGGTGGACCAGTGTCCACCTGGCCAGAGCACCAAGACCCTGTCAGCCACACAGCTCAGAAGAAAAGGGAGAAAAAAAAGAAAGAATGAAAGAAAGAAAAAACAAAACAAAATAAAATAAAAAGTGATTGAAATAAAAACTAAAAAAAATTATTAAAAATTTAAAAAGTAATAAAAGAAGAAAAAATGAAGAAGAAAGAGAGCAACCAAAACATAAAACAAATCCACCAATGATAACAAGCACTAAAACCTATACTAAAAAAACTCACAAAAATCAAAAAAACAAAATGGACACACAGGATCCTAGGACAAATGGTGAAAGCAAAGCTATACAGACAAAATCACACCAAGAAGCATACACATACACACTCACAAAAAGAGAAAAAGGAAAAAAAAAAAATATATATATACAAAAACAAGAAAGAGAACAACCAAATCAATAAATAAATCTACCCATGATAATAAACTCTAAATACTAAACTAAGATAAACATAAAACCAGAAACAAATTAGACACAGAAAGCACACTCTAATCTACAGTTGCTCCCAAAGTCCACTGCCTCAATTTTGGGATGATTCATTGTCTATTCAGGTATTCCACAGATGCAGAGTACATCAAGTTGATTATGGAGATTTAATCTGCTCCTCCTGAGGCTGCTGGGAGAGATTTCCCTTTCTCTTCTTTGTTCGTACAGCTCCTGGGGTTCAGTTTTGGATTGGCCCCACTTCTGTGTGTAGGTCACCCAAGAGCTTCTGTTATTCACTCAGACAGGATGCGGTTTAAGGAGCACCTGATTAGGGGCCTCTGGTTGACTCAGGCCATGGGGAGGGAGGGATTTGGAATGTGGAGCGAGCCTCCAGTGGCAGAGGTCAGCGTGACATTGCACCAGCCTGGGGCGCACCGTGTTCTCCCCGGGAAGTTGTCCCTGGATCACGGGACCCTGGCGGTGGCAGGCTGCACAGGCTCTCGGGAGGGGATGTGAGGATAGTAACCTGTGCTCACACACAGGGTTCTTGGTGGCTGCAGCAGCAGCCTTAGTGTCTCATGCCCATCTCTGGGGTCCGTGCTGGTAGCTGCAGCTTTCGCCCATCTCTGAAGCTCGTTTAGGTGACATTCTGAATCCCCTCTCCTCGTGCACCCCGAAACAATGGTCTCTTGCCTCTTAGGCAGTTCCAGACTTTTTCCCAGACTCCCTCCTGGCTAGCTGTGGCACACTAGCCCCTTCAGGCTGTTTTCACACAGCCAACCCCAGTCCTCTCCCTGGGATCTGACCTCCAAAGCCCAAGCATCAGCTCCCAGCCCCCACCTGTCCTGGCAGGTGAGAAGACAAGCCTCTCAGGCTGGTGAGTGCTGGTCAGCACCAATCCTTTATGAGGGAATCTCTCCGCTTTGCCCTCTACACCCCAGTTGTTGCGTTCTCCTCTGTGGCTCCAGTGCTTCTCCCCTGTCACCACCACCCCTGTCTCCGTCAGTGAAGGGGCTTCCTAGTGTGTGGAAACTTTTCCTCCTTCACAGCACCCTCCCTGAAGTGCAGGTCTAGTCCCTATTCTTCGTCTCTGTTTTTTTCTTTTGCCCTACCCAGGTACGTGGGGAATTTCTTGCCTTTTGGGAAGTCTGAAGTCTTCTGCCGGCTTTCAGTAGGTGTTCTGTAGGAGATGTTCTACATGTAGATGTATTTCTGATGTATTTGTGGGGAAGAAGGTGATCTCCACATCTTACTCCTCCACCATCTTGATGGTCTCTCATATGAAATTATTTTTGACTGTGAGTAAATGAGCCCAACATGAAAAATAATTGGAGACTGACTGAAGGTCTTCTGTCCTAAAAATTCACTCCACAAAAAGCCTTTGAGCATTATTTAATAAAGTTAAGTACTATGTGGATAATAATAACAATCAATAATTGATCTCCCTAACATTGAAGGTAAAAGTCTTTTATGTTGTTTTTGTTTGTTTATTTTTTACAATAACAAAGTATATCTTGATAAAACATTATTATCCAATAAACTTAAGAAGGAAAAAAGAAAAAAATGATAATATTATGATTAAAAAATATTTAAAGTTGGTTTCTTGAGATTTTCAAGGATAAACATGTACCATTTTTCCTCATTACATGCAGCCACTAATCCCAGACTTTGGAGACTCATGTTGTTTTGGTGTTTCATAGTCTAGTTCTCCAGACACATCTCCTCCATGGCTTGCCCTTTACTGCAACCATGACTTACCACAAGAGACCTGAAAAGAAAAAATGGATAAGATTTAGATGAAAATAAGTTAGGCAAAGCCTAGTATACATCCTTTTTTTCTCCACCTAATACTCTATTATGAACATTTATGTCATTACACATTGATGTCCACCTCATCATATTTATAATAGTGCTGTATTTCATTGTATGAATGAGCATAAGTATAATTTAAACATAATTTATGTTATCTACTGATTAAATGTCTTTTTTTAACTTACAATAAAGGATAAAGGAAGGTATTTTGTAAACTCGCTCTTTGAAGAAAATTATATTTTCTAGAAATTACACTTGGCTCTATGTAACACATATTCTATTAATGTTGCTTAAACAAGTAAGATGTTTATTATTCTCTCATAAAGACAAAGGGTAGAGTTTGGCAGCTCAGGGCTGGCACAGCTGCTCTGATAATTCCTGGAGGATGGAGGCTCTGTCTAGCTTCCTCCTCACAGCAACCCAGCAGGTGGCACTTGTTCCCAAAGTCCCAGAATGGCTGTGCCACCTCCAGGCAAAAGGGTGAAATGTGCAAAGGAGCAAAGACCCAAGCTCCTGAGTCTGTCTCTATCAGAAGAAAACAAATCTTTTTCTGAAGCCTGACCTAGAATGCTCCCACTTAGTCTCACTGGCCAGATATAGGTCCCATGACAAAACTAGGTCAAGGAAGTGTTGGTAGAGCTGTGTTTTAAAAGAGCAGATTTCTACCCTAAACAAAATTGAGACTCTCTTAGCAAAGAAGGAAAAATAGATTCTGGGCATGCAACTCTTAGTATCTATTGCAGAAATATACACATAAGAGTTACATCTTATTCACCAGTTGATTAAGTGCCCAGTGATGTCTTAGGTCTGATCTTGTTACAGCTGTTATGTCTCTAAACAAAATTACTGTTACACATAACTTGTAGTTTAGGTCTATCTATTTGTCAAATATTTTAAATTAGAATTATATGAACATTTCCCATATGTAATAGGAGAGGAGAATGGAGAGAAACATCTATTTCTTATTCCTTTAACAACAGCCAGGCAACATTCTGCCCAAGATTTCTTAGCAAAATAGTTAATTCAGCTTCCTTATGCTAAAAAGACAAAGGCCTAATTTATGATAATGGTGAAAGTTTCCATAACTATATCATAAAACAGCTGAGGTTACCCTATTGCTTTGCCAAGGAAGAGTTCAATTCCTGATTACATGTTATGTCATTCATCTTTACAACATACATATCTCCTGTGCTTCCAATGGTACTGTTTTTCACTCCATCTCAGCCACTCACTTTCATGGTACTCAACCTGCATATTATCATCATATGTGAAAAATGTAAGGAAATACTGATGACTGGGCTCCATCCCCATAGACATTAATTTAATTCAGCTTTGATTTAAACTCCCCAGGCAATTCTAATGTACAGCCCCAGAGAAGAACAGCCTAGACATTTTTATTCTCATTAACTCCACTCCCTCCATAGCTTAAACTCAAACTTCTCACTCTCTGACCTTCATCATCTCCCTATACTATACAATAACGTTTTTGACCCCACTGAAATCTACAATTGATTGATTCACCACATTTTCAATATCTCTAACTTTCACCATGTCCACACTTCCTCCCTAAAGCACCTTAGATTCCCTTGCATACACCCTCACTTTCTAACCCCAATTTTCTCTGTTTTACTCTTCTGGCAAAACCTCAGCTTTGATTAAATCCAACTCTCCATGGACTCTGTAGTAAATCCAGGAGGCTAAATATGCCTGAAGAAAAAAATTAAAAGAGACAATCCACTGCTGCAAACTTCAGGCAGGTTCTTATTTCTGCTATACAATCATATTACTCTTTTCTAGTCTATTATTTGTCTATTATTTTCCCACATTCCCGAAGGACTATTGTTTACTTTTCATCAACATCTCTCCTCACTTCTCTAATTTTAGCTGATAGCATTGATTTTAGCTTCAGTGAGTGAAAAAAATGGAGGAAATTCTTCTGCCACTGAATCTATCAACTGATTGCAGCTGAATTTTATTCTAAGCCTGCTCCTATTAATGAAATCCTGTCTATGTCCATCCCCCATGTATCAGATCCTATTTGATATCTCAAACATATAGGTTGAAAGTCATCACTCCAGATTTGGCCATCTCTTTCCTGCATTGTCATCTTCCCCTCTCGATTGTATCATTCCCAGTAGGACTGTATTAGTTTCTTGTTGCTATTATTACAAAGTATGACAAATTTAGTGGCTTAAAAGAATACCAATTTATTATCTTACAGTGTAAGGGACCAGAATTCCAAAATAGATTTGTAGAGCTGTAGAGACTCTAGGGAAGAATTCCTTTTTTTTTTTTTTTTTTCCTATTCCACCTAGAATAGCTGCCTAGAGGCTACCTGCATTCTTAGCTCATGGCTCTTTTTCTATCTTCAAGTACATAATGTGGCATCCTTGTATCTCAATCTCTTTCTCTTTGTCTCTGTCTCTCTGTCTCTGTCTCTCTCTCCTCCACTTGCATCACTTCTCCTTCTCTGGCCCTCATGCCTCCCTCTTTCCCTTATATGGACTCCTGTAATTGCACTGGATCTGCCTGTGTAATAATTACATTGGTTCCATGTGTATAATGGGACATCATCTCCCGCATCACAAGATCCTTAATCAGATCTGCAAAATCCTTTTTTTTGCCATGTAAAGTGACATATTTCAAAGGCCTTGGAGATTAGGACACAGACATTTTAGGTGGGCCGTTATTCTGCTTACCATAAATATTCAAACTGACTGCAATACAACCAAATTTTAAAAAAAGAAAGAGAAAAATACAACTTTCTCCTAACCACACAATCCCTTCCTACTGCTGTTTCTCATCTCTTTTTTTAAACTAAAGATCGACAGGAGAGTTTCCCCTTCTTGCTACCTTTAATTTATCCCCTCCCATTCTCTTTTCAAACATTTTATCTTATTCTTCACAAGTCCCATAAAATATATTCTAAAAGTCACTGGTGATGTTCACATAGTTAAATCCATCATCAGTTCTTAGTTCTCAACCTACTTAACTGATCAGATTTGTCCTAGCTGACAACTTCCTTATTCTTGCTGTGCTTTGTTAGTGTAAGTGGTGCCACTTTCTCTACTGGTTCTTTTCCTATCTCTCTGGTCACCTTTACTCGTTCTCCTTTGTGAGATTTTCCTCATTCCCTCAATTTCTAAACACCACAGTGTTCCAGAGTGACCCTATGGATGGTTTTATTTCTTATATGCTGACAGCACCCAAATATTTTATCCTCAATCTGGCGCTCTCCATAATTTCCCTTGAAAAATCTTATAGGCATCTCAAATTCAGCACTACTAGAACCACATTACCAGTTGCTACAAACAACCACCCCAAACTTCTTATCCCATTCTCAATGGTAACTCTCCTTCTGAGTTCATGAATCCAAAAACCTTGTTTTTTGTTTTAATTTTTACTGGAGTATAGTTGCTTTACAATGTTGTGTTAGTTTCTACCATACAGCAAAGTGAATCAGCTACACATATACATATATCCCCTCTTTTTTGGATTTCCTTGCCAGTTAGGTCACCACAGAGCGCTGAGTAGAATTCCCTGTGCTATACAGTAGGTTCTCATTAGTTATCTATTTTATACACAGTATCAATAGTGTATATATGTCAATCCCAATCTCCCAATTCATCCCCCACATTTGATATCCATACATTTGTCTTCTAAGTCTGTGTCTCTATTTCTGCCTTGTAAATAAGATTGTCTATACCAGTTTATTCAGATTGCACATATATGGGTTAATGTACAATATTTGTTTTTCTATTTCTGACTTAGTTCACCATGTATGACAGTCTGTAGGTCCGTCCACGTCACTACAAATGACCCAATTTTGTTCCTTTCTATGGCTGAGTAATATTCCATTGTATATATGTACCATGTCTTCTTTATCTATTCCTCTTGATGCAATTATACTACAATAAAAATTTTTAAGAAAAAAGGAAGAGATGCACAGAATTGACTCAGGAAACCTAGTATAATCTGGCTCAAAATACCACTATAACTGCTATCCAAGACTTGTTGTTTCATTCCCAACTATGATTTTTGTTGCCATGACTATATATGTATTTAAAATATATAGCATGCTTTAACTTATTTCAAACATGGCATAAATTGTATCAACATTTTACAAGTTTATTAAACTCAACATTGCTTTTGAGATTTATAGCTCTACTTTGCTTATTTAAACTGCAATGTAATATTCCACTGGGGGATACATTACCTTGCATTTTGCTAATTGCAGTAAGACTAAGCCTCTTTTCTTGTTTCTTGGCCACTTTGATTTCTTCTGTGAATTTCTGGCTCATACCTATTGCCCATTTTTCTGTCAAGATGTTTCTTTTTCTTATGGTTGTGTAGGAGTTCTTGAAGAATTCTGCCTGGAGACCTTTGTGGATTATGTGAGTTGTAATCCTTCCTTAGTATAAGACTTGTCTTTTAACTTTAATTATGGGTTCTTTGAAAAGAAGTTGTAAAATTCATAAGTTTGACTACTCTAAGTAAATATAACTTTTATAGTATGTGAAAAAAACCCAAAAAACAAAAACCTGGGTTTTTATCCTCATGTTCTCCTTCTATTTCACCTTTCAGATTCTATTTATCAAAACATCTGTCAGTTTTGCCTTCAAACGTACCCAGAAACAAATGATTTTTCCCCACCTCCACCACTATCCAAACCATGTCATCTTCTGTCTACACTACGGCAATCTGCTCTCCCAGCTTCTACCCTCATTCCCTGCAGTTACTTCAACACTACAGCCAGGATAATCCTTGAAAACAAAGTCAGATCCTGTCATTTCTCTGATTAATGCTCCAAAGGCATCACTTCTTACTCTGAGTAAGAGCTTACTATAGCTCACTACCTCTACGAACTCATACCTGGCCACTCTCTCCCTTGCCTCTATTGCCAAGTGAAGATGAAAATGAGAATTAGTCAAACTGCATGAGCAGCATCCCCTTCCAGGTTGAAAAAGGGGAAGCTGCTCTCTCCTCTCCCCTCTGAACGGCGATGCCTCTTTCTGGATATCCACATGGCTCAGACCCACACTTTCTTTAGGTCTTTGCTCAAAAAGTCTTGCCTGACCACTCAAAATAAAGTAAATGCTCTCCCTGACAGGTGCTCCTATTCCTTGATTCTGATTTATTTTTCTCAATAGTTCTCCCAACTTGTTATATTCTATATGTGGAAATAAGTGAAGACTAACCAAAGGAGAAAAGCAAAGTCTAATTATTCAGAGCTTGTTATAGCAAAGGAAGTCAGCCACTGCCATTTGTGTTTTGACAGAGACTCAAAGGCAGGCAGAGGAGAAGGAAAGCTTTATAGTGGGAAAAGAGAAGTCTTCAGGTGTGTCCAGAGGGAGGGTTGTTGGCAAGGGGAAAGCAGAGGTAGGCTCACTAGAAGTGGGACATCCTATGTGATCGATTAGTTTGGTTTTCTCTGGTTGGTCTTAAGTTGGAAGCAGGGACAAAAATTAGGGAAGCTGTCAGTTATTAATCAAATCCTGATCATTTGGGGCCAATTGTTAAAGAAGTTATTGTTTAGCTTCCCAAATTAGTACTAGAGGTAGTAGTTTGACTTCCTACAATTCTGACTTACAGTAGGCTGGCTTCCACAACTATTTATTATAGATTAAGGAGATGGTTTCTTGGGCAGGTTGCTGCAGGTTGTGGGTCAGAGTTCTATTTTTATATATGGCTTGGCCATTGTCATTTGTATACTCATTTTCTGATATATTCGTCTTTATAGATGTCCATTTTCTGTTTCTCTCCACTAAAATGTAAGGTTGGTGATTTATTATATGAGTGACTGGGATTGCTGTTTATGAATTTCCTAATCCCCAGTGTCTTATACATAGTACAAGCTCAATAAATATTTGCTGAATGAATAAATAAAAATAGGGCAGATATGATCTTACCTATTTTCATGAAATATTAAATGAAGGATAAGTCACATCAGGGAGAAAATGGAGACTGAATTATTTAAAGTAATTTCAGAAGCCGAGATTCAGCAAATACTTTCTCCTCTATTTTGTTTGTATAGATACATTATCTGTTGCTTGTAAATGACTTGGAAATGACCTTTAAAACTACTGAGTATGGAAAAGGAGTTTAATACAGGAATTAGTTATATACATTGCTCAAAGCTACTCAGTTAGCTGGAGAAAATGTTGGAATCCTGGCTTCCTGGATGAGGTTCTGGTCGGCTACATTGGGCCTTATAGATTTTTTGGTGAAAGACCTTTTGATTTAGTCTTGATTTATAAAAACCCTCTCCATGTGATTAATGCTATCTGTGTTCTAAGTCAAAACTGTTTTTATGTCACAGTTGATTTGAAATTTACAAGAATAGATGGGACCAAGATAGTACCTGAGTACACCTGTTTCTAAGATAAGAAGAAAGAGAAACAGAGAGAGAGAGAGAGAGGGAGAGAGAGAGAGAGAGAGAGAGAGAGAGAGAGAGAGAGAGAGAAAGAAAGAAAGAAGGAAAGTTAGTTTTCATCTGAGTCTCCTCATTATTAATGTGATATTTTCTTCTCAGCACTTATTGTGCAGTGAACTGGGGCAAGCATTCTGTGAAAGTATTTCCATTAGAAGTCAGTAGAATATGAAGTAGTATATTGAAGACAAGTATCCACAGACTTGATAAAACCACTGGCATTTACATCAATTAGTGATAATCTACTTTTAAAAGATCCAGGATCAACGAAGCAGAATAAATTGCCCAGAAACAGATAGTGAGATATGTATGCATTTACTACTTGATAAATAATGCATCAGCAAACTATAGAGAATGGATTATTTAACAAATGGGACTGAAAAATTAGCTACTTGGGAAATTAAAAGTTTATATTTGCCTGTTGCATGCTAAAAAGAAAAAGTGAATTCTCTCTATGGAATAAGGATGGCTTAAAAGGGTAAATGAAAAACAAAGTCAAAGGGCAAAATGAAATTAAAAAAAAAAAAACATTGTGTTGTTATTTAAGGGTAGAAATCAAACATACAATGTATAGCTGTTTAACTGATTTTTTTTTAATTTGGATATTTCCAAAATCCTTTAGTTAACCTTAAAATATAAAACTTTTTTCAAGCTAGATCATTAATTTTTCCATTTTTTTCTCATATTTTTATTATTTTCCTCAGAATTTAATGATCTTTTCTCATCCCTTTCCTCGACAGTCCTGTTTTGATTTTCCTGCCAAGTTATCAACTATCTACTGTTTTTTATATACTTCTATCCTTAAAATATGCTTTTATAAGTTTATTAATTTTTCTCACTATGAAAATATTTGCTCATTAAAAAATGGAAGCACAGAAAAATTTTTTAAAGAAAACAGTAATCACACAGAAGCTTACAGTTTAACCATTTTATTTTCTCTCCAGCCATTTCCTTTTATTTGGGTGTGGGTTCATCTGTTTGTGTGTATGTATGTAAGAAGGAGAGAGAGAGAGAGAAACTATTAATCAGGGTTATGGTGAATAAGGAATTCTTTAACTGTTTTTATTCTATTTTCATAACAATATTTAGGTCATTAAGGATTCCTCAACAGCAGGAAGACATACAACTGAGTGAACAGATACACTAACATTTAACCTTTCTCTGTGGGACACTTAGAATGTTTCCAAATTTTCACCATTATAAGTAGTTCTCAAATGAACACAACTTTACAAAACATTTGGGAACATCTCTGATTATTACTAAGCATAAATTTCTAGATTATGGAAATTTTTGTCATCTGTCTTTTTTCTTATCTTGGCCTGTGTTGGGGAAATATAATTAAAAACAAAATCTTCCAACCCAGAAAACCTGTCCACAAAGGTAGCAGAGAAAGAAAATAGTTTCATTATCGAATAAGCATTAAACCATAATGTGACATGCATCACAGGCAATCTGCTAAGTGACTGCAAAGACAGAAAGAAATCTTACCTTTCTGTAGAGCCACAAAGATACCACCAAGATCATACATATTTTCAGGATAAATATTTAAGAATCTTTCAAGTAAAAGGATTTGAGAGTGCCTTCGTCACACATAGTTCATCCTCAATTTACCTGGTAATTAGGGTGACCATCTATGTTAGCTAATTTTCTTTATCCAGAGGAGAAACAAGATTCTCACATCTTTATGGCAGGAGGCTGTTTTGCAACATGGAACAAAATACCCACTAAAGTTAGGCTCCTTTTTGCTGACAGAAACTGGAAGATAGTGATGTTTACATTTCAAAGACAGGGCACCTAGGTCCTAGAGAAAAACATTCTTGGTTCACAGAGCTGACAAAAAGCTCTCTAGTTTTTTAAAGAATTTATATACCTTCCAAAAGAGGAGAAAACACAAGTTTTCTAAAATAAAACTCTAAGGTAAAGGAGAGGAGAGAAAATTTCTTCCTTTATTTTCAACAGGGAGAATTAAAGCTCATATTTAATTTATATTTTTCCTTGCACCAGCTTTTGTTTAAGAAAAAAGTCAAATTCTTTTTATTTCATTTTAAATACAAAACATGCCTTTTAAACTATGCCTTAGTTTCAAGAAGTAAGTCCATTGGAAAGAAACATTTCTCTTCAAGTTCTTTAAACCCCACCTTTTGCCTAGAGTGGATTAAAGATGGCTCCAGAAGCAGGACAGGAAAAAAGACGCAGACACAGATGAAGAGAATGGACTTGAGGACACAGGGAGGGAAAAGAGTAAGCTGGGAGGAAGTGAGAGAGTGGCATGGACATATATACACTACCTAACGTAAAATAGATAGCTAGTGGGAAGCAGCCGCATAGCACAGGGAGATCAGCTCGGTGCTTTGTGACCACCTAGAGGAGTGGGTTAGGGAGGGTGGGAGGGAGATGCAAGAGGGAAGAGATATGGGGATATATATATATACATGTATAAGTGATTCACTTTGTTATAAAGCAGAAACTAACACACCACTGTAAAGTAATTATACTCCATTAAAGATGTTAAAAAAAAAAAAAAAAAAAGATGGCCCCAGATTATTTGATGCTCCTCCCAGGGACATCAAATATCTTTGACCAATTACAAATGGTAGAAAAGATGCCAGACCTCCTAAAAGGATTGGTGAAGACCACATGTACGGGTAGAGGAGCCCATCTGAATCCACATTTCCAGATGTCATTGCCAAGGGTGAGGCAGAGAGCAGAGATGTTGTTGACTCTAGACCCCAGCTACCAGCTGAAGTCAGTGCCCCAGGCCACCTGAGCGCTATCTGATTTCCTAACCCACAAAGTCATGATATATAAAATGGTTGTTTTTTTAAGTCACCAAGTTTGGGGATAGTTTGTTTCACATCAAGAAATTACCAGATTTCTGAGCTCAGTGCAGAATATTTTTTCTCTCTTCATTCTTCTTTGATAAAAGTAAAAGCATTGTATCAAGATTCAGTGTTAGATCACAGTTGGGTTGTAAGTATGGGCATCTTCATTTCCCTCAGAGGGTTTTTCACCTTTAAAGTTGGAGGGCAGTTTTATTTCTAAAGCATTTCTATAATTTAACATCTAATAAATAACAGTTCCTTCTTCAAAGAGGACATATGTATTGTTATGGAGAAATATCTACCCATATCTCCACTTTCAAAAACAAAAAAATTATGTGTGAAATCTGGCCCAATTCAGAAAAAAATAGAGGGAGAAAGATTATTCACTTATGATGCTTGCACAACTACATTCTTACTAGGTTGCATACAAAAAAAACAAAGAAAAAATAGTCTTCAACCTTGGGCTTCATTCCTTCCCACCACCCCTCCCACATATCAATTGAAAAATGCAGAAGTAACCCATGAAAGAAGCAACCCTGAGCTACAAAGTTAATGATTTTTGAGGCTAGTGGCTAATAAGGAGGGTGGGGTATCAGGAGAAAAAACAGTTAAGAAAGAGCTGGGTATATAGATGGACTATTATTTGTTTGTTTATTTTACTTTGTTTTGCTGACTGTATTAATACAGTTTATCCTTTAAAAATTAAAAATAAACAAGAAAAGCCAATTTTTTTTAACCCATTGGTAAGAAAGGTTGTATACATTCTTTCTTGAATTAGGACAATGCTCAATTCTGTTTTTTGTTTATTTGCTTTTTCTTTTTATAAAAGATTCTTTCTGTTTCCCATATTTTCATATAAATTTCTTGGAATTTGGAAAGGAGTCAGGAAAAGGGGTGTGGGGAAGAGAGAAGATTTACAATTGAAGGTGATTTGAGGGACAAGGAGGAAGCCCATAAACCTCTTTGTCTATCAAAGACCAAGTGTCCTTCCCAGAATGGAGAAGCAGGGTCAGTTGGTATACATCTGTCTCACAGCTGGACTGGGATGCACTGAGCTGGGGCTGGCACAGGGATGGTGATTGCTTGCAGCTAGAAGTGGTGGCCAGGATAAGCAGTGTCAAGGGATCAACCACACCTGACAATAAAAGAAGACAAGGGCATTGCAGATGAGCAAGGTCTGTAGGAAAGAATTCCTGGATGGCAAAGACATGACATGGAATCTGATAAGCCTAGAATATGGACACTATGGACCCTGTGGCAGAAGATGAAAAGAAACAAGAAGTCTGAGGCTAGATTTTTAGATGTTCTTTGTTTTGTTTTGTTTCCCATGCTGAATATGTTGAACTTATCCGCAGGACTGGGAAAACAGCAGTTTAGAACTTGGGGATCAACCTTGACATATTTGTAGTGGTTTCCTGGACATTGATGTTGAGAAGAGTTCCAGAAGACGGCAACTGGAAACCTTCAAACCCTCCTCTCAGTTCTTGTCCAAACAATTCCTTCTGTCTACTGCAAGAGTCATGGCCGACCAAGGTTCTTCTCCTTTCCAACTCCCCCTCCTTGCGGTCTCTTTAATGATTCATTGCTTCCGTATTTCCTCCAGATCAGCCATATGAGTGACACAGCTGCTGGATCTTGGGTTAGCCACAAAATGTCTTTCTTTCTCATTAAGAGGGAAATATAGTTTTTGTTTGGAAAAGACTTATTGGATTATGGTCTTTACTCTTTCATTTTCTTTAATTATTAATCCACCATCATCTAGCTTCTAGGTTTGTGGTTGAAATATTTGCCAGAAGTAGTATGTTTTTCTTGTTTTGGCTGTTAGGTAATTTCTTATGATTAGTGAAACCTTGCATACTTTCTTTTTGAGCTTGGAATTTAAGACTTTAATAGTTTTTTTTTTTTTTTTTTTTTTTTTAGTTTTCTCAGGCCCTCAATGAGTCTTTGTATAAGTTTGAGCCTTCTTTTTTTTTTTTTTTACCATCAACCTTTTTTTTTCTTTAAGTGATTGCCACTGCTTTCATCTATTTTTTATTCCTCTCTCTGAATTTGCCCCTTAGGGCCTTGAACTTGTTCTCCAAGTTCTTTATATTTTTCCTTATGAGTTACATCTTTTTCTCCTTAACTTTTTCTGTGATTGCTCTGTGTTTGGAGCTTTTCTTCTACTTGATCTTCCAAACCTCCAGTTTTTCCCACAACACTGACCTCCCTCAAGCCTTCCTTCCCTGCAGACTTTTTAAATGTGAAAGTTCTGTTATTTCAGGAAAAAGAAGCTCTTTAATTCTATGATTCAACCTCCCTTTGGCTCTTACAGCTAGAGTTTGTTTGTGTAAGACATTTCTCTGTCCCAGGAGATCATTTCCTCAAAGATCCTCTGCCAGTTGTGGGCACTCAGTTTACACTTCCTTTTTCTGTTTATTGAGTCCCATTTGGTGTTAAGTGATTCTAGGATCTCTTTTCTTGTGGAAGTTAAGTTGTTGTAGTTAGCAATAGCCCACCGTAGGGTGACAGGTGATCTAACGACCTGAAAGTTGCTGTCTCTCTCCTGGGGCCCTGGGATGTACCCTCTCTGCCTCCCTCTCCCTCTCTCTCTCTCTCTCTCTCTCTCTCTCTCTCTCTCTCGATATCCTCACTCTCAGTGACAGTTCTCTCCGAGGCCCCAGGACAAGCAAGAAGATACTCTGTACTTGAGTCTCCCACAGTTTTGCTGGCCCTGATTATCCACCTTGAGACTACACAGGTGTACAAATGCCACCCTCCTTCAAAGACTATTTATGAAGCAGGTAAGGCCCACATTTCTCTTCCTGCCTGTCTCACCCCAGCACAAGGCTTTGGGCCTAGCCTTGGGCCTCTGCACCAGGAATCTCTTGCTTCTCATGACTCTCAGAATTGAACACAGTACTGCTCTTTCCTTCTGGAATCTGGCAGGGCCTGAAGCTTTGCATAAAGCTGGTCTCTTTGCTCTGCCTGTTGGCTGGGTCCCAGCTACTGCTCTGCTTTGCACAGTGGGAGGTGGGATCAGAGTGGGGAGGAAGGGCTTGCAGGGATATTGTTCCAGCAGCTCTTGGAGGCCTTCTCAGGGAAAGGAAGGAGGCCTGGTGAATTTGAAATATGATATGAGTCTAAAAAATAGAATATATTCCAAGGAAAAAGGTAATGGATATCAGGAACTGAGAATCAGTAAATTCTGTAGAAGTTGGGAGGGAGGAGAAAGAGGAGCTTAGAGGTAGCAAAGACTGATGATGAGGTCCACCCTGGGACTCAGGGGGAAAGGGTGCTGAGACCAGTGATTCATAGGGAGGCTTGGAGGTGGGACAGTGAGATGACATTTATTGTGCAGAAAGTTAACTCTGGGAGAGATGTCTCTGGACAATATTACAGTAGGAAGAGTACAGCCTCTTGGATTAGGGGATATATATATATATATATATATATATATATATATATATAATATATATATATATATATATATATAAAATCTTTGATCCTCAGTATTCTCATGATTTCTTAAGTAATTCATAGAATTCTTAGAGGATTGATGTGGTAAGAAAAGAAAAGGCCAAGCACCTGGGAGGCTTGCAATGAAGGCTACGTTTCTTGCTCTTGTCTCTGGTTAGACTGAAAATTCTTTGAGAACAAAAACTGTCTTGGCCATCCCCATATCCCTAGCACTTAAGGTAATGCAGCTTAATACCAATTTTTGCAGTGTGGGAGGGGGTCATTTTGGATACAGATTCAGCAGAAATGGTTCAGGGTAGGGGCTGCAGGTGGTACAGTATGAAAGAGAAAAAAGTCCAGCTGTAAGCTGAGGGCATAAAACTATACCCCCCACCTCCCTGTGTTCTTTTTGTCACACCACAGTTTTTCTCCATAAGACTAGAATATCAAACATCCTTTCTGCACATAATTTGCCACCAGTCAAACCATTTCCTTATACCAGTGCATATTTTTCAGGATATTAAAGAAGACATTTGGCATATGAATTATTCTAGTTTTGGACATCCATTTTATAATTGTTATCACACTCGTTATACACTGATGTTACTGTGTGATAAGGTTTGCCATGAAGATTATAAGACAGATTTTCCTTCTTGTCTCTTATCATCTGCTGAGGCATTTGGATTTACCTTACAGGCAATGGAGCATTCCTACAAGGATTATGGGCAGAACGTGATGGGGTCTGACTTGCATTCTAGAAAGAATTGAGCTAGGAACATGGAGGGTAGCTGGAGGAAGGCGTAACACAAGTCTAGAGGGTAGGACAGAGAGATGTAGTAAGGTGGAAAGTTGGAGAAAGATTTCAGAGATACTCAAAAGGTGATGCCACAGAAAACTAGCAATGTTAGAATTCTGCTTTAGGGAAAAGAAGATGAAAAGAATAAACTGAGTTTGGGATGTTCAGGAGAGCTTTCTAAGTAAAAAGAATGTTTGATTAAAGGCTGGTGCTTAGAAGTTTGGACTTTTTTTTTTTTTTCTCCAAAATGCTTAGTTTTCCTTTATTTCTGCTCTTATGAATGTTTTGACCCAAAATTGCCTAAGGTAAATTGGTATTAGGCTATTGGAAAATAACCAATCTCAGAGAAACACTAAAAGTTTTCACAACTAACAGTAGTTAAGCAAGTCATTTTCACATACAAAAATCAGTTTGTAAACTAGACATTGCTAAAGAAAATCTACCTGCCCTGAAGAAAAAGAGCATGGACTGTGAAATCAGACAGTCTTTATTTTTTCTCCTGACTCTATTGGGTAATCAGTAAACTGTTCTGAGGGGTCCTCATCTGTGATTGAACTAATCATATCAATCTCATAAAAGATTTAATGATATAATTCATATAAAGAAGTAGAGGTCCTAGTGTATAATGCATGTCCCTAAAACATTACCCACTGTTATTAATTAACACTACTTTTCAGAGGTAGAAACATATTTAGCTATAGAAATTTTTTACATAAATGGCTATTACAAACATAATATTTATAGGATATAGATTTTGGGGGGTAACCTATAGCATTATCTTAATAAATTACAAATATCTGCATCAAATATTAGTATGGGAATCCAATCATTGTAAGGTTGTTAAATGATATATCATACTTTATATTCTCAAAAATTAATGCTGAATCTATCTTTACCTTTAAAATGTGACTTTGATAGTCTTTTTTCAAAACTGCAAAGATGAAAATATCAAGTTTTTAAACTCTACAAGTTAACAAAATAGAAAAAGTGGATAATAATGAAAGACTATAACCTTAATATAAAAAGGCACAATTTATTAATACAAAAGACATAAAGCAGGTAACATACATAGTCATTTAAGGTAGAAAAATGTAGATACAAACTTTCAAATCCGTTAACTGTTGGATCAAATTTGGGGAAAACACAAGATAGAGTAATTCTATACCTTAGTAAAGTTGAACAAAAATGGAACAAATTAAAAATTTTATCTTTGAGGGACTTAAATGACAATTTTGACTGAAGTATCCACATAGGAGAAGATACAGTTCACAAGGGACAGCTCAGTTTTGTTTTTTAGTAAGCAAATAAAGACATATTATTTTTCTCTTCTGTTATTTACATTAATGAAAACCCAAAGTCTGTATACAAATAGTTATTAAAATATTCATATACATATATGATTTCTTGTCAAAATGTATCCTTCTCCAGCCACAAAAACTTAAAAAGAGGAAAAAAATTTTTCACCTTCCTGAAGTCTTTAATGTTTCTAAGACTATACTTTTATCTTTCTTCTCAGTATAGCTCTGGAAAAGCAGTTTGAATGCAAAGCCCCTTGACAAAATAGCTCCCTTTTAAAAGCTGTTCATTTAATATACAAGAAAAGGAAGGCCTCTGGGGAATGAGGATAAAGGAGTTAGGATTTCTAACTCCTGGGCTGAAAAATAGGATCTCAAAAAACCATTTAGTTCCCTTTACACTGCTGATTAAAACCTTCATTTTAACCTTCATTATAAATCAAGTGCATTCATCACTAAGCTGTTTTTAAACAATTAATATTAACCTTCTTCAATCTTATCCCTGGTTCCCCTGAAAAGCAATAGTTGAATTCTATTTATTCAGTGTAATGAGTCAGTGTCTCATTTAAAATAGAACGATAGAAGCCTGTCTCTATTTATGCGACATAAAAACGTCACTCTCATCTATATGCATAACGCTATGCCATAAAGAAATCACAGTTGTAAAATAATCGTCTTTAACAATGTCATTTTGAAGTAACTGATAAAAGGAGAAAACAGCACGAACCATTTTAGAAAACAAATTACTGTACTTTCTAGAACAATCAGAGCAATGTGTATAATATCTCATTCGGCTGAAATCGCTTATAGAATCATGAAGAGCTGATGCACAGTTCCTGTAATTAATAGCAGGCAGTTAAGAATAGCAAATCAGTGTTTTTTGGGGGTTCCATTTTTAGAAAATAGTGGATATTTTTGTCATCTGCATGGCTTTATAGCTAGTTTAAAAATATATACAACTACACATACTGACTTTTGGAGTACACACTCGGTGACTTCTTTTCCATGTGATAGCTTTTCTGGGTCGTTCGGTGGGAAGGTATGGAATATCTGTAGCTACTGCTTTTTTCATTGCAACAAGAAACACAACAGAACAGTGCCCCTCCAGCGATCAGCACCAGTGCCGTGGTCCAGCCTATGTAGAGGGCTTCTCCCAGCTCACGTTTTTGGGCAATATCCACTATTGGGTTGTAGAAGTCTCTGATGATGGAATTGGCAACCCAGCTCACAGGGATGAGCACCACAAGGCCAGTGACAATGAAGACTACTCCAGCTGTTAGCAGGATGTAACCCTTCACCTTCTCATCGTCCCCAGTGCATCTGGTGCACTTCATGCCAAGGACTGCCGTCATGAAAGCCAGGAAGGACAGCACAGAGGCAGCACACATCAGTCCTCTGGATGCCTGTAGGTCCGGAGAGAGAGCCAGCAGGGAATCGTAGATTTTGCACTGCATTCTGATATTAGCGTGCCTCATGCAATTCATCCACAGTCCTTCCCAGAGGTTTTCAAAAACCACAATGTTGCTTCCAATGAAGGCAGACACTCTCCACTGAGGCATGATGGTGACAGCCACTGTCCCCACCATTCCAACACCACCAAGCACCAGTCCAGCGATTTGCAGGGCATAGGTAGCCATTCTCCTCCAGGATGGATTTTATCTGACTGGACTCCTGAGCCGGTAGAGCTACTCTGAAGCAAGGTTCTCTGAGTCCCAGGGGAGAAGAATTTTCCTGTAGTAATGAACTCAGGACTCAGTGGTTTTTCAAATAAGAGCTGCTGTGCTACTTCTAACCAGATTAAATGCAGTGTTGGCTGGCTGAGGTGCCCACTCACCCTCACTCCACTGACTACCGCAGGTAAACTTACAAATCAGGTGGGGCAACTTTCTCAGCCAGTAAGAGGGGGATGGTAACTCAGGTGTGTCTAAGCCTGCAAGAGATACTTTGGAACTGCTAGACCTGCACATAAACATTCTTTGTACTTCTCATTTGTCCAAGAAGACAGCAGTATATTTACCTGGAGGCATAATTAGGAATGCTTGCACGATCATCAAGAAATGCATCAATCCCTTGAGATGTGAAAGCTGCAACTTGTACTGGCAATGCGGAAACTTTTAGTAAGAGCTGCTGTGACCGAGACACAAAATAAAATCTCTGCCTAAGAACTTTGCTAGGACTGTCACAGTGCCAAAGTGGAAGGAGAGCAGAGGATTGATAGATTGCTCATACCTGAGAAACCACATTCTTTGGGACACATATGATCCAAGTGGTTGATGTTTGTCTACAACTTCAAAGCAAGCTTGACTGTAGTGAAATCAGGGAACAGATCATGCCAAAGGACAAAATAAGGCTCAAGTAATTAAATATACAACGTCGTCCTCCTCCATGGCACCGAACACATGTTGTTTTCTTTTGAGCTAGGGAGACTACTCATTAGTATTTTCCTGATAATCTTGATTTCTAAGGAAAAAAAAAATTGCAGAAACAAGAAAAAAGAATCCATGCGATTTTCTTCTGGTTTCTTCTTCTGGATTCTTGTGTAGCAAGCACTCACAATAGCAATTAAATGATGCAATGGCTTACAGGCTGCTAGCTTATTCTGTGGCTCTATCTTTACTACTCTGTCTTCCTAGACCTAAGCAACTAGAATTCTACAGATGGTGCAAGCATCCTAAGTCTATACAAATGGCTGATATTTCTAAATAAGTATTTCCAGGACAAAATGACTATATTCATCGAATCAACTAAATTTGTCAATTAAACTTGTCTTTAATACCATGTCTGCAGGAGGAGGTAGAAACCCCTAATGTAATGCATTTTCAACGGTCTCCTCTCAAAATAATAACGATGACAACAGTGGAGCTAAAATATACATGTTGATCTGGGAAAACTCCACTAGCGATTTTCTTCTGGAGGGCACCTTGAATGTACTGTCCTGTCTTTCCATACTTCAAACGCTAATTTCCTTTCATTTGTGCATCATAAAAATGATCTTTTATTTACAATTTTACTTCTTCTCTGCTTCCTTGTACTATCTTAAATCTGAGTATGGAAGAAAGCATCTCCTGCTCACTTGTTAAACTTTGAAAACGTAATGGTCCAAAACATCTTAGTGGTTTACAGAGGTTAAAACAAAAGTACTTTGAAGGAGGGGAAGAAAAAGATGCCAAAATAAACTGTCTTCTAAAAAAAAAAAAGTAGGAATGTCTGGTAGGCCCAGTTGTTATTATTTTATTAGACTGGACACGTTGAAATTAAGAAAAAAATAAAAGCTGATATTTACAGTAATTTTCCTCATTTGTTGGCCTCATTTAAGGATGAACCTAGAGCATATCCCTTTTGTTAACAGAAAATATCTAGCATTTTCTCCCTCAGGTTTGTATCAGTTACAGACTTGTGGTGGAGGGGGAAATAAGTTAACCTTGGAAAAGTAATCTGTAATCCATAAAAAGAGAGTTGAAATCAAAACAGCAGATTATTATTATTTTTATCCTGAATTGCCAACCTGGGCAAAGGCAATGACTTGACAGAATTGGAAAATGAAAAAGGAATGACATAACTGGTTGAGATAATGACAAACTAAAACAATATATATATATATATATATATATATATATATATATATGTATATTATATATATATACACACACATATATACACATATATATGTGTATATATATTTACATTTGTAGGGAAGCAAATCAAAATCTCTAAATTCATGTGACTTGTTTTTAAGGAGTCCGTTTGAATATTGCAGAATATCTACATAAAAACAGGAAAACTTGTGATAGAAATAGGTATCTACATATTTGAGAGCCTCAGCCTTCACCTAGGAGCTGCCTCCTAGGTGTGGATTGATGTACCCGTTGCCTTCATGCACTATCAAACCTCTCTTCCTTGAAGCATTAAGCTTTATTTACCAAGACCTTATTTCACACAAAAATATTTCCCCCATTTCAAAAATATTGGTACTTTACTCCTGAAATTTTCTTAGCCAAAAGATTACGATCAGAATGAGAAATCAACCTTGGGTTCGCATTAGAATAATTATAGAGTTAGCTGTCCTATCAGGAACTAGCCCAGGGCCTTCAGGCAAGTTTCTTATCACACAGCGATCCAGTTATCCCCTTGATATTCTGAAATAAACGTGCCCTAAAGGTCAGAGGAAATGAGAAAGACAGGGAAAAATGGCAATACTAAGTTTTCTAGGGACAGAAAGCCCTAAATTCAGAGCTTAAAAAGTCAAGTTCACTGTTTACTGACTTTTCCGTAATACTATGTCCCTGAGGTGATTAACTTGTCTACAAAATTCAGATAGCAATAATGCTTAGAGAATTAGCTGATTAATAACATTTTTTAATCTTCTTTAATTTAGAACTACAGAGCAACTTACAGAGATTGTTCTATCATTTGTATTCCATTTTTAGGAAGAACCAAAATATTAACAAGAACCCAAGAAAGAAAAGCATGCCCATGTTGACCCACTATGCTCCCTCCCCTTGTCTCTAGAGATCTCCCTTTTGTCTACATTATCAAAAGCATGATTTAAGTTTGGCAATTAAATTTACTAAATTAAATTTAGTCCTGACAGCTACATAACAGATGCAAATGCTTCTTCTTTATAAATGATAGCACACAATGTCACTGTCAGACTGCCCTTGTTTTTGTCACCCTTACTGTTACAGCAGTTAATCTTTAACCAACAACTCTTTAGTCTGGGGTTCCTATTAATTCTCATCACTACTTGAAATAATCTTTGTTTCTGCCCATCAAGCCATTGCCAATTTCTACTGTTTTCTGAATTTTTTCTTGTATTTATATTTTTTAAAGATTTTTATTTATTTATTTTAATTTTTATTGGAGTATAGTTGATTTACACTATTGTGTTAGTTTCTGCTGTACAACTAAGTGAATCAGTTATATACATGAATATATTCACTCTTTTTTAGATTATTTTCCCATATAGGTCATTCTTTTTTTCTCTGTTGTATTGAGAGCTTTCAACCTGTGTTTATTTTTAATTATTTTTCACATTAATTAACTGTACTTGACTGACCATCTTGTCCTGGGAAAAAGAAGATTGCATATCAATAGGTCTCTTTGTTTGCTGTTCCCAAAATAATCTTGGGCATTGCCACATGTTCTTGAACTATCATCCTATTTGTCTTTGTGATGTTCTCTGCTCTCAAAGTTCTGTAGCCATTAGCAGTTCTCTGTATTCACTACCTCTCTACGGTTTATATTTGCTCTGCTTAAAAATGAACTCCTTTCTATATAATAATTGCTGTGTCTTAGTTCAGGCTGCTTTAACAAAATACAATAGACTGTGTGGCTTAAACAACAGACATTAATTTTTCACAGTTCTGAAGTCTAGGAAGTCTGAGATCAGGGGGCCAGATTGTGGAGTTCTTGTGAGAGCCCTCTTTGTGGTTTGCAGTTGGCCATCTTCTTGCTGTGCCTCCTCATGGCAGAGAGAGTGAGAGAGCTCTATTCTCTTTCCCTTCTTATAAAGGCACTAATCCTATGATGAGGACCCTACTCTCATGACCTCATCAAACCTAATTACCTCCCAAAGTCCCCACCTCTAAATACCATCACATTGAGGATTAGGGTTCAATATATGAATTTGGTGGGGACACAAACCTGCAGTCGCTAACATCTAGCTACTAACAAATCCAAGCAATTAAGTTCACATAATTCTGAAAAGTCTTTTCTTCTTGTCTCAGGAGTCCTTTTTGTTCCAAGGTTAATGAAAATAATAGAGTGAACATAAATAAAAAAATACACAATGGGAATAATGCTTATTGAAATGATTTTGTCTTTCTCCTATTTTTCATTGCATTTGTAAAAAATTAAAATCTGGGCTTCCCTGGTGGCGCAGTGGTTGAGAGTCCGCCTGCCGATGCAGGGGACGTGGGTTCGTGCCCTGGTCCGGGAAGATCCGACATGCTGCGGAGTGGCTGGGCCCATGAGCCATGGCCGCTGAGCCTGCGCGTCCGGAGCCTGTGCTCTGCAACGGGAGAGGTCACAACAGTGAGACGCCCGTGTACTGCAAAAAAATAAATAAATAATAAAATAAAATAAAATAAAATCTGACTTGCAGTGAATTCTGACATATTTGGGGAGATAGGTCCACATGTTTTGTTGCATGTACTGTATGTGATAATCCCACTAAAGGACAGGAAATTCAGGGAGATCTTTTTTTTTTTAAATTAAGCTATATACTGTGGGAATTCTTTTCACTAAATTAATGAGCAATCTCTATAGACTAATTGACATGAAACATTCTCCTTCTAATGATTTGTGAAAATTTATTTTAAAACTGCTGAAATTTCCTAGTAATAACAATAGTTACAGAGTAACTATTTATTTAAATTATCCCTATGTCACAGGTTACTTACATGCACTACATCTTATATTTAAAACCTCCCTATGAAGTAAGGGTTATTAGCCCCCTTTTATAATTGAATAAATTGAAACTCAATAGAGACTGTGCCTTTTCTAAGGTCACACAGCTTTTGCTTGCTGAATCCATAGAAATAAAACCTAGATTCAGACCTAAATTCCATGTTTTTTTTCTGTATTGTCTACAATCTCCTGAAGGAAATTAGAGAAAGGAAATCTCTTATATAAACACATATGATCAAAGTTAATGAAAAACAAAATTTGTTCAACACATTTTTTTTCCATGTAGCGCATTATTGAGAACTATTTGCATGGTCAAGCTTTGTGATTTCTTTTTTTCTTTTTCAAATATCTGATTCATTGATATTTGAAATATATATCTTTTGATACTCTATTCAGAGAAGTTTCTCCTGGGGAAGACACACCACAGTTATTCCTTGTTTAGAGTTTCAGAGAGTTCCCCACTCAGAAATCATTACAGGGCACACCTTCTTATCCATCTCTCATTATCATCTTCATCTTGATAGTTTCTTAACTACAGACTAGGTCGTGGTACTTAATGATCTAACCATTGCTGGACACATATTTGGCTAAAATGAGAATTAAACAATTTTAGTGCAATGAAGTGAAGAGCTTCATGTATCAGCACCCTCAGCTTATTGTAATACAGGAAAACTTTCTTTTGTGTTTTACAGGACTTGGTGATCAACAGAGGTAGGACATGATACTTTTATTAGTTCACTAAAATTGTTCTTTTCAGTGACTCAGGAGCAACTTTTCTGTCTTTGACAAAAAGCCAAAATGAAAAACATTTGTAAGTTGCGTAAAACTGCATTCCACGTGGTTATTTTCGGAATTGCTTGAAAACAATTTTCTTGAACTTTTCATCTCATGTCACAATTATTTTTATTGAAACGTAAAGAATGATGTGCACCTTTGAACAAGGAAAACAAAGCAGCCATGACAGAATTTATTTATTTATTTGGCTGCATCGTGTCTTAGTTGTGGCACGCGGGATCTTGGTTGAGCACATGGGATCTTTGTTGAGGCATGCAGGCTCTGCATTGCAGCATGCGGGCTTCTCTCTAATTGTGGCATGCGGGTTTTTCTCTTCTCTAGTTGTGGCGTGCAGGCTCCAGGGCACGTGGGCTCTGTAGTTGTGGTGTGCGGGTTCCAGAGCGTGTGGGCTCTGTAGTTTGTGGCACGCAGGCTCTCTAGTTGTGGTGCGTGGGCTTAGTTGCCCCGTGGCATGTGGGATCTTAGTTTCCTGACCAGGGATCGAACCTATGCCCCCTGCATTGTACGGTGAATTCCCACGGGACCACCAGGGAAGTCTCCATGACAGAATTTAGAAACAAAATCATCATCTCCCTTAAGAGAGGAGACAAATTTCTGGCCAAGTGGAGACATTCATTGGGACCAGAAATGGTAACATCTGATAATGAATAAGGCCAAAAAAGAACATTTCTCATAATTTAATTTTGAATCCACAGCAATTCACATCGAGTTTAACTCAGGTTAACTACAAAAAGGAAAAGAAAAGACAAAGCATGTAAGATAATAACTTCAATATGATTACATATGCTTAACATAATATATTTTTTAAAATATTATGTAATACTATTATGCTAATAAGAACTCTTCAATCAATAATAAGTTATATTAACGATTAAGATTATTACACTATATAATATATTAATTAATTATATGATTTGACCCTTCCTACTACCTTATTAGAACAGTACTATTATTATATGTTTTATTAAGGAAACTCAGACTTAACGAAGTTTAAATAAATGGCCCAAAGTCCCACAACTAACTAGTAGAAAGGCCAATGTAGGAACTCAAGTCTGTCAGACGTCTGAGGCCGTGCTCTTGAGCCAGTATGTCCTTACCGACCTGCCTCCAAATCAGACTCATTGCTTGCATCATTTTATAGTTTTATGTCTTGCTGTTCTCTGGAATAATGCTCTGCACATTGTGGGTTTTCAATAGTATTTGAAGCAGGATGGAGAGTAGTAATAAGTTGTCTCCTTTCCCTACAGCAAGAGCCATTGTTCAATATGAGAACCATAAGATGAAAATTTATCATTGAAAAGGCCACACACATGGAAAACACACAAACACACGCGTCCTTATGAGCAAACAGTGAATATGGGAGCTTAAGAAATGACTTTCCCTTGTAAAGTTGGAGTTAACAGGATTGGGTAACGTAATTAACCAGGCAAATAGAGCTAGGCCTGTTACTGGTTAATTTACAAAACAATTAACCTTCCACTTAAAATTCAAATTAAGATTCTGTCTGCCTTAGGCAACCAGTGTTTGCAAATTTTGATAGGGTTAGACATTAACTGTTTTACTTAAAACCAACTTCAGACCACACTGGGTAAGAATATTATTGGAACAAGCAGTGCATGGTATTCTTGAGCCTTAGCTATTAAAAGAAAAAGAAAATATTACAATATATTACAACATGCTGGACTTCCTAATATCTTTTCAATGAGAATATGAGAAAAATTAAAAGCTGTACAACTTCTATCTCAAATAGAGAATTTGTAATTTTTGCAAAATTTTCAAAATGATGACTCATGAAATATCTTCTGAACATTTCCAACCATCTAACAAATATACTATGTACAAGACACCATGATAGACACTGAGGATCAAGAAATAAATCATAATCTCTGCTTTTTATAGTTTTATATTTGCAGAGCAGTGAGGGGGCAGTGGGAAAAAGAAATGCTGGGTCAATTACAATTGTCATAATAAACCAAGTCTTTAAAAATGATATTAATAACATCTGTTCACGATTATACAGCTTTAAAAATGCTAGATTTGTTTGTTCCAGAATGATAAACAAAAGCACATCCTTTGGTCTTTTAGGTATAGGTCCATTTCAGGGAGTTGCAAGAACACTACCAAATGTTGCTTTTGAGGACCTTTTGATAGAGTGGCTGTGTGTTTTTCTACTCTTATGGTGTTATTGCAATACTGCAGCCTCTGGTCTCCTGAAGAGCAGGAGCCTTGCCCTGCTGTACATTCCCAAATTTCACCCAGCACTCAGACCACGAAAGACACTAGATAATTTAGTGCTGACTTGAGTCAGGGTCAGGAGTTTGGTGCTGATCTGGTCAGTAGATCTCGCCTTGTTCATGGTAAGGCACTCTACCAATGATCCAAACCATTCTTTTGACTTTGAAAAGGCACACCATTAACTGCACAAGCAGGTAAGGAGAACAGCCTGTCTTCACTCCACGCAAAAGCAGCTCCAAGGCATTTGGGGCCTTTAAATGAAGTCAAACAACCCATGAAAAGCACCTCCAGGAGACTGTAAACATTCAGCAGAGTCAAGTCAACCGTCCGGGGTAGTTACACAACTTCCTGGCTCATTCACCCTGCTATTTCTTGTTCTTATCTTCCCTTTTCTCTGACCCTTGCTCCTTTAGGATCTTCTAAAGGATTCCTTCTCCAGGGACTTGTATGTGACTACTGAACTGGCTTCTGGAAGGCTCTCTCAGACAGTTTCAGCTAGCCCTCTGGTCTCTCATACTCCTGAACATTCCATCTCTTTCCTTTGTTACTCAACTGGTTGGTCCTGCCCTGTCAGGCTTCCTTCCAAGTTAAGAGCTTGGAACAAGGAAGAGTGTCTTTGTATACAAGAGCAGGATGGAAAATAGATCCAAAGCAGGTGTGAGTAATCCTCTGCGCACCTCATGCTATAGCTGAGGATTCATTCAAAAGACCCATGAAAGACAGAAGCCATCTCTGTTCTACCTACCCTTGTAGCAAAGTATTGCATAGTGCCTGGCACATAAAAAAAAAACCCTCCATATTTATTTAATATCACACAGATAGTGCTGAAATCTCTACACCCCAGTTTTTGCTATCTCCTTGGTGACTCTGGGTAACTAGGACACTCTGACCAAGAAAACTGCCTATTGCTCATGTATGCATTGGTTTATTTTTATTATTGTTTGTTTTTCCCAATAGAATGTAAATGCTATGGGAAAAGTGATTTTGTCTTGTCCCCTGATCTTATATCCAACCACTAGACATTACCTGGTTCATAGTAAGAGCTCAGGAAATATTTGCAATAAATGAATAGTAGCATTTCAGAAAAAAACTCTAAGCACATAGAATTTTGTTAATCTCCTACATGTAAGTTACATCACTTTGTCAGACATTTTCAGGTCAATACCTAAGCAGAGAAGAATCTAAAATACTACTCAGCTCTGGCTCTATCAGCCTTTCACTACACAGTTAGCTCTACCCTTTAAGAGGTGAAAATAACATCCCAGTCGGCCCATGTATTTTGCTTCAGCATTCATCAAGTTTGAGTATTTTCAGCAAAAGACTTCCATTTTCTTATTTGTTCTACCTCCCTTCTCTTTTCTCAGTACACAGATCCCCATTTTTTGGTAGTGCTTACTATTATGAATCGAATTCTCTTTCAGTTATCTTGGCAAATATTGGTAAATTGGGAATCTAGGTTACCATTTTTGTTAAATATATAATTTTAATATACTGGAAAATTATCACATTATTCTCTAAATATACTAAAATAATAGAAAAAAGATATAGAATGTTAGGAAGTTAAAAAAAAAAGAGTACTTATATATTTTTTAACTTTAGAAAGAGCCTGTATGTATCTTTCATGCATTTTCTCAAATGGAAAAAGCAAAATTTATTCCCTTCCCTACTATTTAAGAGTGGTTCTGATGTCTCAGGAACTTTACTTTACTTTGCCCACCTTCAAACTGGAATTCTTATGAGTCAATGTTGTTGCGGGAAGGGGCTTCATTTAGGAGTAATAAGCTACTTCAGTAGTAATCTCAATTGCATCAGCCTGCCTTCACCAATTTGCTTTGTGATTTACTCTGAACTCAGAACGGGAAGGGAAAGAACTTCCACTACAAATGAGTGTATGATCAGTCCATAAGTGAGCTATTACTGGGGACTTCTTTGGCTTCCAATGAACAGATTAACTTAGCTATAAAACTTGAAGCAGTGATTTTATTTGAAAATAATTAGAAATGTGCATGGATTACTGTTTAAGTGTGTGTGTTTCCCTTATTTTTCAGTCGAAATTTGTCTCAAATTTTACACTATTTTGAGCAAAGGTTTTTAGAATTAGCGAAACAAAAAAACTTTTAAAGTATGCTTTTGGTACCTCAAATTGTGGACAGTCGTTCTCCTGGGGATTGTAACATAGGAGTGCTTATATGTGTATGAGTGGGGTTATAAAGGAAAGACTTTCAGATTCTGTAGATTCTATGTTGTTTGAATTCTGTACATGAGAATATGTCCATGTAGTACAAAATAATAAATAAATAAAGTTTTTCATGTAACATTTATCTAAATATAAATATGGTTCTTATGGTTCCCTTGAGATTCAGATTCCATTTAAATAACATGTATTGATCATCTAACACATGCTAGAAACATTACATATACTATTGTAATTGAATTCGTCTATTCTTTAATTTGGAGATAGTAAACCCCTTTTGGCATTTAAAAAAAAAAAAAATCCCTGGTGGTACAAGTTTCATAAAGGAAGGGGCATTCTCCATACAAAGCAATTCACAGCTGACTCTCTGGGGTTGTGATGAGAACACCCAGAGTAGAAGAGAATAGACTTACAGTGAATAGACTTATCCAGTGAATACACTTATTCCTACAGTGAAAAGATCAGAAGAAAAAGGCAGCAGTCCAACTGGATTTTGACATCCCCAAGCTTTACTCTCACAGACCATTTTCTCACTTTACATCTTTTTTTTTTTTTTTTTTTTTTTCCGTATGTGGGCCTCTCACTGTTGTGGCCTCTCCCGTTGCGAAGCACAGGCTCTGGACGCAGGCTCAGCGACCATGGCTCACGGGCCCAGCCGCTCCGCGGCATGTGGGATCTTCCCGGACCGGGGCACGAACCTGTGTCCCCTGCATTGGCAGGCGGACTCTCAACCACTTCGCCACCAGGGAAGCCCTCACTTTACATCTTGACACATGTAACTCATCTACATATCTGTTATGTTCTGTGGCCACACTCTACCAACCTTCACTCTAGGTTTGAAATCCCAATTACAATGATTCCTTTGTGTCAGGCACTGGTCACCATGAAAAATGTTAAATCAGTCAACAAAGTTCAATTCAGGAAAACCTCTCAAGTCCATTTTCCATCTAAGGAGAAAATTTCCTGCTATAAACAGTCCCAGTAATTAACAGCTTGACTCAAATGTCATTTTAAGTCCTTCATTTGTTTATCCCCTCATTAATTCATCAAATATTGATTACCCAGTGACTACAAGACCCATGTTGCTCTAAGAACTGAAGATTAACTAGGCACAAGGCACAGTCCCTGCCTCAAGGAACTTATGAGCTAATTAGGAGAGAACACTTGCTGCAAACATGACTCCCATTTGGAACCACCATTTCCGTTGATTGTAATATCATAGGATTTATGACATAGTGTCCCAAACACAAATGCCTGCTGGGACCAGGATGGGGACCAAAAAAATAATAAAAAAATGAAGCAGGGCAGGTAAGGACAGTGCATGCTCCCCTAATGCAGCAAAAGCTGCTCAAATCCAACTAATGTTCACCACAAGGGAGTGCACCCTTGTGTTATGAGAACTTTCCATTCTTAACAAGAAGACAGAAATCTGGGCTTTTAAATGAAATTCTCCAATTTTTAACATTGCCAAAAGTGTGATTGCTGAACAAAACATGTGGAACAACTTTGGTACAATGTTTGTCAGTTTCTAACCACGGTTTCAAGACACCGTGACCTCCAGGTATCAATTGCCATCAAGAAAGCTGACCTCACCCATGTTTCAGTTTCTTTGTCAACACCAGGAGTGCAGAAACTGCTGGCTGCCTCCGTGGAATGTTTTAAGAATTACTGGCCCTGTGAAGGATTTAGATCTCCTTAGATAAAAGTACTATACAAATAAACATTGTGATCACCAGTATTATGTTTCACCCTCAAGAGTTGCACTAGTTGTCCCAAACTATGGTAATTCAGTTCTGCATGTTGCACAAACATAGTAGAGGAGAAAGTACTTAGAGCTGTTTAGTATCCACCTCTAGATTTTCCCTTGAATAACACACATTTTTTTTTTCTTTTTTGTAAACTACCAAGAGCATTCGAAAGGCTCCCGAGGAAAATATAAATCTGCTTTCAAAATCAGTCTTTGGGGTTTCCCTGGTGGTGCAGTGGTTAAGAATCCACCTGCCAATGCAGGGGACACGGGTTCAAGCCCTAGTCTGGGAAGATTCCACATGCCGTGGAGCAACTAAGCCTGTGCGCCACAACTACTGAGCCCTTGTGCCACAACTACTGAAGCCCATGTGCCACAACTACTGAAGCCCACACGCCTAGAGCCCGTGCTCTGCAACAAGAGAAGCCACCACAGTGAGAAGCCTGCGCACAGCAATTAAGAGTAGCCCCTGGTCACCTCAACTAGAAAAAGCCTGCGCACAGCCACGAAGACCTCACGCAGCCAAAAATAAATAAATAAATAAATAAAATTAATTAATTAAAAAAAATCAGTCTTCATCTTAAATGGTAAGCTCAGTAATTTACGAGCTGCTCATATTATTTGTTCCCATGTTAAAGAAACTGTGAGGACTGGAAGTGCTATTAAAATATCAGAAAAGAAGAGTGGCTGGTATGAGCCCAAATTCTCTTACAGAACACAAGATACCAAGCTTTTCCATTCCCAAAAGGGCACTGGTTAGCCTGGTGGAGAGATGAGTGGAGGAAAACCCTTCTGCTAATCTTTCCTTTGCTTAACAATCCCTGAAACAAGGAGGAGAATATAGCAAAGGATGCTTCTGTAGATTCATTATTTCCCTAAGAGAAATTCTGTTTTGATAGCATTGTTGGTCAGACAAAACCAATATTTACCTGTGCCGATGTATTGCATGCTTGCCTTGTTTCTATGGTTTTACTGGTGCTTAGGAAACAGAGGCCAATGTCACATGTTGGTTAGCCTGGTATCTTGAGATATGCTCATTCCTCAGGTTCATCTTCATTGTGCGCCTTTGAATATTGCACAACAGCCCATGACAGAGACATATTCCAAAGAGATCCAGATTGCCCAGTGTTGAATAAGAAAAAATTAGCATATGTTGGATAAATAATGCAATTTAATCAGATTCATCATTCAGTGATTTTTTGAAAGTGTTCTCAATTATTATGTATGAGGGCAATAAATTAATCTAGATCTCCTTTCCCCCAAGAAATGTTGATAGACAGGTTTGGGTATAATCTGGCTAATAGCACATCTGGCTCCAAGGGGTTGCTGAGGCCTCTGCCTTGATAAAACAATTTTGTCCATCACCCAAGTTGTACTATAAGTGTAAATAGAAGATGTTAGCTCTTGGGCTAGACAAACACAGGCTCCTGAAGCATTTCAATTAAGATCACTGTATAGGGGACTCCCCTGGTGGCACAGTGGATAAGACTCCACATTCCCAATGCAGGGGGCCCAGGCTCGATCCCTGGTCAGGGAACTAGATCCCACATGCATGTCACAACTAAGAGTTCACATGCCACAAATAAGGAGCCAGAGAGCCACAACTAAAGAGCCCACAAGCTGCAACTAAGGAGCCCTCCTACTGCAGCTAAGAAGCCTGCCTGCTGCAACTAAGACCTGACGTAACCAAAAAAAAAAAAAAAAATCACTGTGTAACATTGCTTCCCAATAATATACCAAATTGAGAAATAAAGGCTCTTCCCCAAGCTAAATAAATAATAAGCCTTGGGAAGATATTGGTCCTATAAGAATATATATGGCTACTTTACCTTATTATAAAATTATATTAGATGTTAATAACCCATAAAAAACCCTCAGCTAGACACGAAAGAAAGAAAGAAAGAAAAGAAACAGAAACAGAAAATCAAGCTCTTCTAGTGTCATGTGCTTAAGATATAAAATACCCAGTCTTGGAAGTGATTTAAGAACTATTTTTAAACATTGATATCAAGGTATGAAAATTAAGATAATTCAAAATTCACATGGAAAATTTGAAGCAGAGCAAATAGAAAGAAATATCTTCTGTTTTTTCCTATAATAATACTGCATAATATGATAAGATTGCTATATACAATAATGGGCTTAGGATCTGATGTATTCCAAATAGAGTTATTCTCACAGGACTGATTTATTTCACAGTACCCATTCAGTCATGATGACCATTAAAGAACAATATGAACTCACAGGTAAAATAGTACATTGGGATTCAACAGGCTGAGTTTCATATACTCATCCCTGACTTTCTTAGCAGTGTTGGAAAAGTAATGAAGAATTACATTTTCATTCCCAAAACACAGACCTATTGGGTTAAAAGTTCATTAAAATACGAGGTATACTTAAAAAAATACTCTCATTATTCTTAAAAAAAAAAAAGACAAGAAGATTATTAAAGTACATGACAATTAATATTCAAATTTATGTTTCCTCTGTAAAATTGCACCTTGGATAACACCTTGATTTGTATCCATTGCTGTGGGTGTAGAATTTATTAGTCTCAGCTCTAGGGGAAAAGGCTGCTGCCTACTGAAAAACAGTGGTGTCTTCCTGGAGCCCAAGGGCATTTCCTTAAGAAAGTCTACTGCTATTGTGGCCATTCATGTTTCTAAATGATATGAAATGAAAACTGAGATGCCATGGTCTTCTCTCTAGTACTTAAATAAACAAAGAAAGGGCCATACGTATATGAGGCTGAGTAGCAAATGTGTTTTGTGTAGGGAGGGTCAAGTCAACTGTAGAGTGGGGGTGAAGGGTACGGGGAGATCAGTAAAATATAGCACTTATCATTATTGAAACCTATGATTTGCCAGGTGTTTTAAAAGGAATATAGTATTAATCCTGTGCCATACCTCCAAGATAGATATTATTCTCTTCACTGTCCAGGTTAAGGAACTGAGGCTCACAGAGATTAAGAGCAATACATGGCAGAGTTGGAACACCATCTTGAGTCTTTCTTCCTCCAAAGTCCATAATCTGTCTACTTCAGCATGCTTGGTCTTCAATCCTTGTTCATTATAAAAAAAGCAACCTACATGGAAACCTTTTTAAGGAATATAATACATTCAACTAACTCACTACCTAAGGATTAAGAATAAAATAATAAAATTACTTTCGATAAGTATTTAAAAATCTCTAAAATGTATTTGTCTTAGAGTTTTTAGAGTTTTAGATTACAGTCAGATTTGGAAGAAAGAAAGTTAAAAAAAATCTGTTGGTAAAGTAAAATACTAAAAAGATGTAAACATTGAGAGAAATGGGCAGAAAATGAGAGACTCTGACAATAGAGATCACAAAAATATAGACAAAAGAGAGGAAGTGAGACAGAGGTAGAGGGAAAAGAACAGGGAGGCATACATAGACCTGAAGAAGGCAGGTATGGAGTTGACCCAACACCTTCCAGCCATGCTCTGCATGTCTCCCTGTACTGAAGAGGTTGGAGAATGAAAAGTTATTTTTTACATATTCCTTTCCAGGTAATTCTGGATGCTACTTAGGCTCCAAAAATTAGATAAACTTCTGTGAAACTCGTTTGGGCTTTGAGTTAAACAAAAGAAGAGAGTGGATGGTTGCAGCATATCCACCTTGTTGGCATTGATAGTGACAGGGGAGATATATTTCTGTGGTGGTGACCAGTTAACATGGAAAGAAGCTTCCAGATGCTTTAAGTTTTACATCATGGCAAGAGCGGCTCCTCCCTTGGTGGCTCAGATTTGCTTTACGTGTCCCAAGTCACAGGTTTCTTAGAGGAAGTGACAATTGCAGGAGCTCAGTTACTTCATGAAAGGGAATCCAAGTAGATCTCAAATGGAAAAAATCAAAATCATGCTGAAGCCACTACATTTCTTTGCATCTATAATGTGATAATGGCTTCTGATATGGAAGAGGATTTACCTCTGGGAACATTAAACAGTAACAGAATGAGCAAAAGCAAAATTCCACCCTTGGACTGTTACAGAGATTTCCTGTAAAAGTCAGTAGGCCTGGAAAGGGGATTAATAGGTCATAGAATTTGGCTTTATGGCTTTTATGGTATGTGAATACATTTAGTTGGAGAGAAAGACTGCTGGTTGGGGCGGAGGGTGAGGAATGAGGAAGGGAACATGCTGTTTGCAAAAGAGCACACCTCTCAGCTTAGGACTTCTCATGACTATGTGGCTTTTCCCAAAGCTATTTTCTTGGGCACAATCTTAATTAATGTTACCCTTGTGTAAACCAAACAGTATTATGAGCAGTATGATCTAACACAAAAATGTAACTCACTTTTCCCAAGAAGATTGTTAATCATGTGATGTTTAAGTTGTCATCTCTCTGTGTAAAAGGGTTATTCTCATTTCCAAGCAGGAAGGAGATTTTCCTAGCAAAGGGACTTCAACCATCTTAGCGCCTTTCTCCCTAATGGGAAACAGATGCATATTGATTCCTGAAGAGAATGTTGAGCAGTAGGTCCAGTTAGGAATGCCATGTAGCAATCCATGGACAACGGGAAAGTTTTTCAGAGATATCAGAAGGGAGAATTGTTTTCCATCTTTATCCCCTAATTAATAAAGACTTGAGCAAACATATAAGCCAAGACCAAAATTTAGGAATAAGTGTCCCAAGGGATAGTGATAGAAACCCCTAAGTGATTAAGTGAAGCAAGAACAATGTAAAATTCAGCATAAGGAAGGTTTGTTTAATTACATTAGCTATGGATTTTTGCTAGACCCTTAGAAAGAAGGAACTGCAGAAGAATTCCATGTTCTTCTAGGTATCCTTTATGGAGCTGTATTCTATATAAATACGTAAACTATATACAGGTTTCATTGCAGCAGGAATACAGTAAACCACCGTCTGACTGAGATGGGCAATAGAGTTCAGGCTCTATGCCATCGTGGTCTTGAACTTTGCCCATGTCTTTGCGGCAAGTCCAATCTTTGTCTGTTGAGTTATCTCTATTTGCTTTCTAGAAAATAAATGTGTTTTCCTCTAAAATACTCTAAATGTAGGCTGGGAGTGTACAATTTCGTAGTTCCATCATTGTAATCTAATCTATGTTTCTACTATATCTTGTTAAATCTGATGGGTCAAGTTTCTCCCTGGAATCCCCAGTCTTTTTTGATTATGAGAATAACATTTAATTATCTTTTAGAAGAAGAGTATTTTTTAACTTAGGCTTTGCAAAAATGTTATTTGTTACTCAAAAACAAATGCCATTTTACTATTACACTATTACTACGGTTTATTGTCAACAGCTAGTGTTTATTAAGAACTTATTTTGTGCTGATCACTATAGGCCGTTGTGTATATTATTACTGCTGACCAACAGACCTCCAGTTGGTATTTTTTATTATTATCCCCATTTACATATGAGGAAACTGAAACCTAGAGAATTTAAGCAACTTGCTTATGGCTACACAGCTTGTAAAAGTTACACATGGATTTGAACCCAGCAAATCACCCTTTATGGCCTACTTAGTTCTTCCAGAGGCAGCGATAACTTACAAGTAATTCAGAGGCATTCTTGTTTAGTAAACGACTGATATCCTTAACCACACTTTCCCATTTTAACAGATAGATATATAGACGTCATCTCACACAGATATATTTTAGGCTTAAAGAGGAACATAAATATCCCATTTCATCCTCATAACTTCTATTAGGGTAGATATGGTAGGTTTTATCATCTAAAATTAATGAAGGGGGAATTGAAACTGAAAGATATTGTATAATTTGCTTCAAATCACACAGCCAATAATTGACAAAGTTTTTATCTTCTAAACCTTAGATTTATTTTTTTCCAACATACATGGTTCACCCAAAGTGTAGTCTGCCTGTCAAATTATGTTCACTTACCTTAATCCCAAAGTGCTAACCTCGAGAGAGATTTTTAAATCATGAAACACTTTAGAATAATTAGCTAGTATGTATAAACTAGTGAGCACTAACCACCTGCGGGAAGGAGTTTGAGACATTTGTCTTAAAAAAGGAAATGATCAAGTCATTTATTATCAATTTGGCCCCTATGATGACAGGGGCATTTAAAAAACAGAATGTTTCAAATGTTTATTCAAGTCACAAAGAAGATTGATCTGTGTACATTCCATTGCATTTGTCAAGAGAGATTATGACCTGACTTTTGCAAATCAGTGTCATTGATAAAATGGAAGAAGAAATCAATATGAAAACTATTCTTCATGTTTATACTGTCAAACATCAAAAGTTCATGGTTTTACCTTTCCAAATAAGCTTGCAAATGTGGCTAGAAGTCCAAGGTGATATGTTGGGGGTGAACATGGGGAAGAGACAGGATATTTGTGTGCTGGGAAATGACAGGGAGTATCTTCCAGAATTGTCAGCTTTCTCCGAGACCTGGGAAAAATCAAATTAAGTGACTTAACTAATGATTTCAAATACCAGTTAATATATTGCAACAAACAGATGACATGATAGAAAATGAAAAATATTCCATTAACACATGAGATTTTTAAGAGATTTCATGACAGCAACTGAGGGCTTACATATGAATTCATCTTCAGTCTTTCAAAGGCATGACTTTGTGTTTTTATATTATCACTAGAGAAGCACTGATTTAGGGGGAAAAGGAGGACAATTTAAAGTAGAATATTGAGCTTTGTGTGTGTGTTTGTGCATGTGTGTGTGTGTGTGTGTGTGTGTGCTTTCCTAAAGAAGTTGGTGGATCAGGGCATGGAAATTGCAGGGAGACTAATAATGTTCTCAGGTAGAAACATTTTGATGTTGCAGCGCCCTCTGAGACCCATGTTTGTAGGACTTCCAATAACTTCAAACTGTTTTGCCTTTTTAGCTAATATTATACGAATCTGAAGACACTGCATTTAAACCTGGAAGGAAAAAAAAAAAGAATGCTCAGCAATGATTTATTTATGAAGTTCAGATTTTCAGAACCCAACTAGTCAGAGCAGGTGGCAAATAGAGGCTTCGCTCATTTCACACTGCTCAACATCCAAAGCTCAGTGAAGTCATGGCTTTTGAAAAGCGGCACAATTATTTTGTGGACTCAAAGCCTCAACTCCAGAAAAGATTGACAGTCTCTAATGCATACACACCTAAAAGCATGTCTGAATTACAAAGAATCTGTGCCACTCTATTTCTAAAGAAACCAAGCAGAGAGCCAGTTTTGACCAACTAGATGACAAGTACCATAGAATATTTGGGACATATAAAGTACAAAATTCTCCTGAAACTTAAGACAATGTTTTCTCCCCAGGTAGCTGCATAAGAGTGTGAACTAAGAATGCCCCCTGCCATGTCAGTAACCAAAGGAGGTGGCGGCCATCAAGCCACCACATTACAGCCACCTCTCAAGGTGAGCCCTGAGGCAACTCATGATGGAAACAAAGAATGCCTGCCATCTAGCAGTCAACTGCTGCAGCCACCCCAGGGTGCACCCTGAGGAGACTCAGGATGAGAAAGCACAGGATACTGGCCACAGATAGCTGAGGTGCATGTCAAAGGAATTATTTCAATGAACCCAGACATGCATCTTCCCATACATAGAAAATTGCTAATTTCATTAACTTGAGACTACAGGTTTTCTTTTACTAACAGTAACTTTTGGACATTTTGACTACCTGCTTTTGTGACAAAAACTCCTATATATCCTAGCTTTCTCTTCTTCTTTGGAGCAGTCTCTCAGAAGTATCTGAGATGCTGTGTCCCAGGCTTAAGTCCCCAGGTTTGTCCATCTAATAAAAAATAACTGTCAACTTTTAGGGTGTACATTTTGACAAGAGCACAGTAACTTTTATGAAACTGCTGGTCTGGAAAATGAGAATCTCTGCCAGTGATGTACCCCTCAGCTGAAGTGATCTAGACCCTAGCTGAATGCACCTCAAGGTGCTCCATAATGACTCCAGGAAATATGAGTAGAATCTCTGATATGATCAGTCAATAAAAGTGAGTAAAGGGGGTTTCCAAGTTTTTATATAAATGAAGATGACTGTAGATTTGTTTTGAGGCTGACAATACTTTTAATTTTTAAAATCTCTAACTGACCAAATAAAAAGGTAGTTACATGATCTATACAAATAAGATTTTCTGATCATTTGACTCACAGCTGACCTTAACATAGCTACTTTTTCATTTGTGCCCTGACGCTGTCTCTGCCAAGAATATAAGAACTAAATTATGAAGCCCCTATTGCATGGCAAACACTTTCCCAAAAACACTTTTGTTCAACTAATTACCACATCTATACTGAGAGGTAAATAGTATAATTTTCACTTGAAAGGTGAGAAAACTGAGACTCAGGTTAAGTAGCCTAAGTTAAAACTGTAGGAAAGAGGTGATTTCAATAGTCTTTTGACTCCTAATTCAGAGTCGTCTTTTTCTGTGTCTCTTCAATGAAATGGAACTCAAATCTATGGTACTTAAAATACGAGTTCAGGAACAAATCTCTCTCGTTCACAGTCCAGCATCACTTTGTTTAATTAAAACTGCAACTAATAGTTGTATTTAGTATATCATTTTGTACAGCACCTACTATATGAGTGCTTAATAAATGCACCTGGTTATAAAAATTTATCATATGAAAGTATAAAATACATAGTTTATGCATTACTTTATGTAAATTGTAAGGGTTGAAATATCCTCACATACAAATACCTAGCAGCTAACTGTTGGTGCTTACATATTCTCTCGAAAGAGGGAAAATGAGATGTTGCTATGAAGAAATTTTCACAGATGATTGCATACTATTTGAGAGAACTAATGCTTATTTTCTGTGCTCCCAATTAAGCATAATTTATCAAAGCTCCCTTAACTACAAAGATAAATACTGAAACTAACTTCCTTAATTATAACTAGCTGATTCTAAAAAAATCTTAAGTTACGTGCATATGCATACGTCTTTATTTAATACATATAAAATTTGTGCCAAGGAGTGTACGCTTATTATCTATCTTGTTGCAGCTAATGAAACAATAATAACAATAATAATAATAAATGTATATAGTCAGAAGGGAGATGTTAGTTCTGAAAGAACATTTTTCAAGATCACATACTAAACATGTGTTCAGAAAATAGCTTCAGAGAAAATATAATGGTGGTTAAATATTCATAATCTCTGCCTGTCTACTCTAATTCCTTTCATTTTTTTCTGTAATTAAGTAGTGATGTTTACCCTGCTTAATTATTACAAAGCTTTTACTAAATGGAAGCACTTACTTTTAAGCCACGTTAAGAAGAGGTATTTTCATACTTACAGTGTATTATGTAACAAATCATTAAATGTATTTTATTCCTCACCCTATTTTTTGTTCAGAATAGTAATTCATTTTTCAAACTATAACATATAAAGATGACTTTGAAGGAAAGAAAACCTAAAGGAAAATTTAGAATTAAAGATTGTTATAAAAATTAATATATGTATTTTGTTTAAGTAGAATCATCAAATTTGTTATAGAATACTGTAATGTCAATAGGAGGCACTCTCAGTGTTTAAATGCTTGATAGGTATCCTACTAAGAGTTTATTCATTTGCTTTATTCTCTTAACTGCTACCTGCAGAGAAGACAAATTCATATTTCCCTTTAAGTGATTCTAGAGTCACTGATTGGCAAAAATGTGCAAATTCACAGTTTTTTACACATTCATTTATAACATCTCTTAACCCTACTAGATCCTTCCAAATATGGAAAAAGTATATACATATTACCTTATGTAAATAATTTTAAACTAAAACAAGTAGACTTCAATCGTGAATATCTTAATTACGATTTTCAACTTGCTACACTTGTCCTCAACAAGTAGACTATTGCATTCGATAGAAGTATAGCGAACATTTATTGTCCTTTGTACTTTGAGGTAAAATTAAAAGTATATAAGTAAAGAAACAACATTTACTTACTTATTGAACTCATCCTTGCTCAAAAATATGCTGTTTGCTGGCCTATTTAAAATACCGTACTTCTTTGGGTAACCCCAAATATTTGCTTGTAAGTAAACCTATAAATTTGGGATGGAAAATATGTCTCATCGTGGTGGCACTTTTTCTTCCTATACTCATAGTTTATTGCCAAATGATTTGACTTACTGGCCCCAGATTTGGCCTTAGAATTCTTTTCAAAATAATTCTCTGAGCAGCAGTTGCTATTGTGTTCTAAAATCTAATTGCCATCACTGATCTAAACTACCCAAAGCTAAGATGGCTGAGACCTGCCTTTCACAGATAGCAAGGCCAACCACAGGATAAGTTACAGGAAGTGCCTGAGTCGTGCTCTTTGACGAGGAGCCCTTGCAGACTGTGGAGCAAGACTCAGCGGATACCAAATGAGGAATTAATTGGGGCATGTCCAAGAGTTCCAGAGGTTAGCCCTGAAATGCAAATTGAATTATATTTAATGAAGAAATAAAGCGATTTATTTGTTAGTCTTAACACTGCCCTTAGCATCCTCAACATTGCCATCCCTACAATTGGTACCATTATTTCTGGTCATAATACTGGTACCAGTATTTCTGGTCATAATTGTTGTTTATGTAAAAAAGCCTATTCTCATTTTAGCATACTGATCATTTTGCATTCATGAATTATCAAAAATATTACAAAGGAATAGCTATCAGTTACCTCTACTTATTTGGATGGTTTTTATTTTTAACCTATGTCTAGTCTGATCTATTTCCTCATATTTGTATTTTAGAAGATATTGTGCTTAGTGTACAGAGAATCACAACTTTCACCTCCCAGGGTTAAAGGATCCATCTGTTCACAGAAAGTTCAAACTCAGGGCGGGGACTGGCCCACACAGACTAAACCAATCTTAAGGAACAGTGTGTTTATAAGTTTAGGACACCTAGTCCTGTTTCCTTTGCCATATTTAAGCATACTAAAACCAAATAAAGAAGAAGTCAAGAGCATTGATCCATTTTTATTTAATAGTTGCTAAAAATTAAGTTAGCCAAGTTATGCTTCTATCAGCTTGTTTCCAGAGCCCATTATGATAAATCACATCTTTAAAATCATAAATTACACTCTGAAGTTGTATAAGAAGTAAAGTAGGATAGTTGGATTCTAAACATGATTCTAACTTATAATCTATGACTATTTGACTTGGTTTCTCATAATACCCACTTTAAAAATTAAAATAAAAATTCAGTTTCCCCCTTGATAAAACATTTCATTTTGAAGGATTAGAGGTATATGGACATCATTTCATGAGCGAGAGCACTTTGTTTTTCTACTTAATACTGAAGTCTCCCACAAGAATCTCTCTTTTTTTCCTTTTTTAAGCCAGGTACTTAATGATGTCCTCTTAATTATTTATCCTTGTCAATTCATATCAAAACAACATAGCTTCAAGGATTTTTCCTTGATTTGAGAGCATGATTAAATAGAGTCAATTCATAAGCCACCAGCCTGTTGAGTGGCCTTTCACATCCTGACACCTAATTAATGTCAAACAACTGTTTCTGATCTGGAATGTGGTTTTGGTGCATTGAATCAACCAACTTTGCTCAAGGGAAACAAATGAACAAGGTTACTGAAAAATGCATCAGCCTTCTGGTCCTTTGCATGGGTGTGCTTTTCTGAGCACATTCATTTCGCCAGGTCAGAGGCCAAGTTTAATAACTGGGTGTTGTGGAAAGAGCATACATCTGCAAAATAAGCCTGAGCTCTTGCCTTATTTCTCATTTAATAAAAATGTACTATGTTCCAAAAAGCTCTGTCTGGATTGAGCACTGATGGCACAAGGTGACCTGGAGGAAACACATGAGCATCCACTTAGCGTTTCAAATGAGATTATTTTATTTCCTTTATTCTCTCAGTAAACCTATGATGTAATGGGATGCTCTGGTTTACACTGGATCCCAGTTATACTGACATTTTAATGTCTAGCAGTGGGAAAATTGCCTTTTTAAATTTACTAGGATGGGAGTCGTGTTTTAAATATTAAAAATGTTTTCCTGAAAGTGGAGTCTTTCTTTTATTGTTGCTTTTTCTTTTTTTTTTTTTTTTTTTTTGGTGGTACGCGGGCCTCTCACTGTTGTGGTCTCTCCTGTTGCAGAGCGCAGGCTCCAGACACGAAAGCTCAGCAGCCATGGCTCAGGGGCCCAGCTGCTCCGTGGCATGTGGGATCTTCCCAGACTGGGGCACAGACCCGTGTCCCCTGCATCAGCAAGCAGACTCTCAACCACTGCACCACCAGGGAAGCCCAAAAGTGGAGTCTTGAATTTACCTTTGAGAGTAGACTGCTCCTTTGTTTTGGAGGGGGGAGGAGGCAATAAAACTTTAATGGGAATTTAAGTTTAAGTAAAAACTCTATTGTGAAGTTGACATTCCAGAAACAGAGGAGTGAAACTGCTCAGCATAATGATGTAAAAAGTTATCTTTTTAATGCATGAGGTTGTGTTTTCCAACATTGTGTTTCTTCTGTGGAAAACCATTTTGTTTATGTCGACAGTGTTGAAGATCTAACTTGGAATAGAAGATGTATGCTCAGGGTGAACCTCTGTGGGAAGGAGAACTGGAAGATTCCTGGAGGGCAGGACATGTGGATTCTGGGACCTGCTATTTTGTTTATTGCTTTGCGATTCCTATGTGATATCCAAACACACACACATGCACACACACTCTGTTCTTAGTTGTTTAGAGGTGATATGAAATACTGCATATGTCTGTACTTAGAGGTGTGTGTGTATGTGTGAGTACTATGGGCCTGCTTCTTTTTGAAGGAAGTTGACTAGAGATTATGGAGGTATCCTTAAGAAAAGCTGAACTCCATTCTGAAGCTACCCAAGGAGGTAGAGATATTTGGTATGCACTAGAAGTTCTAGAGTCCAGTAGGGCTCCCAGTTCATGAAAATTTAGGCTTGAAAGAGGTATATGACTGCCTAAAGCTTTATGAAGCCTTATAAATATAGAAATTAAGTTTTAGAGGCAAGAACATAACTAGTAAGTGACACAGAAATAGTGTTCTTATTTCAAATCCCAATTGTTAGTTCTGATTTGGGTTATGATGGGCTAGCTTGCAGTAGAACAATCTTCCCTTTAAAAACAACTTGATCAGCTGGGTTAAGAAAAAAAAAAAAAAATCGGTTTGAAGATATCTGAGAGCTACCGGGAGGCAGCCAGGACTTGATTGGCCGATATTCCAGAGAGAAGACGTCTTCATTAGAGTGAGCCAAATATTCTACATCGTGCTTCCCTCAAGATATTTGTCAGTTCATAAGAGGGGTGGAAAGGCTGAGAAGTACAAGCTGAAGCTAGTACTAAAAGGTGAAAATACTGAGTAGAGCTTTTGATAGTCTTTGGGATTGGAGAATCCAAATGGTATTCACTGGACAATTACATTGCAAAAATGTAGTAGGCCATTCTCTCATATGAATTTAGGTGTAAAAATGTTAAACCAAATATTAACAAATTAAATTTTGCAATGTTTTAAAAAGATAACATATCATAGACAAAATGTGTTTATTCTAGAAAGAAAAATATTGTTTAACATTAAAAAATAGTCCCCTAAATTATCCATATGCAGAAAAAAAAAGAGGCAGTCTAGGATATTCTCAATAGATATGGTAAAAGCATGCTACTAGACTCAGTCTTCATTTATAAACAAACATTGTAAACTGAAATAAAAAGGGATTTTCTTAATTTGATAGAGTGTATCTACAAAAAATAGCTACAACAAACCTTTTGTTCAGTAATGACATATAGAAATCCTTCTCCCTCAAGACTGAGAATGCATCAAAGAAGTTAGAGTCAGCTCTACTATTTAATTTTGTACTTGAGGTCCTATCCACAACAATAATTCAAGGAGAAAAAAATGTATGAGAATTGAGCAGAAATAAATAACACAAACTTTATTCAAAGTAATATGACTATATGCATAGGTAATCCAAAAGTCCTATAGATAAACTATTGCAATTAATATACATGAACTCAGCAAGGTCACTGAATACAATGAATACAAAGTCAATGTATTTCTTTATACCAGAAATAAAGTTTTAAAAAATTAAATACAAAAATAGAGTTTACAGTTGCATTTAAACAAATATCTGGCTATAAATTAAATTAAAGAAGATTTGAATAAATGGAGGTGTTCACTACATGTGTTAATTGGAAGATGCAACACTTTTAAAAAGCCAATTCTTCCTAAATGATTTATAGATACAGTACCATCTCAATCAAAATCTCATCAATATCTTTAAAGAAATTACCAAGCTGATTCTAAAATTTGTAATGCAAATGGAAAAGGCAAAAACAAGATAAGACAGCATAAAGAAGAACCAAGCCACAGAACTTACAAAATAAGATACCAATACCTTTTAAAGAGTTAGAGTTTTTAGAGTAGTGTGGGCATTGTTGCAAAGGTAGATAAACTGACCAGTGGAAAAGTAGAAACTCCAGAAATAGACTTGCATGTGTGGATATTTGATTTATGACAAATATTTTACTGTAGAGTAGTGGAAAAAGAACAATCTTTCAGTAAATTGTTAATACAATTGGATATTCATAAGGAAAAAAATTGGAACTTTACTGCCAACAGCACACAATGCACGAAAGTAAAGCACAGATATGCTCTAGGTTTAGGTGCAGAAGTTAAAACATGAAAACTTCTAGAATACAAGAGGCAGAATACATTCATGACTTTAGAGGTAAGCAACAATTCTTAAGTAGATCTGAGTAAGCACTAACATCAAGAAAGAAAATGAAAAATGGACCATATTATAAATAAGAACTCAAAAAATACTAGTAAATTGGTGAAAATACAAACCTCAGAGCATAGCAGAAGGTATTTGCAATATATTCAAAAGCGTATGTGAAATATATGTATATATGATATAGTGGGAGATAATTTGAAGAATCCGAATTTTTTTTTTTAATTTTTATTGTAGTGTAGTTGATTTACAATGTTGTGTTAGTTTCAGGTGTACAGCAAAGTGAATCAGTTATACATATACATATATTCACTCTGTTTTAGATTCTTTTCCCATATAGGCCATTACAGAATATTGAGTAGAATTCCCTGTGCTATACAGTAGGTCCTTATTAGTTATCTATTTTTAATTTTTATTGGGGTATGGTTGTTTTAAAATGTTGTGTTAGTTTCTACTGTACAGTGAAGTGGAGTTCCCTGTGCTATACAGCGGGTTCTCATTAGTTATCTATTTTATGCAAATTGGTGTGTGTATGTCAGTCCCAATTTCCCATTTCATCCCACCCTCCCCTTTCCCCCCTTGGTGTCCATACGTTTGTTCTCTACATCTGTGTCTCTATTTCTGCCTTGCAAACTGGTTCATCTGTACCACTTTTGTAGATTCCATATATATGGGTTAATATATAATATTTGTTTTTCTCTTTCTGACTTACTTCCCTCAGTATGACAGTCTCTAGGTCCATCCACATCTCTACAAATGACCCAATTTCATTCCTTTTTATAGCTGAGTAATATTCCATTATATATATGTATCACATCTTTATCCATTCGTCTGTCGATGGACATTTAGGTTGCTTCCATGACATGGCTAAGGTAAATAGTGCTGCAATGAGCATTGGGGTGCATGTGTCTTTTTGAATTATGGTTTTCATAGGGTGTATGCCCAGTAGTGGGATTGCTGGGTCATATGTTAGTTCTATTTTTAGTTTTTTAAGGAACCTCCATACTGTTCTGCATAGTGGCTGTATCAATTTACATTCCCACCAACGGTGCAGGAGGGTTCCCTTTTCTCCAAACCCTCTCCAGCATTTATTGTTTGTAGATTTTCTGATGATACCCATTCTAACTGGTGTGAGGTGATACCTCATTGTACTTTTGATTTGCATTTCTCTAATAATTAGTGATGCTGAGCAACTTTTCATGTGCTTCTTGGCCATCTGTATGTCTTCTCTGGAGAAATGTCTATTTTGGTCTTCTGCCCATTTTTGGATTGGGTTGTTTGTTTTTTTTTGATGTTGAGCTGCATGAGCTGTTTATATATTTTGGAGATTAATCCTTTGTCCGCTGATTCTTTTGCAAATATTTTCTTGCATTCTGAGGGTTGTCTTTTTGTCTTGTTTATAGTTTCCTTTACTGTGCAAAAGCTTTTAAATTTCATTAGGTCCCATTTGTTTAATTTTGTTTTTTATTTCCATTACTCTAGGGGGTGGGTCATAAAAGATCTTGCTGTGACTTGTGTTAAAGAGAAGAATCAGCAAAATCTTGGACAGACACTTTGCAAAAGAGAATGTATAAAATGGCCAATATACATAAGAAAAAGCTACTCAACCTCGTTAATGTGCACAGAAATGCAAAGTAAAAATCATACACTTATACCAGCTCATGCATACACAGAAGGATGACTAAAATTAAAAGAAGAAAATCAAGTATTGCTGAGCATGTTATGTGGACAAGTAGAACTTTCATATACTGCTGAGCATGTATAAGTTAACACTGCGAAAGCATATTGCAGTATCTACTAAAGCATGCCTGATATCTCAGAAATTCTACTCATAAGTGTATACCACACAGAGATGTGGATGTATATGCACCTAAAGGTTTGTACAGTAATGTTCATAACAGCACTATTTGCCATAGTCAAAAAATTAAAACAATGTAAATGCCCACAAAACTAGAAACACAACTAAATTCATTGTACAATCAGTGGTATACTATTCAGTAATGAAAAATCAAACCAGATGCATGAATCTTGCAAACATAATTTTGAGCAAAAGATAGTTAGACATTGAAGACTACATATTTTATATAAAGCTCAAAAATAGGCAAAACTAATTCATGGGAAAAGTCAGGGCTGTGTTGCCTTTGAGAAGAAGAGGTGGTTAATGACTGGGGGAGTCTCTGGGTTGCTAACAATGTCCTGTTTGCTAATACAAGTACTGGTTACACAAGTGTGTTCATTTTTTGAAGATTCATCAATCTGCAAAGTTAAGATTTTTCACTTTTCTCTTTCTATATAGTGCTTAAGTAAATATATTTACTGAAAAAAAAAAATTAAACCACAATGTGGTGAGTGCTATAATGCCTTCCAAGAAGAGGGCAGTCAATACATTCTTGTCAAATGCAAACCTACACAAGGAACACAGACACACTGGGTCCTGTGGGATTAACTCTGCACTAAGGTGTCTGGGAGACACTCAGCTAATGCCTTAGATAGGACTGTGGCAGGGATAAATAGGTATTTTCCAGGCTCAAAGGGAAAAGGACTGTAAATGAAAAGAACAGCATGCACTAAGAAATTTTCCAGGGCTAAAAACTCTGAAAATGTAGCAACTTTCTGCAAATGCTGAATTAATTGCTAAAGTTTTGCTACTTGAAGTCCTTTATTCCATTTGACCAGACTATGAAAGAGAAATGCAGTGAAAGAATATATGCTCTTCATGGGGCTGATTACCCATTTCCTCCCTCCCACTGCTTACCTATTAGGCATGTGGCTACTCATTAGCCCCAGCTAGAGGGCTCCGGAAAAGAAAGGGGGGAAAGTCAAATAAGTTAATTAGGCAGCCACGGGCCAGAGGTTTAGCAGGAGAAGAGGGTTGAAACTAATGGCTAAAATGTGTCTGTTAGATTTAATGAAACTTAGTGTTGGCTTCCTTATGACTATATGGAGAACTGAGAATCCACTTTAATTTGCTTTTTAATAGTGTCCCATCTGATACAAGCTCCTTTGCACTTAATGCAACCACTAAAAGTTTTAATGTACAGAAGATTCTCAGGAAAATAGCAGTCATTTAACCTTTCAGTATTGATTCTCTGAATAAACACAAAATATGAAAACAAAAACTACCTTAAGAAGTCCATTTTTTAACAACCAACTCTGTGCTGTTACAAAAGGGCAATGGAAAAACGACAGGTGCTTTCTGAGATGTCATTTGCAAATGACATTACAGTATTTTTTAAACTAAATGTTACTTATTTTTATTTTCAAATTATGGGACAGATAACAGTTTCGAAATAACAATATCTTCACTCATTAGAATTGTTCACTGGATCATTCAACTTTAAGCAATGCCTTCCAGAATAGAGAAGATTGCATTAGATTGGAATATGGTTCAAGGATACCCCAAAATATATTTACTACATTTGAAAGCAAATTTATTGGCAAGAGACTTACTCAGCACTGTATATTTTATTTTAATAAATTCTTCAGAAAACAACCATATGATTAAATAGTGCACTTCTCATGCCAACTTGGTCTGCTAACTCATCTTCAGTGAATGTATTTTTCACTGACCATTTGGGGCCTCTGGCATGTTGGAACCCCCATATGAATAGGTAAAAAATGGTTAAACAGCAACTTTCCAATAAGGCACAGTTGGGAAATATTCACAATAGAGAGGTGGCAGAGGAGGGACGAGAGGGTGTATGAGTGAGCTAAGAGAGAGTAACAACAGAGAAAATAACCCCATTAAATAGAAGCCCTCCATTTCTAGAATCTAACAATATCTGTAAAAAGCCTATAGGAAAAAGTCATATTGTTGTTGACACATTTGCAAAGCATGCACAAAAATAGACAGTATCCATATGAATCTATGAAGTAGTAAATTGTCATAGTAATATGATGTTTATGTATGGCTGATGGGAACTCTGAAGTCAGAGGTTTAAGCGAATTATGACTTAGACCTGAGTCTGAAATATCATTCAGTCTCTGAACCTAGGAGGTTACTGGTTTACTTTGATTTGTTACCAGCAAGTTTCCAAGTGTTCTGTAGAGCTTATCAATGGATGGTCGTAAAAAAGTGAGGCAATGATTTGCTTAATTATTTCTTTCAAAATGAATTTTCAGATATGGGATGCACAGTTAATGAACACTGCTATTATCTAGGTATGGAGCTATTTGATCTAACAGAGAAATCATTACACTGATTTCTAACTTAGTAGTAAGAACAGAGTGGCACTGGGAGAACGCATTGTATATATCTCATCTGTACTTACTCCAGTGATGCTATGCTTCCAAAACTACTTTATTATTGCATTACAGATAGGAAGGGTGTAGCTTTAGTTGACCTGTTCTCAAGTGATCCACCCTAGCTGCATTTGTCAAGGTTCTCCAGAGAAACGGCCAGCAGTAGATAGTATAGATATAATCTATATATAGAGAGAACTTTCTTTTGAGGAATTGGTGGCTTACATGATAGTGGGGGCTGGCAAGTTCAAAATCTACAGAACAGGCCGGCAAGCTGGAGACCCAGGGAAAAGTTGATGCTGCAGCTCAAGTCTGAAAACAGTCTGGATGAAGAATTTCCTCTTCCTCAGGAGACCTTGGTCCTTCTTCTCTTCAGGTCTTCAACTGATTGGATGAGGCCCACCCACATAAAGGAGAGTAATCTGCTTAGTCAAAGTCCACTGATTGAAATGTTAATCTCATCTAAAACGTATGTTCACAGAGACATTTAGACTGGTGTTTGACCAAATAACTGGGTACCATGGCCTAGCCAAGTTGACACATAAAATTCACCATCACAGTAGCATTCATCCTTCTCAGTAAGAAGAATCTGATTTGGTCAGATATCATTTTCCAATATGGAGCACTGCACTGGGAAAAGTATTTTTCCCAGTTTTTTTTTAAAGTGTTAGAGGCTGTTGGCATCTTTCTCACTCAGTATATATTATTTATCTTTGATTCTTGCACTGAGCCCTGTTACCTTTGATTGTGGGCAAAGAATTAGGTATGGTTTTACTAGATGCTCATGAATCATGACCAATCATGCAGAGAGAATTGCTGAAGGCTGCTTGTCTTAGAAATGCTCCAAGTAAGGCAGACACCTAGAGTTCCAGCAATTCCTCTTCATCATACACCTAAAATATGTGTGTTGATTTACAGGCTATCAGCAATGCATATGCTCTAAAGAGAAATTTGGGATATTATCACTCCCCTTTAAAGGTCCTTATTTCTCTCCTAGGTATACAATGACATTCCACATTGTTTTAATTTTCATTTATTTGAAAACAAGTGAAAAAAAATCTCTGCAAGTGTTTGTATCCTTTTCACCTTGAGCAAATTTTTTATTCATGTGATTTATCCATTCATCTGTTGAAATCTCACAGTTTTCCTTATACATTGGAGTAAGCTTTTTATGTAGTGAAGATATTAACCTCTTTATGTCTTTAGTATATCAAATATAAGCATTTCATGTTTAGATATTTTCCTTTTATTTTAGTAATATTTGTTTTAATCACATGGACATATAAAATTGCTTATTTTCAAATCTATCACTTTTTCTTGAATGATTTCTTCTGTTATTTCAAAACATTCTTTTACACATCTAATAAATATTCTCTTTAATTTTTGGTTACTGTGAGCATACTTTAAAAAAAATTAAGTTTTAAGACCATCTTTGGTCTATTTTAGAGAATGGTATCTAGTATGGATCTAACAGCTTTTTTTTTTCTCCAGTTACTTCAAGGCAGTTTACTAAATACTTTTTTAAATATATTTTTGTAAAAATGTATTTTAAAAAATGTATACTTATATGCATGTACAAATATAAGTATATATGTGTGTATGTGTGGGTGTCTATCAACTTACATATATGTATATATAGATAGATATGTACTATAATCTACCTATATCTATTTGTCTATCTGTATATTGAGAAAAAGAGAGAAGAAAAGATATTTCTAGTTGTCTACTCAATGCCAATATTCAGGATGTATGTTAAGGTTGGAAGCATACTAATTTTTAAACGTATGCAATTCCTATTTTGTTCTGGGAAACAATATGTTTAGTTATAAATAGTCATCTCTCCATACTTCCTTGCAATAAGAATAGAAATGTCACCAAGTTCTGGCCAGCAAGATGTAAATAGAAAGCAAGGGATAGGGAACCTGAAACTGCTATTTAAAAGGGACTGTACTTGGCTGGCATCTCTCTGGCTGTTTAACCTTCTCCTTTCCCCCTTCATCCTGTCTAGAATACAGATCTGGTATCTGGAGGTAGAATTGCTTTTCCTAGAGCAGTAGGAAAGCCACACATTGAAGTTGGTGGAACAGAAAGCTGGAAGCACCTGAGTTTTTAATGATATCTTGAAGCAGTTGTACCAGCTCTGGCTTGCCTATCTCTCTTCCATCCTTGGGACGTGAGGTGTTAACTGCTAGTTCAAACTGAAGTCATTTTTCTGTTATCTGTAGCTGAATGCAGGCCTAATGAATGCATTTAGCTCTGTTTAGGATTTGTAGAGCTTTCTCTATACTGAAAATGACAAATTAGTCATGCTTCTAAAACTTAATCAGTTTTGTTTTTAAAACTACCAAAAAATAATATAATATTTTATAAAGATGCTTTAGTTTTAAAGATAAAGGGGATTTAAATAAAACCATGCATAATTTAAAGCCTGATATAGAAAATTTATTGACCCAAACAATGGGCCTATAGTATGATTAAGCTATGGCCTTGACACAAAGAGTTCATGTTCTAGTGGGTTAAACAAGCATGTATGAATAATTAAGATGACCTCTGAGAAGTGTAGTAGATGTAAGTTTCCCAAGTTCAGCACAAGGTCTCCTCAAAATCTGTTTTTCTGTATTTCTTGTTTCATTATAGGCAGACCATTAACTCATCCAAGATTCATATTTCAGAGTCTTCTTTCTTCCTTTCTTTCACAATCGATCCAATTTCTAGATTGTTCTGATTTGTGTCTGTCTCCATTTATAATACCAGAGTTTGTATGTGGCAAACCATAAGGTTTACTGCACCACCCTAAAGCTGGTTTGCCTACCATTTGTCTTTCTCTACACCTTTCTATTTTTGTGCCTGCTACCAAAGTCATCTTTCTAAAAGTTTTTGATGATGTCATTTTTCAGCTTAAAAATATTTTTAAGTTTCACATCATCTACCAGATACAACCTAACTCTTTAACATGGCCAGTCAGACCCATCACCCAACCTGTGTACCCATCTTACAAGTTCCAGCCACCAAGGGCAGCTGGAAGTTTTCTGCAAGTGTCTTGTTCTTTCTGGCCCTCTCCTTATGCCACAGAAAGCCTTCTATTCCTTTCTCTGTCTAAATTATAACTTCCCAACTACTCAAGATAACATGCTTTGTGAAAGCTTTCCTTGTCTTCCCTGTTGATGTTAGTTGCTCTGCGTTCTCCTGGCTCACAGGGTTTTCTTCCTATATTCCCTCCCTCTCTCCCTCTCTAGCCACTCTCTTACGCATCCTCCTTCTTCCCTCTCTCTCTCTGCTTGCCCGTTCCATTCTTTCTTTCTTGCTTCCTTTCTTTCTTTTTCTCCCCTCTCATTTCTTTAATTATATTTACTCACTACACTGTAATATTTGCTATTATATTTGTACTTCCAAAAAGTCTGTATTACCTGCAGCAGGAGACTCTGTGTTACAAGGGTGCTTTTCTACTGCAGAGTATAGGATCTAATTTCATAACATAAGGAATTACTGTTAAAAGCCTCCATAAAATATTATTATTATTATTATTATTAAGAATAGTAATAAGTAATATCTATAGTAACATCATCATGTGACAGGCTTTATGTATAAGTAACTATTCAATAGGCATTGGTTTGAGTGTATACACTCATTTGAGTGTTGAATCTGTGTAAATTAAATGCATATATGTGGTAACTCAACTGTATTCTATTTCCTTTATTGTTGAAAACATGATTAAAATTTATTCTTTAATTTTCCTGAAAATGAGTTTAGTGCACAAAATTAAGGTACATCAAATAAAGCTATTCAGGCCTCACCAGCATTTCCCTAATAGGTCCCCACCTCCAACGGCTCAGAACCAGGCCTAGATCTCCACATTGTGAACATCTGAAAATTGTGCCCTTTCTAATCTCTGGGTAATCACAATGGGACAGAAAGCCTTCTCCTTTTTAGTTATCAGCTCCTTCATCCCCACTATGCATCTTCATACAGGCCTTGATCAAACAATAGATTTTTTCTGCCTACAGTATCCTGGATCTAACTCGTGGAAACAGAAACACTTGCTTATGAGCTATTTTCAGGGCTGTCCCGCTCAAACTCAGAAGGCTAATAACTGCCCCTTGTGGTAAAATTTATACACCTTTAGGAAAGCAAAGGCTTGGCTACCTTCCTGGGGAGGTGAAAAATAACTTTTCATTCCTTCCTAAAGAGATCATGGTCACAAAAACAAAGTATAATGAAATTTCTCAGTAGGTCACCCTGATATTTTAACCTTTATTTTACTCTCTCTGCTCTATATTTCAACTTTAAATTATGATTCGGTTATCCTGATTACCTGCTCAAACAGCTCTTGGGCCAAGCCATTCAGCTGGAACAGGTTTAGTAGCAAATATGCTTGGGGAAAGGGCAATTCTAAAGGCATGTCGGATAGATTGGGCACCAAACTTTATGATCAAAGCTTTTTTTTCCTGAATCACAAACTCCCAAGTGATATGGAATTAAAAGGTACGGACGAAAAGTTAATTAGGTGTTTCCAATAAAGTCCAAGCTGCGTTCAGGGTCCTGCCATCTAAAACTTCCAGGGACCACATGAAACATCTTTTAAACAGCGTCTATCTTCCCTTCTCAGGCGATTAATTAGTTGGGAACAGTGTAGTGTCAAGTAGCGGTTCTCAACCAGAGTCATTTGGCAATGGCTAGAGACATTTTTTAAAATTTATTTTATTGAAAGATAGTTGGAGACATTTTTTTAATTTTCATATCTTGCATGGGGTAAGGGGTTGCTAGAGTCCCTGGTATCCAGTCGGCAGAGGCCAGGACAGTTGCTAACCATCTTACAACACACAGGAAATACCCTCCCATAAACAAATGAGTGAGTCAGAAATACCATTAATTCCAGGGTTGAGAGAACTTGGTAGAGAGGATCAGAGGTCCTGGAGTCAATCAGACTTGCTTCATATCTTAAATCTGCTATTAGATTCTCTAAAGCCTAAGAGTCTTCACATATAAAAGAATAATGACTTCTTATCTTAGAGTAGTGTGATAACTAAATAAGATAATCCATACAAAGCCCTTATCATGCTGTTCCCAGAATAAGCATTCAATATATGTTATTATCATCCCTATTTTTATTACAATTTTCAATGCAAGAGGAATAAGAAGTTTTCAAGTTAAAATGAGAGAAAAATATATTTAGGAATGCTAATAAATGTATAAGTTCTATACACAATAAGTTTGTATACAATTATAACCATCCTGCATGAGAAGCGAGATCTTTTTTGCATTGCCACTCATGGGTGCAATTATTTGCTTCAGAACTCTCACAATGGAAAATAGTCTCCCAAGTACTTCTTTCTTTGTTTCTTTTTTTTTAACATATGGCTATTTATTTTAATTTTTTATTGGAGTATAGTTGCTTTACAATGTTGTATTAGTTTCTGCTGTACAGCAAAGTGAATCTGTTATACATGTACATATATCCACTCATTTCTAAGTTATACCAAAGTAGTGGCTCAATGTATTTGAAAACTAGTCACTTTAAAGTAGGTACCCAGTATCAGCAAATATTGTTTCTCTTTGGGTCAAGAGTCAGTATTCTTTCTTTATTTTTTTCCCTTTTCCATTTTTTTAAAATCTTATTAATTTTTTAAATAGATCTTTATTGGACTATAACTGCTTCACAATACTGTGTTAGTTTCTGTTGCACAAAAAAGTGAAGCAGCCATATGCATACACAATGTCCCCATATCCCATCTCTCATGAGCCTCTCTCCCATCCTCCCTATCCCATCCCTCTAGGTGATCGCAAAGCACTGAGCCAATTCCCCTGTGCTATGCTGCTGCTTCCCACCAGCCAACTATTTTACTTACATTCAGTAGTGAATTATGTCGATGCTACTCTCACTTGGCCCCAACTTCGCCTTCCCACCCCATGTTCACAAGTCCATTTCCTATGCCTACCTCTTTCTTCCTGCCCTGCAAGTAGGTTCATCAGTACCATTTTTTTTTTTTTTTTAGATTCTATATATATGCGTTAGCATACGGTAATTGTTTTTCTCTTTCTGACTTAACTTCACTCTGTATGACAGACTCTAGGTCCATCTGCCTCACTACAAATAACTCAGTTTGGTTTCTTTTTATGGCTGAGTAATATTCCATTGTATATATGTGTCACATCTTCTTTATCCATTCACCTGTTGATGGACATTCAGGTTGGTTCCATGTCCTGGCTGGTGTAAATAGTGTTGCACTGAACATTGTGGTACATGTCTCTTTTTGAATTATGGTTTTCTCAGGGTATATGCCCAGTAGTGGGATTGCTGGGTCATATGGTAATTATATTTTTAGTTATTTTAAGGAACACCACATTAACAAATTAAGGAATAAAAACCATATGATCATCTCAATAGATGCAGAGAAAGCTTTTGACAAAATTCAACATCGATTTATGATAAAAATTCTCCAGAATACAGGCATAAAGGGAATCTACCTCAACATAATAAAGGCCATATATGACAAACCCACAGCAAGCATCATACTTAATGGTGAAAAACTGAAAGCATTTCCACTAAGATCAGGAACAAGACAAGGATGTCCACTCTTGCCACTCTTATTCAACATAGTTTTGGAAGTCCTAGCCACAGCAATCAGAGAATAAAAAGAAATAAAAGGAATACAAATTGGAAAAGGAGAAGTAAAACTGTCATTGTTTGCTGATTACAAGACACTATACATAGAAAATCCTAAAGATGCCACCAGAAAACTACTAGAACTAATCAATGAATTTGGTAAGGTTGCAGGATACAAAATTAATGTACAGAAATCTGTGGTATTCCTATACACCAACAACAAAATATCAGAAAGAGAAATTAAGGAAACACTTCCATTTACCACTGCAACAAAAATAATAAAATACCTAGGAATAAACCTGCCTAAGGAGGTGAAAGACATGTACTCAGAAAACTATAAAACACTGATGAAAGAAATCAAAGATAACATAAACAGATGGAGAAATATACCATGTTCTTGGATTGGAAAAATCAATATTGTGAAAATGACTATACTACCCAAAGCAATCTACAAATTCAGTGCAATCTCTATCAAACTACCAATGGCATTCTTCACAGAATTAGAACAAAAAATCTCACGATTCGTATGAAAACACAAAAGACCTTAATAGCCAAAGCAATCTTTTTTTTTTTTTTTTTTTTTTTGCAGTACATGGGTCTCTCACTGTTGTGGCCTCTCCCATTGCGGAGCACAGGCTCCGGGCGTGCAGGCTCAGCGGCCATGGCTCATGCCTAGCCACTCCACGGCATGTGGGATCTTCCTGGACTGGGACACGAACCCATGTCCCCTGCATCAGCAGGAGGACTCTCAACCACTGCCCCACCAGGGAAGCCCCAAAGCAATCTTGAGAAAGAAAAATGGAGTTGGAGGAATCAGCCTCCTTGACTTCAAACTATACCAAAAAATTACAGTATCAAGACAGTATGGTACTGGTGCAAAACAGAAATATATATCAATGATATAGGATAGAATGTCCAGAGATAAACCCACATACATATGGTTACCTAATTTATGACAAAGGAGGCAAGAACTTACAGTGGAGAAATGACAGCCTCTTCAATAAGTGGTGCTGGGAAAACTGGACAGCTACACGTAAAAGAATTAAATTAGAGCACTACCTAACAACATACAATAAATTAAACTCCAAATGGATTAAAGACTTAAATATAAGACCAGACACTATAAAACTCTTAGAGGAAAACATAGGAAAAACACTCTTTGACATAAACCACAGCAAGATCTTTTTTGACCCACCTCCTAGCGTAACAGAAGTAAAAACAAAAATAAACAAATGGGACTTAACTAAACTTAAGAGTTAGTATTTTTGAAGCCATTTGGAACAACTTTCTCCATTGCCACAGTAGACATTGTCTCTTTTAAGGTATCTTATGTCTGTGCCAAGCTTATAATCCTTAGGAACTCATCAGGAGCTAAGGGTCCTTTCCTCAATACTGGCCCGTCTTTTGTCAAGAGCACCCAGGCATATCACAAAGCCTATCAAGAAGTAGTTCCTTTAATGTCGTTTTTTTTTTTTTTTCCTAGTCCTCATTTCTTACAAGAAACGTCTTATGTGCTTTAAAGAATGTTTCTCTTCATAGTAAGAAAAAATCACTCAGACAGAGTTCTGTGTCTACACCTGTTTAAAAAAATCTCTCTCCTCTGGAACTTCATTCTAATAAAAACTTCCAAATAAAACAATAACTCTAGAGATAATGTTTGATTAAACATAATAATTTACATTCTCAGTAACAAAAGAACTTTATATTTTCACTACGAACTACTAATAAGGTATTAGAAACTTGCTTTGTGTTTGTATAGCTAAAATTCTTATTCTAGTGATTTATAGAATACAAAGGCACAAACTGTCCTTAAAGCATATTACAGTGTCTGTGTCTGAGGATAGAAAATAGATTACTGTATCTCTCCTCTCTCTCTACCCTTCCCCAACTCCACCCAATGTCAGAATCTGATTAGCTAGAAGATCTTATTGGTTACAGCATTCATTTAGAACACACTCATATAGATTTTGTGCGCTGTATTCACTGTTGACAGGGTGGCAGCAATATCCTACTTCATATTAGTTTATAACTCCTGCAGGTGGAAGTCATGGATCAGATAATTCTTCATTGGAATGAGCCTTGTAGATCAAAGAACACTGAATTAGAATGTGTCTTGTAGGCTACTGAGTTCTAAATTTAGATATAAGGAAAGTGAAGGGAAAGAAATGAGGTGACATTAACAGGCCCCACAGCAAGGTGGTGATAAGTTGATAACTCCATCGCAAGTCTAGGGCCCAAGCAGAGAGAAGACAGGTATGACTGAGGAAACACACACACACACACAAAAAAAAAAGGAAAGAAAGAAAACGAAGAAAACTATACTATAAACTGGCTTACTTAAGAAAGAGGTCTAATACACACTACTATATATAAAATAGATAAATAACAAGGTCCTACTGTATAACACAGGGAATTATAGTCAATATATTATAATAACCGATATTGGAAGAAATCTACAAAAGAATATCTATCTATCTATGAAACTGAATCACTTTTCTTTATACCTGAAACATTGTAAATCAACTATAGTTCAATAAAAAAAAAAAGAGGTCTAAGATATGGACCTTGAACAAAGAAGTATAGAGACTGAATCACAAACACATACCTTCTGGGTTATTGACCTAAGTACTGACTTGCTCATTTAAGTTTAAAGAAAGGCCTTAACGGTTATATCCTCTACTCTCTGTCATCCAGTGGTTGGATGTTCTCTACTACATAAAGAAAGAAGATTCAGCCACTATCTTGAATCACTCTGGGAAAAATACATTTGGTCAAATATCTAAAAGTCACCACAACCCCACCTTCTATCTGCTGGTGGAGTTTTCATTTTCAAATGATCTCTTCCCCAGATCTAGTAGATTAATTAGAGATGTTTTCAATATGTAATATAAATACAGAAACTGATCAAAGGTGTTAGAAAAACAGGACATGCATTTACCTAGTGAATATGCTTAAGTATATTTTTATGTAAAAGTGGCAAGTTTCCATTTATTTTCTGCAGTTGTCATCTTCACAAGATTTAGATGTGTCAATAATGTTTAAGCAGCATTCTATTTCTCTGTTGTCTTAAGTCATAAATACAATTTATATATATTTTATGTAGAGTTATGCATTAAATGCCCATCAATTTCAAGAACATAAATAATTATTTGTTTTAGTTTTTAGAAGGTAACATTGGAAAATATAATTCTCTATCCTCTGATATAATTGGGGATCTTATGTTTTAAAATACTAAAACAGTATATATATGTATATATATACTATACATATAATACAATGTATATATAGTATGTATGTACATATATATGTGTGTGTATATAATACACACACATATATACATAGTACATTGACTGGTTTTCTAGTCTTTTCCCCTCCTAAGTTCAAGTTCTTTCTTAACTAACTAATAGTTTGCAACAATTTGACATTCATTATTCAGAGAGTGGTGGTCAAGTGGCCTGCTTCATTGGTTTAGCTTTGGGGTGCAAGGCTGGGAAAAAGATCTATGAGAATAATGAATTATCTGTTACCACTTTACTGTGGTGAGGGGCAAGAATGGGGAATATTTTTTTTTTAATTTTAAGTATTCAAATAATTACAAATAAATGGTAAATATAAATAAATGGTTTAAAGTCATCTTCTTAAAACCAAGTATCTTGCTTGCCTGAAAGAAAATATTTCCAGGTCCATGTCATCTGAGTAAAGCAGATTTTTGACACATAGTAATAAGCAAATTATTCTTAAGTCTGTCCAAATGTGCCATTGAATCATACTTGCTCAGGCATAAATTGTTTTTTTCACCATGAGTTAAAAAGTCAAATGTGGAAATTGATGGCAGATTTCTAACATAAAGAGTTTATGTAGAGCTAAGATTTTTGGAAAGAGATATAAAAGTATGTGGTTAATTTATTTCATTTACAGGTAGTATTCACTGTTTTAAAGCAACTGAGACTCTCCCATTCTTCAATATTCCTTACTAATTGCACCTGTCATGGCTGAATGAATACTGGTCTTCCTATTGCTTTGGTATCTTGCCCTGATCATCTCTCTAAACATTACTAGTATATCCAGTAGAACCCAATGGAGAGAGTTCCCATATCCTAAATAACTAAGTCCTCAACTATACTTTATTGCTGAGGAATATATGAAGGCAGCACAAGTGAAAAAAAAAAAAAAGTTAAACTCCAAACTCACATTTAGAATCCTTATGGCCTAGATTGTTGACTGAATCCCCAGATGCTATGAGAAGTCCTCTGACCTAGGTCAGCCTGGTATAAACAACCCAGAGAACAGGTAGACACCCAAGTCTTCATAGGTCCCTTTTCTCTAAGTCTTCATTCTATCCTTGGTCTATGAAACTTCATCACGCAGCCACTGAAAAGAATATGACATTAAGCAATTAATTTCAACTTCCTTATTTATAAAATTGTGATCATGGTACAAACCTCATAGGATTATCTTGTGGAATTAATTAGATATTAAATAAGATGTGACAGCATACAGTACTTAATTTATGGTGGTTCTAGTATTTGCCATAAGCAGATGTTTACTAAGTATTTATCTCTTTATTTATTTTAATTTTAGTTACCTAAATTTTCTAACTTGGATTAACATTTTTCTCTTTTTCACCCCAGTACTTTCAGTCCAGTTCCTTTACCACAGCATGTATCACTTTCTTTTATTGGAATAATCTATACAAGTGTCTTGATCTTTCTAATTCTGACTCAGAATACATATATTTGGCCCATATCTGATTTAGTTATATATCCTGATAATACTTTTAGATGTGCTTTGAAGATAGTGCAAATTCAAAAAAAGTTTGAAAATTTAATCTCTAATGAAATTTTCTTATTTCTGTGTTTGTTACTTAGTCTTTCTAGTTAAAGATTAAATTTGATGATAACTGTCACAACTCATCAACAAGTATTTTTGAAGGTGCAAAATACAGATATTGGTTACCATGAAGATTAAACAAGTGAAAAAAATAATCCCTAATCTCAAGGATGTTTTAGTAGTGATGGGGATTGAGGGCCTGCAAAAAACGAGAACATAAGGCAGAATGATATAAAATGCAGATAAAAACCCAGGCAAAAGTAACTACTGATTTTTAAATGCTTAATCTGCCTTGGACATTCAGTTTCTAACTCTTATAGGAACACTTCCTGGGATATTATTAACTATATTTTACATTTAACAAAAATGAAAGCAAAACCAAAAACAAACAAAAAACACCTAAAGCTTAAAGAGGTTAGGGAATATGCTGAAACTCACATCAGTAACAGGACCAGTATTTTGACCTGGATATTTCTCATTTCAATGCCTCCATAACCACCCATTGTCTTTTTGATAAGGGAGCATATAGAAAGAATTTATTCTGATTGTCTTTGGACAGATATGTCCAACAGATGGCATTTAAAAGATGCCATTGAAATAACTTGGAGTGAGGGCAAGTAGAAAGGAAAAACCATTCTGAAAAAGCTCCACGAATACAAAGAGCAGAAAGATGTGACAATGGAAGATATGTTTTCATGATCTTCTAACTTGTTTTCTATTTTAGTTCAAATTCTAGACACCTCACAAAAACTCTCAAGGACTTTCTAACAGTGATACTTAGGGAAAAGACAGTATATTCTATAAGATTCTTAGGAAAGGACCATGACGCAGGGCAAAGAATTCCTGAAAGGTTCATACCCCCCAAGTAAGTGGTTTTCTGTGCTTTGCGTAGAATAAAACATGCATGTCATTGGCTCAGGCTGCTCCTAGAAAGCCAAGATCAGATCCAAATAATCTTTTTGCCTCCATAGACTCTTGTGCAAGGTAGATCCTTAACAGATACATGTACATGTATCCACTCTTTTTTAGGTTCTTTTCCCATATAGGTCATTACAGAGTATTGAGTAGAGTTCCCTGTGCCATACAGTAGGTTCTTATTGGTGATCTATTTTACATATAGTAATATGTATATCTCAATCCTAATCTCCCAATTTATCCTTCCTTCCCCATTCCCCCCTGGTAACCATAAGTTTCTTTTCTACATCTGTAACTCTATTTCTGTTTTGTAAATAAGTTCATTTGTACCATTTAAAAAACAAATAAAACAAGGTGAAAAAAGAAATTGTATCTTACAAAGGCAAATTAAATAGACTTATTTAACAACTAAAAAAAAAACCACAAAAGTTTGACTTTTGTCTCTATTATTTTTATGTCTATATTGAACTAACAGAATGACCATACTACTGTTTTCTTATTGTCTACTGTGACCATTAGGTGTCATAGGTAGAGATGATCTGGGATATATTATTGGTTATATATCCTTTTTCTTGTTCACCTCACATACTACTGGGCCTGATACAATGTGTACATATCATATATATATATATATATATATATATATATATATAACAAATACTTGTTAATTGAATAAGCAAAGAGCCAGGGACAGATGAAAGTAAGGCTTTGAGATGTCAAGAAGAAGTTGTCTAGGGCTTCCCTGGTGGCGCAGTGGTTGAGAGTCCGCCTGCCGATGCAGGGGACATGGGTTCGTGCCCCGGTCTGGGAAGATCCCACATGCCGCAGAGCGGCTGGGCCCGTGAGCCATGGCCGCTGAGTCTGTGCTCCGCAATGGGAGAGGCCACAACAGTGAGAGGCCCGCGTACCGCAAAAAAAAAAAAAAAAAAAAAAAAAAAAAAAAAAAAAAAAAAAAAAAAGAAGTTGTCTAAAGCAAATTTATTTTCCTGAATTCTGAAGCGAGCATGCAAACAACAAATAATTTCTCATGTTTTGCAGACTCAGGTATAATCTGAGCATTACTGGGCATATAGAGTAAATCTCCTCATTTCCCTGCTCTGCATCTGATGCTCACCTACTTCTTCCATCTTCCAATTATTCCTTTGCAATTGTGCTTAAGACACAACCATGAAAAACTTATAGGTACGTTATGGAATTATTTATTGAGTTTTAAGAAGATAATTCTACCCTATTAGGTTTTGCAGTGAAAACTTGAGGGTCTGTAGTCTCTTTAAAAGACAAGTAATTTAGCAAGGAAAAGACTGATCAATCCCCTTCCTGTCATTTGACAGGAAAAAAACTTTGAATAATTTATTACCAAAGTTTCATAGCAGTATAACAATACACAGATTAAATAAATGGCTTTTTGTAGCTATAGTTGCCCTTCTCATTAGAAAGAAGTAACCAAGAACTTTTAAACTTGGCCTAAAACTAGTGTTGTCCCAGATACTTTAACTTCTTAAATAAAGTTAGGTGTCTACTGGCTCTGCTTTAGACACTCTGTCTTAGGTATTGAACACAGGCAGAGAGGGAAAAGTATTAGTAGTGATCAAATGACCCCAGAGATCTCAGGCAATGAAGATCTAGGATAGCCAGAATATAGGAAGCATTTTGAGATGTTAGATATTGGGTCAGGTATGTCAGTGAAGACACTGTCCACTTTAGGACACGATATATAATAGTCTATCTGCTCTGCTTACTGTATGTGCTTAGTAAAGATAGAGGGATGAAAAGTTGAGTGGGTGAATGAATTAAATTTTAGATGATAGGTTTTTCTTCAGACAGATCACCATCATGGCAGTTCTACATAGATTTAACACAGACTAAAATGATTCACAACTTCTTTCAGGTTTTATTTAATACTTTATAAGAATGGTGTTAGAATTCCTATTCACAATTTGAACATTTAGGAGACTTTTGTTTTAAAGATCACGTTCCTGGGGCCTTGGGCAGAATGTGACCTATTTGCACAATCAGTGGAAACTTGCAGTGGCTTAAGGAAATTTCTTAATGAAATCAACTCCCTCATCAACTAAAAGTCTAAAAGGAGAATTAACAGATCAACTTAAGTTCAATTCCATGGACAGATAGAATTTTTATTTAAAATTATTCCTTAAAGTGTTTTTATTATATAAATAGTTCAAGAAGGCATTTGCACTGAAATAAATTCACACACACTGATAAAGACAGATAAATTAATATCTCTACCTTCCCATCTCCCACTACACTTACTTCACTTCAAATCCCTCACTTCCCAGAAGTAAACAGTCTTCTGGTTTGCTGTGTATCCTTCCAGAAATTTTTCTATGCATTTTCATATATTTATGAATATTTTAAAAATTACAAATATTGGGGGTTTTCTTCTCTACCTCCTCCTTTTTCACATGCAATGTGTATTGTTTACACTTTTCTACCACTTTTTAAAAATTAACAGTATCTCTTGAAGATTATTCCTTGTCAATATGCATGGACCTCACACATTCTCATCATGGAGGTCTGTTATTGTATAGTATGGCTATATTTTAAATTAATTAGTTTATGTCTTTATTCTTTTATGGAGCAGTGGGTTGACAAATTATCTTTTCTAGTTTATTGTTTACTATCATCGGTCTCTGCAACCCCTCCCTAGCTGAGTTTTGATGTATCTTCCTCCTGTCCTGATTTCCGAGAATGTACTAGGCTACTGTTGCTGGATCTTTTCTGTCATGGGGGAAGTGATGATTCTTCCAGGACATTTAGAAATAAGAACAGTGAACGCATAAATCAATGTCCCCTGACCTTTCCCTCTCTCTATTTTTGGCACCAAAAATTCTGCTCTAAGTTTACATTTTCCTACTTATGGACAGAATCATCTTATTCCACAGGTGTTTCTCAGAGTTTCTACATAACTTCCTCAATGGCATCCCCATCCTTTTATTTTCCCAGTTACATCCCCATGGTTGGTTTTGAGAGAGTTAACAACACATATTTGTTATCTATCTTCTCTCATCTTGCTATCTTAATTTCACCATCAATGATAAATTAGCTGACTTATTATTTGCCTAAAAGGCACTGTTGAATGAAATCCTTAAAAATGTATTCTGTAAACATGTTCTTATATTCATCAATAGTAGTAATAATAATAATAATAGTAATAGTAATAAAATAGCTAACATTTATTAAGTGGCTACTTTATGTCTGCTACATTTATAAACTCTTTAAGACATATGTATTGACTCATTAAGCCTTTTCAACCATTCAATGGAGTGTATATGATTGTAATCCCTGTTTTATAGATAAAGAAATTGACCACTAAGAGGCTAAATGAATTGCCAATGGCTATATGGTAGAAGAACTGCAATCCAAGCCCAGCCGGTTCAGTTCCAGAGACCATGCTTTAACCACTACTCTATACTACACCAAGGTGTAAGGGCTCTGATCCAAAGGGTCTGAATTTTCAAAATTTTAACAGCTAATGTCAAATTGCCCTTAAAATGGCTCTCTATAAATTTAGCTCCCAGTAAAACCTAACAAGTGGTACTTTTAGTCTTTTATTTTTGTCTATCCAATTTAGAAAAAAAGTGTTCAAGATTTAAAATTTGTGTTTCTGCTGGCAAATATTCAGCTATTCAAATATATTGAATTCTCTAGAGCATTAGCCTGAATTGTTGAATGTTTGACTTTAAAGAGAATATAGAGATATACTCTAGTCTCTTCTTAATGAGAAACCTGAGTGTCTGAGAGTTTATATGACTTCCATCAATTCCCACTGAGAGTTGGTTACAAGGTTTGAGGGGAGCTCAGATGTTCTGTCTCTCTTTTTTTATTCTATTTCTGCTAATTCGCACTGCCTGCTATAACAGCTTCCCTTGGTAATCACACTTACTTATAGGATCCCATGTTAATTACCATATAGCTGTACCAAGATACTGCACTAGGCTTCCAATATTGTACTAAAGCACAAAGAAGACACCTGGAAGGCAGGTTCTAGGATAATAGTACTGTTTTCTAAACTTTAGTGCAATCTTTCTACAGCATAAAATACTAAGAGAATGGAGAATGGAGGACACCTCTATACATAGAATAAGCCCACATGTTTCTGGCTATCCCTTAAATGTGTTTAACATTTGTATATGTTACAGGCTCCATGATTACAAAATCAGTCATAGATTATCTGTAGCATTAACGACAGAGAAGATTCATAAATCTGTGGAACTGGAATGGATGTCTGAATTTATTTAGGGTTAGGCTTATAACTCCATATGACAGATGAGTGTTTGAGGTCTAGAGATGTCAAATGACTTGTCAAAAGTTACACTGCTAGTTATTATCAGACCACGATTTGAATTTAGGTTTTCTAATTATAAATTTCCAACCAACTGAAATTACTCCCTTCAACTCACTCAACGAAGGTTTATTAAAGTATTATTCATTGCCAAACATTGACCTAGGCATTGAAGATTTGATAGCAATGAAGCCCCTCAACTCATTCAGATGTGGTCAATGTCTCCACAGCATTGATTATCTAGTGGGATAAGGCGATGTGGAAAATGACTTTCACTCAGCTCTTGGTGTTTACTTCTCTGTTGCAGGAGTTCCTTTAAGGTAACACTCTTGGCCTCCCTTTGCCCATCAGGCAGGTAGAGGGAGATTTTCTCATCTGATTGGTGAGTTTAGATAGGAATCTGGCATGCCTTGTTCAGTACTTTCTCTCCTTTCTGTCAGGGAACTTATGTTCTTCCCTGCTCCTCTCCTAAATGTAATGAAACCACCAGCTCATTCACTGCTTATTTCTGGAATAAATATTAGGATGCCACTTACCTTCAGATAGAAGCCCTCTTCTCCAAGAGTAATTATTTTAGTAGTAAAAGTGGTAGTTTACTCTCATTTTCTGACCCTTTTTTCTTAGTTTTCTATTGGTTCAGAAGTTGCTAACGAAAAGGGTTGCTATATTTTTGGTCATAGTTAAACCCAAACAAATAAATTCAGATCAATTTCCATGACAGCAAAAGTCTGAGGCCCAATCAAAACATGTAGGAGAGGTTCAGAAGATATGGAAGTTGCACTTATAACTAATTTTAGGTCATTCGATTGCTGCCTATGATTTGTTTGTTTTTAATAATGGGTCAGCCTTGCATTAGAATCAGTCCTCTTTTACATTAAAATAGCATTATTCATTAGAGAGGAATTTTTTAATAATATACATCTATCCTGAAACTCACCAAAGAAATTCTTTGCTGACATGGGTATGAGGTGCTGATCCAGAGCATGAGCCTTTGCAGCAGAGTTACAGCAAAGGCCTAAAGTATTTTCTTCTTTAGGAAGAAAAACAAAACCTTCTGCCAGACATACACTATTACATGCACTTATGATTTTATAGATGAAATCTAAAATGACTTATACACGGGATAGACACAGAGATCACGTAGACAAGTGTCAGTAGACAGAGTCAGTCTGTGATGATTACAAAGCTCTGTTCCCTGTCAAGTTCTGCCAATATTGGGCACTAGAGGGCAACTGGAAAGCTGGAGGAGGAAAAGGCATGCTTCTTCCCGATTTGGTTTTCTGTTCCTGTTAACATCACCCTGGCAATGACAATTGTTCCAGTCTCCCCATTGTACCCCACCTCCCCGTTCCTCCAGAGAGACAAGCACTGCTGAGCAGCAGTGCTCCCTCCTCAGAGGTCTCGTTCCCAACTCCACAAGGCTCTCCAAGCTCCACCAGGGACCAGTGCCCCCTTCAGAGGTCTGAGTCTCACTCACCTGGATCTAAGCTCTAACAACTACAACTCCTCTTGGTCTCCCAGTGCTACATCAGGAGCTGCTTGCTCTTGTTACCCTGTCAGCTTGACATTTCTCTTTGCCTCTTCTGTCCTCTAATACTTGTTTAACCACTTCCCTTTATTAAATTGGCATGGTTTCTGCTTTTCTGCATGGACCCCAATCTGCTGCCAAAATGCCAGTCTCACCTTGTACATTCAGGACAAGTTGAATGCCCAAAGGGTCAATCCTCAACCTTTCTAGGTCCACAGTTTTGGAAGATGAAAATAAATTCAATACCCAAGTAAAATCTAGAACATGTCATCTTTCCCCTTCATGGGATCAGTTAATCCTGTGAACAGAGTGGTGCTTGGTATCAATTCTAGAAGGAAAATGCTTAAAAAACAACTTGACAAGCATACCCACCACACGGTGTTTGTATCTGCAAGCAGAGCCAGGGAAAAAAGCAGAGATCTCAGTAACTGACCTAGTTGCAGAGAGATTAGCTTACAGTAATCATGCACTCTTAAAAATTGTTTCTCAGATACATTATTTTACAACTAATATTGCCTCCAGAGATGAATAAATCGAGAGAGAGAGAGAGAGAGAGAGAGGAAAAACCCTACAGTCAGCTCATCAAATCTACAGGTTCCATATCCATGGATTCAATCAACAAAGGACTGAAAATATTAAAAAAAAAAAAATCCAGAAAGTTCCTAAAACCAAAACTTGAATTTGTCTCTTTCCAGCAACTGAAAACTACTCTTACATAGCATTTATATTGCATTTACAACTCACTTCATAGCATTTACTTTGTAATAGTAAGCTATATATAGTAAATTATTATAAGCAATCAAGAGATGATTTAAAGTATACAGGAAGAAGTTCATAGATTTTATGCAAATACTATTCCATTTTATATAAGGGACTTCAGCATTCTTGGATTTTGGTATCCACAGGGGTCCTGGAACCAAACCCTTGGAGATACTGAGGAATGATTGTACTTGGTCCTGCTTTACATGGAAATATCATGACTTGGAGTGATTTTAGCAACCAAAACTACACAGGAGTTTTAGAACCTAAGTAAAAATTCTTCACATTGCTTTTTAGCCTGTAAAAGATTACATTATTGGAAGGTAATCTACTCCTGGAGTCTTCCTCTGCTATTTTCCCCTATCTGCCCCTGCAATCAGGTTATATTCTGGTGCCCAGTTAAAATAAATGTTTCATTTTTGGAATTCCTTGAGTTTCTAGGTAAGATGATTACATCGATCAGCATGCCCATCTTTTCTTTGTATTTTCCTTTTATTTTTTGCTTTTAAAGATAAACAGATGATATCTCTGGATCTTCACATGAGGAAAGAATGTATGAATTAGTAATCCTTTTCACCAACTGTTGGAAGCAGCCCAGATCCCAGCCCAAGTGAACCCGAGTTAATATGTTGCTTGAAAAAATATGTCAGACTTTTGTTATTTTACTCTTTTAAAAGGTTAATATGTTGTAGAGATTAAATGACCAACATTAGCTTGTACCTTATTATTACCTTATTATAACATTAATGTCTTCAGTTATGAAATACAATCCGTCAGACATCAGGGGCTGGTGTCCAGTGAAAAGTTTAACAAGCTGGCCTGAGGGCCAGGCAGGTTTTACCTGTGTACTTAGGTGTACACGTTTTATAGGAGGGGTGGAGTCTTCGAGTTAAAATGACTGCAGTTTGCAGCTTCTTCTCAGAAAATTAACTCAGAGGAAATTCAGATCTCTTTTGGGCACTTCTTTTTTTTTTTTCTTCCCTTCAAACATACACTAGCATTAGCCAAAATGCAGTGTCTTGAGGAAATATGTAAGTTAGGTATAAAGATTTTATTACTAACTCTTGGCAATTTAATAATCAGGGCGTACCAGAGCTAAGTGCATCTCTTGTGATTAAATGGCTTATGGCCACATGTAATTAAAAGCTGCCTGTATCATTAGAAGGTACTGGCTGGGCTTGGGTGGATCTCAGTAAGCACTTTGGGAGGGGAACATAGGGAATGAAGGCATAGTCAAACACCATAAAATATTTTAACACAGGTTTTATCTAGAATGTTTGAATTACCCTATTTTAGAGGTGTAAGGGCACATTAAATTCAACCTTCTCATTTTACTGGTTAGGGAAATTGGAGTCCAGAGAGAATATGTGTTTATATTAGTCACACAATTATATGGTGGCAAAATCAGGAGTACAGAATGGTCTTCTGACTCCACGGTGAGTTCCCTTGTATGATCATGCACTACTACCTTTGTTCCCAACCATCTGTCTGCCCTTGCTTCAGTGACAGGCCACACTGTAATTATTCCCACAAACATGCATACTTTCCCAGAGGTCACCAGATAACCATACAAATGGCCTTTAGATTTTGTTTGTTTATCTGTTTGTTGTTAAATTTTTATTTTATGTTGGAGCATAGTTGATTAACAATGTTGTGTTAGTTTCAAGTGTACAGCGAAGTGAGTCAGTTTATACATATACATTATCTATTCTTTTTCAAATTATTTTCCATTTAGGTTATTACAGAATATTGAGCACAGTTCCCTGTGCTATATGGTAGGACCTTGTTGGTTATCTATTTTAAATATAGTAGTATGCACTCTAGTTTTCATACAGGAGAGTTGAAGGACTATTCACTTAAAAAATTCATTGGTTTTGCATATTAAAGACATGGGCATAAATGACTTTGCTAGAATTGTTTTTTGGTTCCATGTTCTCTTGAAGGATGGTAAAATGGTTAGAGGTCTCTAAGGAATGAGACACAAGGAGAGACCTCCCTGTGATCAGACACAGATGTTTTAAAATCAACACATTGCCTTTAAAAGTCTTGTTCGTTGACATTCCCTCCTATTTGGGGAGTGATCACAAAAAGCATGATCTTAGCAACTTATTTGAGAACACGTTGCATTGACATTTCTAACATTTCTTACAAGGCAATAATGGATATTATAAATATCTGCAAATTTTCAGGTATAGAATAAATTTACTAAACAGGTCTTGATGGCATGAAATGTTGTTCTGCAACCACTGGAAACAAGAGATCTTCAGGTCTTGGGGCTCTGGAGTTGAGGTATGCTTATGCTCTTGATAGAACATGGATTACATTGGAATCAAAAGAATGAAATAGTATCCTGTATTTAGATTAGAGATGAAGGATTAGGGCTGCTTTTGTGTCTGGTTTAATTGTCATCACTTAAAAATCCTAAATCACCTAAAATCCTTGTTTCAGTGTGTGCTTCCCGGGAGTACTTCTCCCAGGAACTGTGTATTTGAGTTTCCCTTCCATCGTTTACCTGTGGTTGAGGCTTTGCCTTCACTACGCTTTCACATTCAGGTTGTTTAGAAGCTTTTCAGACTAATGAATTCATGCTTCTTCAGGAATAAACAGAAACAACTTCCTTAAAGCCACCACAACTCTTTCTGTCAAATAGACCTGTCAGACCAGGTCAGCGGAATACTTGTGTTTTTATATTATGTTTTTATTAATATTTTATAACAGCACTAGATTTTACCTGAAAGCAACATGAAATGTATGCCTCAGGCTGGATTGTACTGTTATGTTTAACTCTCCATTACCTATATTTCAAGAGAGACAAGAAAAAAAGGAAAAAAATATTCTAGCTAAATTCTTTCTATCAAGTTTTCTAAGTTATGGAGATGCCATATTTATTTTTATTATCATGTCCAAGTGTTAGATAATTAAAGCAGAGCAAGTGGTAAATACGTATTTTCAAAAGCACTAGAATTATGAGTTCAAGATATATACGCAAGTTTAAGAACCATGATACAAAGAAATATATGTATATCTACATACACATAACAAGCACACATATTTATTCACAATTACTCATAAAGTTGACATAGTTATTGCCTTTATCTAGTTCCAGGATAATTGTTAAAGAAGCCGTTGGTTTTAGTAGAAAACCAAACTTTAATTGGGACCCACATTTATAAATTTGCAAAAGATGGATTTCTGGGAGTCAGATGTTGTCCACCATGGCAAGGAGGCCCAGAGCAGGAGGAGACTGGTTTCCAGTTTGAGGGCCTCTCTAGTTTATTGGGATGCCCAAGTTAATGGTTCTCATATTGGGGTATGAACGGTTTTTTTATTTTGGGGGGGGAGAAAGGATTATACTATCCTCTTCCATTTCCTTCTCTTTCTTTCCCTATTCTTTCCCATTTCTTCTTTTTTCCACCCTTCCCCTCACCATTTCTATCCCACCCCTCTCACTTTCCCTCCTGCTTTCTCTCTCTCTTCTCTACTGCCTCCCCTCTAATCCTCCCTCCTCTCTCCATCCCTTTCTCCCTCACCCTCTTCTTTCATTGTTGATGGAGGTAATATATGCTGTGCTCCAAGCCAGAAATAAGAGCTTTATTGACTCAAGTTAAGTCTTCTTTTTTTTATTATGTAATTTGAAATGATCATTTTTTTCAAAAATATTTATTTATTTATTTATTTATTTATTTATTTATTTATGGCTATGTTGGGTCTTAGTTGCAGCACAGGGGATCTTTCATCCTTCATTGCAGTGCACAATCTTCTTTCTAGTTGCAGTGCTCAGATTCTCTAGTTGTGGCATGCAGGTTCCAGAGCACATGGGCTCCATAGTTGCAGCACGTGGGCTTAGTTGCCCCATGGCACATGGCATGTGGGGTCTTAGTTCCCTGACCAGGGATCAAACCCACGTCCTCTGCATTTGAAGGTGGATTCTTAACAACTGGACCACCAGGGAAGTCCTAAGTTAAGTCTTTTTCTTCAAAAAAATTGTTTATTCTCAGCCTACAGTATTATTTCCCTCAAATTTATACAAGATCAGGAGCGCAAGTTCTAAGTTCTATATGGTTCTATCCAAAGATTTTACTTCTGTCTGGGATCAAAGTTTGAAATACTTTTCCTCTGTAGGTATAACACCATTTGATTCATTTCCATATACTGTCTCACTCTGTGTTGCAGAATGTAGATTCTATACAGAAAATAGCCTGTAGTGTTGGTGAATTTCCTTCTTAACATGATAATGTTGCTGCCATTTGTTGTGCACCATTCCCAGGCACTGTGTCAGGGCATTTTATATACTATCTCACTTAATTCTCAGAAAGGCCCTCATTTGATAGAGGCTCAAAGGATTAAGGAGCAGCTTAAGCTACACAACTTCTGAGTGGCAGATTCAGGATTAAAATTCAAGTTCTTCTGCAAATCACTCTGCTACACTCATGATATGTGAATCATGATGCCACATACAATAAAAAGCACTTAGTATCTCTCTTTGAGTCTGTAGGCTGAAAAGTGACTCATGATTCACATAGCACCCAGTTCTTGTAGTACAAAGAAGAGATACAATGTGTTCCCTGATCCAAGAGAACAGAGTTCGAAAAAGTCTACTACTTATTAAAGATGACTGAGAACACATGCAGATTGATAAGAAAGAGCAGATTCTGTGTTAGTATAATTTGTAATCCCCTATTCTCAGTGCCCACACCCCAGATGAGAAATGTTTCATAGTAAAAAGTAATGATGACAATAGTAATTATTTTTATCATAATTACTTTTGAAAGAAAGGATTCTGGACTTAAAATCTTTATTCTTTCTTTTTGAAAAGAATAATTCTGGATTTAGAATATTCTTTAGATAAAGAAACTTTAACATCATTCTTTTAAATAACAGTATCTAAATGTAAATTTGGAAGTCACATATATACTTGTTAATTAAGAGAATTACTTGTTTTTTGAATTTTTGAAATTTATCTTTTTTATTTTTTTATAAAGCAGGTTCTTATTAGTTATCCATTTTATACATATTAGTGTATACATGTCAATCCCAATCTCCCAATTCATCACACAACCACCACCACCACCCCGCCACTTTTCCCCCTTGGTGTCGATACGTTTGTTATCTACATCTGTGTCTCTATTTCTGCCCTGCAAATTAGTTTGTATTTTTGAATAATATTCCCTTTAAGTGAGAATATTATGTGAGAACCTGGAATGAGGACAGTCAACAATAGTATCATTTACAGTTTTCAGGACTCCAGACAACAAGGCACAGAAAAAAAATGTATGATCTGAGCTTCTGTTTTCTTTTGATCTGTCAGTGACCTGACTATAGATCCACAGCTCTGTGATTTACTAAATCTCAACTGTCAGTCACATTAAAATAACAGACAAAAAGAACAAGCACAGGGAGTGTAGAGAGTAGTTGAAGAAATAATTTCATTAGGTCTGAGACAACATCTGATCAAGGATTCTTTCCTTCTGATTCTCTTCTGAAGTGAATCTCAGAACTGTGATTTCAGCAGGCACTGGTGTAGGTGGAAATTTTAGCATGGAGAGTACATGCTGTTGCTTATGAATAATTATAGAGTTACATGGTTTTGAAATAGTCTTTCGTGATATTTGGGAATGACAATATCGTTAATTGAACTGTCAGGTGAGCCCGCTATTCATCAAGGGCCTCCTGGAAGATCCGATCCATTTTCCTAAAGTGAATTATGGGTAGCACACTAACTGTATACTGAGAGCTCTGATAGGCATTTTGACCAGAACTGAAAGAAAAAGACACAATTAAGAAACTCAGTGGGCAAAGTTTTAAAAATCTATCAATGTTTGCACTGGGCTTAGAAATTATGGAGATTTATTTCTTATCCATCAGAAAATAAGATACATGAGAGAAGGATTCCAAACAATACTGGATAAAAATTATAATTTTAAGATAGCAGACAGAAACAAACATGAAGATCATACAGTTATGAATATAGCATACTTTGATAGCATAACAATTGTAGTAGCTTTATTAACTCGTCAAAACTTTATTATAAAGTAAATTGTTAGTCATCTAAATATAAACTTTTAAGAATATGAATTAAAACAGAAACTTTAATCGGCCTTTAAGTAGATTGTGTGTTAAGTAAATTTCAGGGTAGAGTTCTGTTTAGTTTATAGCCCTTAGGATAGTAGATGTACATGTGAATTTGTTGTATTCCTTTCTCTGCTTTGTATAAAGGAAGGAGATAAGATAAGCATAAAGACTTGAATGCTTATATTTAGATTGGTAAAATTTTTACAGCTGTATAAAGTAATATTCTAAATCTATAACTAATTTTTTAATAAAAAATAAATGGTCTCCTTTTATTTGAGAGGCAGAAAGTGTTGGTCAGCTATGCAGTGAAAAGTATGGGAAAAGAAGTGATTGATTTGATATTTATAAGTACAAAAATAAAAAGACCTCTGCTGGGTTCTACAAATTAGCTGCCATTGGAGTTATGGACACAGTGCATAATTTATTAATCATATTTTGTGGCTAACTGAAATTGAAAAGGGCAGACATATATGAATCTTCACATTCTTATTTTTTTTAATTTTTTTTTTTTTGGCTGAGTTGGGTCTTCGTTGCTGTGTGCAGGCTTTCTCTAGTTGCGGTGAGCAGGGGCTACTCTTCGTTGCGGTGTGCGGGCTTCTCATTGCAGTGGTTTCTCTTGTTGCGGAGCACGAGCTCTAGGCACGCAGGCTTCAGTAGTTGTGGCACATGGGCTCAGTAGTTGTGGCTCGCAGGCTCTAGAGTGCGGGCTCAGTAGTTGAGGTGCACGGGCTTGGTTGCTCTGCAGCATGTGGGATCCTCCCAGACCAGGACTCGAACGCTTGTCCCCTGCATTGGCAGGTGGATTCTTAACCACTGCACCACCAGGGAAGCCCGAATCTTCACATTCTATGACGTTCTAGAAGGCAGTGTGCTACAGAGGACTGATGTCTGTTTCACTTTGCTATTCAACATTTTTATTGAGTAGCAGCATAGAAGAGGTTTTTGATTATACAAGTCAGAGGGTGGGACCCACTTTACTTCTCAGTACTGTTGTTTTATTTTGCTTTTAATTTCTTAAATTACTTAGGGAATCAAAGCAGAACTGTTTAGTCGAAAAATCACACTGAGAATCACCAACTACCATTCCTAAAACTCCTGTAAGCCTAGCACAACTTAGATTGTGTTTTTCTAGCATTTTAATTCTATTCATACATATATAGATAGATTGATAACGTGGAGAAATGTTTGTTGATACATGTGTTTTATACGTGAAATATGTCACACTTTATGTGGACCTATTAAGTAGAAAAGTACAGAGGTTTCTCATTTGCCCCCTAACCACCCCGCACACACTCATGCTTTATTTTTAATGCCTTTATGAGATCTATATCAGGACCTTTTGACTTTGCTGTAGTCCATGTTCACAAATCTTTTATAACTATTGCTTATTTGTTTATCTTTAATTAAGGGAGTCTTTCTTATCCAATATGTTTAATCTAATTTTCTGTATTTTCTCCTAATTTTTTCTCATGGGGAGCTTATGTTTGCTTTACTTGGGGCAAAGTAAACTATACCTTTTTTTCAAATTTATCTCTTACCCCCATTCTATTTTTCCCCTCTCATTGCATTCTCATATCCTAGTCTCCTCACAGTTCAGGCATTATTCCAATGCCAGTTCTTCCACCAAATATTCTTTCCTTCTTCCATTTAGAGTCCTTCCTCTGATTTATTTTATATTGTACTTAAAATGGTTGAGGCAGTATTATGTTTGTTTCAGTATATGACTTCTCTGAATAGTTCTTGAGAGCATGATCTATAAATCTTGATATCCCCAAAGAGTCTCATTCAACACCTCAAAGAATAGGTTTTCTATTAAAGTTTGTAAAGAGAAAGAATATGTGCTTAGTCTAGACAACTGAATACTCAGCTGGGACATAGTAATTATTTGCAAATACTTGAACACCTGTCCTATGTTAAAGGATTTAAACTGGCCTTACATGGTTAATGGATGGTTGCTAAGGACAATTAGATTTTTCTCAATATAAAGAAGACATTTTCAACAAATAGAATTCTCTGAAAGTAGAATGAACTCACAGAGGAGTGATTTGACTGTCCCCAAACATGTTCGCACAGGAGCAATACATTAATATTCTTTCTATAAGTCTTTTCTATACATAGTAGGCCTCCTGAATGAATAAATAAAATGGTAGCCCCATTCGTACACTTCATGAGTTTTAATCTTATTCATTGACTATTGATATTGATGATCCTTCCCCATCTTTCCACTCTACAGTTAACGCCCATCTCCAGGGGCCATTTTATTTGACTTTAAATATAATTTGCTTTTTATATACAAAAAAATCTTAGGATGGATTTTTTTCTCTTTGTCACCGAAATGGATGATTTTATTTTCAATTTTTAGAAAGCTTTTTAGGAGTTAAATCATTTCCCAGAGTTCAAGATTAAATTTATTCCAAAGTCCAAATCTTATCAACAAAATTAAATACACATATTTTCAGGGAAATATACATGCATTTAATATTTTAGATAATTTTTGTTAAATTGATTTATTTTACAATTTCTCCCCAAATTTCCCTGTGTAAATATCAATCACAGACACTCTAAGAGAAATACCGCTTAATGTGTTAAAAATAGAACAATGCAAAACAAATAAAAGTACTGGGAATTCATAGTCTATTTTCTTTATATTTTTAATTAAGCTACAAACTAAGCAGCAGGAAACTACTGTTTAAAAATATTATGTATTTTTCCCAGAACACTGACAAAACTTTAGTGAATATGAAATAAAGCAAAATGAAAATCATTATTTCCCAATAGAAATTTGCTTATTAACTATGTACCAAGACTGTTTTGGCACTCATCTGTCGATCAGTGGTAAACAAGAGATCATGTGTCTATGGGTCTCTGCAGCATGGTTGTCAAAATGTTAATGAGAATCCACGTAAAACAAAGAACCTGGACTTTTCCACTCTTTTGACTACTGTAAAATATTGCAGGACTTGATCCTAAACTCTAAAATAAGCTGAATACTTTGACTGTCTCCACACTGTTGCTCAAAAGAGAGGGTAAGGCATTTAACTATTAAGAGAAAGAATTGCTTCCCCCAAATATGTGCTATCCTCTTAACTGTGTCAGGCCATGTACTGGTGACAACTTCTCATCTGTTTGGGAAATTCCACCTGTAAGACTCACAGAAATCCCAGTGACACTCAACAAGGCCAAAAATGAACTTGTTCCCAGGGGTCAGTGGTTGCTAAGTAACCAAGCCTTCCATGAGATCTCTTTCTTAAAGAGTTTCTACAATATGTAATATCAAAGAATGCCAGTTTCTTAAGATAGTACCTTCCTGATTGACTAAAATTACACATTATACATTCCATTGTCTCTATTGTGAAACCCAGCTGCTGGCAGATGTATAATATTTTTCTACATTTCTGCCCAAACAAGTTTTACTTATTCCTGATTTGCTTTTTTTTCTTCACATGGACTTCATTCCTCTGTTGAAGAATATAGTTATTTTTAGTCTATGCCCACAAAAAGGAATGGTTATGCTTAAAATTTTATTTGAATAACGTGTATAGTTCTTATAGGCACTGTCCAAATTAAATAACACTTTTCACTCCTTATGGTGAAGGCTGAAGGAAATTTTTTTAAAGAGTTTAATTTAAACTAAAGAACTGGCATTTTGTTCTTAAAAATACAAACTATAATTCACACTTACAGCCTCTATTGAACTGGAAACGGCAATGCATTTATTAACAGTGAGGAGTTCAGACAGGGGTCAGTACCAGCTTCTTCAGGTAGGATAAGCTATAGGGTTAGTTTTTAAAATACATTGTCTTCACAGAAGACAATTTGATTTCCCTTCCTTCTCTCTGCTTCTCAGCTAGATTTTTAAAATGCACACCAATTTAAAGTGACAGTAGTCTCCAATTTTTTTTTTTTAATCTGAGTTTTCTCAGAGTTCCTCTCAGTATTTATTCAATAAAGGGATGAATTTATTGTATGAATAACTTTTTATGAAACAGTGTTTGTGAAGTGTGTCCCAGGTGAAAAAGGTCAGAATCAGGGAGCCATATTTTAAGCAAATTGCTCAGCTCTAGACTGTTATGGAGTTTTGCACAGAAATTTTCAGTCCTGAGGCAGGCATATAGGAACTAAAATACATAAGGCAGTTGATGGCCTCCATATAAATGCTGGAGAGGGGGTAGAGAAAAAAGAAACCTCTGCACTGTTGGAAGGAATGTAAATTGGAGTGGCCACTACTGAGAATAGTATATAGGTTCCTTAAAACACTAAAAGTAGAGTTACCAGATGATCGAACAATCTCAGTCCTGGGCATATATCTGGAGAAAATTCTAATTTGAAAAGATACATTCACCCCAATATTCATAGAAGCACTATTTACAATAACCGAGACATGGAAGCAACCTAAATGTCCATTGATGGATTAATGGATAAAGAAGATGTGGTTTATATATACAATGGGATATTACTCAGTAATAAAAAAAATGAAATAATGCCACTTGCAGCAACATGGATGTACCTAGTGATTATCATACTAAGTGAAGTAAGCCAGACAGAGAAAGACAAATATCATGATATCACTTAGGTGTGGGATCTAAAAAAGAGGCAGATTAATTTATTTACAAAACAGAAATAAACCCACAGACATAGAAAACAAATTTATCATTACCAAAGTGGAAGGGGTGGGAGGGATAAACTAGGAGTTTGGGATTAACATATATACACTATTACATATAAAATAGGTAAACAACAAGGACCTCCTGCTATACAGCAAAGGGAACTATACTCAATATCTTGTAATAACCTATAATGGAAAAGAATCTGAAAAAGAATATGTAAAAAAAAATAAAGTCTCCTCGGCTTGAAACAATACACCAGGCAGTTGGTGGCCAACTTTCCACGAAATTACTGGCTTCAAGTGATATATAGAAGAGTCTAGGCGTTGATGGAGATGTATTGCTGCATCTCTTTATCATATCATGGTTACCTCTAGTCCTATTTTAGGCTTTCTTATAGCAAATTTGAGGGAAAACAAACAAAAAACAGAATGAGTAGTCAGCCAGTTGTAAAGCCCACATACTCCCTTTCCAACTTTGCATTAAATGGCAGAGTATTTTTAATTAATATCATTCACTCTAGTGTGAAGTCTAGAACATCACATAGTGCAATCAGTGTTCACAGCATGAAAGTTTACAGAATATTTAAACTTATTTTGGTACAATAATATTCTAAACAATCAAACACTGAGGTTTGCAAAGGCAGAGTTAGCTCAAATCTTCTCATCTGCTTTTATGTTTTACCTTCTTATCCACTCATCACACTGATAGATAACCATCACTCTGTATTCACCCACCACCTTCTGTGTATGATGCCTCTACAGAACTATCTCCTGTTTTCGTCTCCATCTTGGCAAGAGATGGAGCAGACAGCATCAGTAACACAGCAAATATCAAGTTCATATCAGTGGTCGTTTTTAGCAGAAAGTAAGGACCATTGTTATTTGGGTGACATTGTCCTCTGAAGGCTTTGGAGAAGCATATGCATTACTGTGTTTTTACTTAACTACTAAATAATCTTTCCTTCCATTAATTCCTCTATTTGTAAATATTTTCTATGTGTGGCAAGCTGAATAAAACACAATGCCCACTTCCTAACCATCAGAACCTGTTAATATTACCTAATATGACAAAAGAGATTTTGTAGATGTGGTTAAGCTGAGTATCTTGAGATGGATTGTCTGGGTGAGCCTGATGTGATCACAGGAGTCCTTACAAGAAGGAGGCAGTATATTAGAGAGAGAGAAAGCAATGTGGTGACAGGAGCTGGAGTTATTCTGCCATTAGAGAGGGAATGCCAGCAAATTCTAGAAGCTGGAAGGAGCAGGAGATGGATTTTCTTTCAGAGACTTTAGGAAGAATCAGCCCTGTTGATGCCTTGACTTTAGTTCAGTGAAACTGATTTTGGACTTCTGGCCTCCAGAATTGTAAGAGAATATTATGTCAGAAAAATATAGGTACCGGGTTGGCCAGGAAGTTCATTTGGGTTTTTCTGTAACATCTTACAGAAAAACCCGAACTTTTGGGCCAACCCAATAACTCTAATAGATAGTCTTTATGTAGTTTGAGGAGTTTGTGCTCTGTATCAAAGGCAAGTTTAAGATGCAAGGAATGAACTTTCTACCCATCAGATAATTCAGAGAAATTCCCATGCCTTCTGAAAAAGAAGAAACAAACTCCATTTATCTAATGAGGTAGCAGATTTTTTACAACTCATTAAAAAAGAGTAATGGAACTGTTTCCCAATTTTTCCAAGGTTAAAAATCCTTTACGGTAAACACAGAAGATCAAAGAAAGCTAAATTTTCCAGTAAATAGCCTTTAAACAAAATAATGGAGGTCACCTTCTAGCCTTTCAGGTCGTGATAAAATTTCATCTCCATTTTCCCCACCAATATAGAGGAATTGAATAAGTTGAAGGTATGTCCTACCATCTACATGGGAAGTAAGACTCCTAGAGAGGACAAAAGTGTATATACAATTAAAATCAATCAGCCCAAAGAGAAGGATGTGCTGTGAGGCAGAAGAGAAATGGGTTTTTTTTAACTTTTTTTGTTTTTTGGCTGCACTGGGTCTTTATTGCTGCAGTGAGTGGGGGCTACTCTCGTTGTGGTGCACAGGCTTTTCATTTTGTGGCGGCTTCTCTTTTTGTGGAGCACGGGCTCTAGGTGCACAGGCTTCAGTAGCTGCAGCATATGGACCCAGTAGTTGTGGCACATGGGCTCTGTAGTTGTGGCTCGGGGGCTCTAGAGCACAGGCTCAGTAGTTGCAGTGCACAGGCTTAGTTGCCCCGTGGCATGTGGGATCTTCCCAGGCCAGGGATAAAACCTGTGTCCCCTGCATTGGCATGTGGATTCCTAACCACTGGACCATCAGAGAAGTCCAAGAAATGGTTTTATTTGCAGTTTAGATTTGGCAGTTCTAGAGTTGAAGATCATAGTCACCAAGTTATTGATAATTTCCAAGTGGCTTCCAGATTAGTCATTACTTAAACAAAGAAGACTATAGGTAATATGGAAGATAAAGAGAAGTCTTTGGAATCCAACTTAAGTGGGTCTTTGAACAGAGAGCTGCCCTGATTGAGTTTTCCTATCTGTAAATATAGGGAGAATAATATTTTTATAGGTATGCTCATAGGAGATTATCGAATAGCTAGTGGTGTGTTGGCACATTGAAGGGGATCAGCATGGCGATATGAGAAGTTGCTTGTCGGAAGAACCCGTTCCCACTGAGTACATGAAAGAACTGAATTAGTTAGTTACATACGTACATGAAAGAGGGAAATAAGTTCAAAGTAATAGTGATGTTCTCCATGCAAGGATCCGTGAAGGAGTGGGAGGAAGTATTTCTTAAGTTTGATTCAAGTGGAAAAAACAATCCTGCACTTTCCATTGTTCAGAACTAAAATTTATGTAAGTCATTTGTGATTAATCTCATAAGGTAGGGTGGACATTGTGACTTGCTCTGTTCACTGATATCTTAGAAGATATAACTAGACTTGGTGTGTGTGTCTCTTGCTATCTTCCCCTGCCTCTACTAGTAATATCCTAGATAATGAAGATTCTCTACTCCTGGATCCCAAAATGAGAATGATTTGGAACTTGAACAAGGAATAAGTTTGACAGTTGACAAAAACTGTAGAGATAAGAACTGATGGGGAAACAACCAGCTGCTCTGCAGGGCCTGGAGACACAGTAAGTAATGGAAGGGTAGCACGAAGTTTTATAAGTTGTAGGCACACAGCTAGATGGTTGGTAGCTGGAACGTTTACCACATGTGTCTGGGAAGTTGTCCAGAAGCCAGGTTCTGCTTTGGTTGGGCAAGCCAAGCGCATCACCACAGTTCACACCAGTAGAGTAGAGAGTAGTGGACAAGGTAGCAAGAATATAGCAATAACACCCAAGAGAGCAGGAGCTATAGTTTCCAGAACAACAGTTGTTGGATGACATAGTAGAACCTGAAGTAAATATTTTAGATAAGCAGCAAAGAACAGCTTGTTTAAGTTGACATAAGTATATAAGACCAGATTGATTATATATTTTGGTGGATATGTATCCAGATTCTCCTCCTCCCCATATTTTTGATCAGTTTACATCATAAAATCTCATTAGTTCATTGTGCTGCCTATGAAGATGACTTCCCACCCATCCATAAAATAAGTCCAGTTTGCATCTTCTAAATATCTTCCATTTTAATCTTCCCCTGTTTCTCAGGCTTGAGAATGTATGATGCAATCACCTGTGCATTGTATCTGCTTTGCTTCTGTTCCCACCCCTCAATAATGTGTGGTTAAATGCAGTCGATTTGAATGGAAGTTTATTCTAGTCATTATCCACAAGGAACAACGTGGTCAGAAAGGCATAGTCTTCATCACTGAATAAGAGACTTAATGTTACAATACTTGGAGGAAGTGTTGATGTGCTGAACAAGTTCCTACATATCAAACTTACTGGATTTGCCAGATGGAAAATCTCATACTATTCTCTGTTTTTAGTACTCAGTTGAGAATCTAATTGTGTGATGCTGTTCTCTGTATATTTGTCCTGACAGGTGATTTAATGCAAGCATCTTAGAATACATTTTAAAGAGTTCTACCCTGACCACTTGATATTTTTCATATTTAAAAGTTGGGTTTGATTTCCAAAGACTTGAGGAAATGTATGTAATATTTCTACATGGTAACATTGATGACATATACTTGATTTTATTGTAATAGTGGCATATATTTTTAATAGTGACATTAAACTAAAAGTATAAACATATCAAAAGCCATCAGCTTGTGCACTAGCATACCAGAATTGATAGATGTCTTTACCTGAGATAATTTACTGACACTTTGATCTTCAGGCAGTTAAAGTGAGCAAGAATTAAGAAAAATTATAATATCACATGAAGAAAGACGTCTGAAAAGTTCTTACTTGGACACCATGGAATGAATGATCGCTGTGCCTTATTTAGGATTCTCCCCCAAAGATATAAGTTAATCTTTACAGACATCTATTTCCTGGAGTCAGTAGTCTAGCAGAACAAGAAATATCTCTTTTCAAGCTTTCACATATGGTCAAAGATGATGTTGGGAATAAAGGGAGGAGAGTAAAGATTCCAAGCGGCCACCTGGCATCTGAGAGTATCATTGATTATTCTTTTGGTGGATGCTTTCCTATTGTACAACAGTCCCAGTTTCTTTGGGGAACATGGCTTGAGGGAGCCATGGTGACATCAGTTACCATGAAGTCACTTCCTCTCTGCAGAATCCTCTTTTCCCATCCGTGCCCATTTTCCTAGTATTGCCCTTTGATAAAAGGCTGATTGTTTATTTTTTCTGAGGAAAGATATTGAAAAATTTTTATTGAGCTTTTCAAGTAAGAATGAGGAGATCTCATACAGCCATATAAGCATGCACAAAGGGAAGAAGGGAAAAAAAGAGCAAGGATGGTCGTGCAAGCACACTTACGATTTTTAAAAACATAATATTTATTTATTTTTAAACATCACAAAAAACATGATATTTGGTGCAGGTGGAATGTAAGGTTTCTCTCTTCTGAATTTCACATTTTTGTTTCAGGTAGTGGAAGAAAAACATAGTTGACATCTCACATGAGGAATTTTCAAAGTCAATGTACTACATTCTTCTGCAAAGAAAGTGTCATATCCCATTGGTGTGAGGCCTATTAATGGTAGAAAATAACAGAAGAGATTGGAATCTTCAAGAGTTGAGAGTTTGAGAATCTTCTTGACAATTTGCACATTTCCTCTAAGAACTTTAAACCCTCCACATAAATAAAATACTCAAACTCTTATATGCTTCCAGAGGAGATTCCTTCTCTTACCTTGATAAGTCCCAATCAAAATATTTTGTTGTTGTTGTTTTTAGTTTCTTTGAATTTCTCATGTTTTAGTTTAAGATTCTCTTCACCTCATTAGTTCTTTGTAAAGTTCAAAAACAAATGATAGAGATTGGTTCAAGATGGCAGAGTAGAAGGATGTGCCCTCATTTCTTCTTGCTAGATCACCGAATCACAGCTAACTGCTGAGTAATCATTGACAGGAAGACACTGAAACTCACCAGAAAAGATACCCCACATCCAAAGGCAAAGAAGAAGCTGCAATGAGCCAGTATGAGGGGCACAATCAATAAAATCAAATCCTATAACTACTGGGTAGGTGACTCACAAACTGGAGAAAATTATACCACAGAAGTCCACACACTGGAGTGAAGGTTCTGAACCCCACATCAAGCTTCCTAAACTGGGGGTCTGGCAATGGGAGGAGGAATTCCCAGAGAATCAGACTTTGAAGTCTAGTGGGATTTGATTGCAGGACATTGACAGGACTAGAGGAAAGAGAGACTCCACTCTTGGAGGGCACACACAAAGCACTGTGTGCATCAGGACCCAGGGGCAAGGAGCAGTGACCACATAGGATACAGAACCAGACCTACTTGCTAGTGTTGGAGGGTCTTCTGCAGAGATGAGGGGTGGCTGTGGCTCACCAGGGGGACAAGGACATTGGCAGCAGAATTTCTGGGAAGTACTCCTTGGCATGAGCCACCCCAGAGTCCACCATTAACCCCACCAAAGAGCCTGTAGCCTCCAGTGCTGGGTCATCTCAGACCAAGCAACCAACAGGGAGGGAGCTCAGACTTACCCATCAGCAGAAAAGCAGATTAAAGTTTTACTGAGCTGCCCACTAGAGCAGCACCCAGCTCTACTCACCACCAGTCCCTCTTATCAGGAAGCTTGCACAAGCCTCTTAGATAAGCTCAGCCACCTGAGGATAAACAGCAGAAGCAAGAAAAACTACAATCCTGCAGCTTGTGGAATAAAAACCATATTCACAGAAAGATAGACAAAATGAAAAGTCAGAGAACTATGTCTCAGATGAAGGTACAAGATAAAACCCCAGAAAAACAATTAAATGAAGTGGAGATAGGCAAACTTAAAGAAAAATAATTCAGAATATTGATAGTGAAGATATTCAAGTAACTCGGAAAAAGAATGGAGACTAAGATCAAGAAGATGCAAGAAATATTTAACAAGACCCAGAAGAATTAAAGAACAAACACCTAGAAGAATTAAAGAACAAACAAACAGATGAACAATACAATAACTGAAATGAAAAATGCACTAGAAGGAATCAATAGTGGAATAACTGAGGCAGAAGAATGGATAAGTGACCTGGAAGACAGAATGGTGGAATTCACTGCTGCAGAACTAAATAAAGAAAAAGAATGAAAAGAAATGAAGACAGCCTAAGAGACCTCTGGGACAACATTAAATGCACCAACATTCACATTACAGGGGTCCCAGGAGGATAAGAGAGAGAGAGAAAGGACCCAAGAAAATATTTGAAGAGATTATAGTTGAAAACTTCCCTAACATGGGATAGGAAATAGCCACCCAAGTCCAGGAAGTGCAGAGAGTCCCAGGCAGGATAAACCCAAGGAGAAGCACACCAAGACACATAGTAATCAGATTGACAAAAATCAAAGAAAAATTATTAAAAGCAACAAGGGAAAAATGATACAAGGGAACTCCCATAAGGTTAATAGCTGATTTCTCAGCAGAAACGCTACAAGCCAAACGGGAGTAGCATGATATATTTAAAGTGATAACAGGGAAGAACCTACAACCAAGATTATTGAACCTGGCAAGGATCTCATTCAGATTCAATGGAGAAATCAAAGCTTTACAGACAAGCAAAAGCTAAGAGAATTCAGCACCACAAAACCAGCTCTACAACAAATGCTAAAAGAACTTCTCTAAGTGAGAAACACAAGAGAAGAAAAGGATCTACACAAATAAACCCAAAACAATTAAAGAATGATAATAGGAACATACATATTAATAATTACCTTAAATGTGAATGGATTAAAGCTCCAAACAAAAGACACAGCCTCGCTGAATGGGTACAAAAACAAGACTCATATATATGCTGTCCACAAGAGACCCATTTCAGACCTAGGGACACATACGGACTGAAAGTGAGGGGATGGAAAATGATATTCCATGCAAATGGAAATCAAAAGAAAGCTGGAGTAGCAATAGTAATATCAGATAAAATAGACTTTAAAATAAAGAATGTTACAAGAGACAAGGAAGGACACTATATAATGATCAAGGGATCAATCCAAGAAGATATAACAATTATAAATATATATGTACCCAACAAAGTAGCACCTCAATACATAAGGCAAATGCTAACAGCTATAAAAGAGGAAATTGACAGTAACACAACAATAGTGGGAGACTTTAACATCTCACTTACACCAATGAAGAGATCATCCAGACAGAAAATTAATAAGGAAACACAAGTTTTAAATGACACAATGGAACTGATAGATTTAATTGATATTTATAGATCATTCCATCTGAAAACAGCAGACTACAGTTTCTTCTCAAGTGCACATGGAACATTCTCCAGCATAGATCACATCTTGTCACAAATCAAACCTTGGTAAATTTAAGAAATTTGAAATCATATTAAACATCTTTTCCAAACACAACACTATGAGATTAGAAATAAATTACAGGGAAAAAAAACATAACAAACACATGGAGGCTTAACAATACATTACTAAATAAACAAGAGATCACTGAAGAAATCAAAGAGGAAATCAAAAATACCTAGAGACAAAGGGCAATGAAAACATGATGATCCAAAACTAGTGGGATGCAGGAAAAACAGTTATAAAAGGGAAGTTTATAGCAATACAATCCTACCTCAAGAAACAAGAAAAATCTCAAATAAACAATCTAACCTTACACCTAAAAGAACTAGAGAAAGAACAAACAAAACCCAAAGTTAGTAGAAGGAAAGAAATCATAAAGTTCAGAGAAGAAAAAAATGAAATAGAAACAAAGAAAACAATAGCAAATATCAATAAAACTAAAAGCTGTTTCTGTGAGAAGATATACAAAATTTATAAACCTTTAGGCAGACTCATCAAGAAAAAGAGGGAGTGGGCACAAATCAATAAAATTAGAAATGAAAAAAATGAAATGAAAATGAAAAAAATTAGAAATGAGAAGTTACAATGGACATCACAAAAATACAAAGCATCATAAGAGACTACTACAATCAACTCTATGTCAATCAAATGGACAACCTGGAAGAAATGGGCAAATTATTAGAAAGTTATAACCTTAAGACTGAACCAGAAAGAAATAAAAAAAAATATGGACAGACAAATCACAAGTAATGAAATTGAAACTGTAATTAAAAATCTTCAAGCAAACAAAAGCCCAGGGCCAGATGGCTTTGCAGATGAATTCTGTCAAACATTTAGAGAAGAGGTAACACCCATCCTTCTCAAACTCTTACAAAGAATTTCAGAGGAAGGAACACTCCCAAACTCATTCTACTAGGCTACAGTCACCCTGATACCAAAACCAGATACAGATACTACAAGAAAAGAAAATTATACACTGATATCATTGATGAATTTAGATGCAAAAATCCTCAACAAAATACTAGCAAACAGAATGCAACAGCACATTAAATGGATCATACACCATGATCAAGTGGGATATATCCCAGAGATGCAAAGATTCTTCAATATACAAAAATTAATCAATATGACACACCATATTAAAAAACTGAAGAATGAAAACCATATGATCATCTTAATAGATGCAGAAAAAGTCTCTGACAAAATTCAATACCCATATATAATAAAAACTTTCCAGAAAGTGGCCATAGAGAGAACCTACCTCAACATAATAAAGGCTATATATGACAAACCCACAGCATATATCATTCTCAGTGGTGAAAATTTGAAATCATTTCCTCTAAAATCCAGAACAAGACAAATGTGCCCACTCTCATCACTATTATTCATCATAGTTTTGGAAGTCCTAGCCATCAGAGAAGCAAAAGAAGTAAAAAGAATACAAACTGGAAAAGAAGAAGTAAAACTGACACTGTTTGCAGATGACATGATACTATACATAGAGAATCCTATAAAGATGCCACCAGAAAACTACTAGAGCTAATCAATGAATTTGGTAAAGTTTGGTAAAGGATACAAAATTAATGCACAGAAATATCTTGCATTCCTACACACTAACAATGAAAGATCAGAAAGAGGAATTAAGGAAACAATCCCATTCACCACTGCAACATAAAGAATAAAATACCTAGGAATAAGCCTACCTAGGAGGTAAAAGACTTATAGTCAGAAAACAATAAGACACTGATGAAAGAAATTAAAGATGACACAAATAGATGGAAAGATATACCATGTTCTTGGATTGGAAGAATCAATACTGTGAAAATGGCTACACTACCCAAAGCAATCTACAGATTCAAGGCAATCCCTATCATATTACCAATGGTATTTTTTTACAGAACTAGAACAAAAAATCTGAAAATTTGTATGGAGACACAAAAGACACCGAATAGCCAAAGCAATATTGAGGGGAAAAAATGGAACTGGAAGAATCAGACTCCTTGACTTCAGGCTATACTATCAAGCTACAGTAATCAAGACAATATGGTACTGGCACAAAAACAGAAATATAGATCAATGGAACAGGATAGAAAGCCCAGAGATAAACCCACACACCTATGGTCAACTAATCTATGACAAAGGAGGCACGGATATACAACAGAGAAAAGACAGTCTCTTCAATAAATGGTACTGGGAAAACTGGACAGCTGCATGTAAAAGAATGAAATTAGAACAATCCCTAACACCATACATAAAAATAAACTAAAAATGGATTAAAGACCTAAACGTAAGACCAGACACTATAAAACTCTTAGAGGAAAACATAGGAAGAACACTCTTTGACATAAATCACAGCAAGATCTTTTTCAACCCACCTCCTAGTGTAATAGAAATAAAAACAAAAATAAACAAATGGGACCAAATGAAACTTAAAAGCTTTTGCACAGCAAAGGAAACTATAAACAAGATTAAAAGACAACCCTCGGAATGGGAGAAAATATTTGCAAACGAATCAATGGACAAAGGATTAATCTCCAAAATATATAAACAGCTCATGCAGCTCAATATTAAAAAATCAAACAACCTAGTCAAAAATGGGCAGAAGACCTAAATAGACATTTCTTCAAAGAAGATATACAGATGGCCAAGAGGCACATGAAAAGCTGCTCAACATCACTAATTATTAGAGAAATGCATATCAAAACTACAATGAGGTATCACCTCACACCAGTTAGAATGGGCATCATAAGAAAATCTTCAAACAGCAAATGCTAGAGAGGGTGTGGAGAATAGGGAACCCTCTTGCGTTGTTGGTGGGAATGTAAATTGATGCAGCCACTATGGAGAACAGTATGGATGTTCCTAAAAATCTAAAAATAGAATTACCATATGACCCAGCAATCCCACTACTAGGCATATACCCAGAGAAAACCATAATACAAAAAGACCCATGCTCCCCAATGTTCATTGCAGTACTATTTACAATAGCCAGGTCTTGGAAGCAACCTAAATGCCCATTGAGAGACAAATGATAAAGAAGATGTGGTACATATACACAATGGAATATTACTTAGCCATAAAAAGAAACTAAATCGGGTCATTTGTAGAGACATGGATGGACTTGGCAACTGTCATACAGAGTGAAGTAAGTCAGAAAGAGAAAAACAAATATTGTATATTAACATATATATGTGGAATCTAGAAAAATGGTACAGATGAACCTGTTTGCAAGGCAGAAATAGAGGCACAGATGTAAAGGACAAACGTATAGATACCAAGGGGGGAAAGTATGGGGTAGGGGTGGTGGTGTTATGAACTGAGAGATTGGGATTGACATATATACACTAGTATGTATAAAAGAGATAACTAAGAAGAACCACCTGTATAAAAAAAAAAAGGAAAAATTCCAAAAAAAAGAAAACGAATGATAACCAACTAGTCTGTAAAATCTCTTCCTCAGCATGTAGGCATGCTATGTATGACTTTTATAAAGAAAACAAAATCTTTCTTTTGGTCCATGGTGAAAATAGATTTCTCTTCATAGAACTTCTACTAAAATGTATCTGATAACTGGGACATCATTGAAGCTAGGCTAGTTATTGAGCTAAATATGATTTCATCAATAACCATCAGTAATTAAAAGGTAAGTTAGATGCAGAACATGTAACTGAGAGAAGCCTAGGATCATCAATTATTTACTATATATTTATGCCAAACACAGGAGAGACCCAAAATACATACCTAGCTTACATGTGTCCTAATTCATTTTTTGTGATTCCATCTATAATTCCTCCCAATACAGAGACTTTCTTTACATTTATTATATATCCATGTAGCTGCCTGGCTCAGTAGCCTGAGATAAAAACAAACACAAACAAAAACCTGCTGAGAAGTTATATATTTTGTTAGAGATGATTTCTTGAGGATATCATAAAATTAGCACAAAATAATAAAAATTACATCTGAGATTTTGTGATCTTTCATTCTCACATAGTTTTGAGTTCAAATTTTGACTCTCTCACTTATTAGTAATGAGAGCTTAGGCAAGAAGTTTAATCTCACTGAAGCTGTTGCTTCATCACTAAGACAGAGGTAAGACCTCTCAAGTTGTGAGAAAGATTAGGGTTAATATCGATAAAATGTCTGTCACTTGAAATGTAGAATAAATGATATATCTTTTTTTCTATAATTTTTCTTCGGGAACTGGTATACAGAAGACTTGAAATATTTGAAAATCAAGAAATTATTATAAAATGGAGCATAAGTTCTAAAACATACAGATGTGAATTTGAATTTCAACTATTCCCTGAAGTAATTTAAAAGCATAATAATAATTTTGGTGCAGGAGAGTGGTGATGAGGATTAACGTGGTAATTTAAAGAAGTGACAGATATGGTAGTTTGCCTTACTCCTCATGCAATAGTAAATACTTATGTCAGCATTGATTGATCAAAATCAAGCCCTAATGCCTAGTTATAAACATCAAATACTTTCGGCAAATGGTCATATTATTGAGATATGGCAGTTTTAAGTTGAGATGAATCTTAAGTTATGATGAGTTTTAAGTTAAGAAAAACGAATTTAAAAACTTGTAATTTTATGAAATAGGTCTATAGTCCTCTAATCACAGTGCAAGTTAAAAACAATACAGAACACAAAAAGATTTGGTAAACTGAAGCAAGAGCATCAAATATCTGAATTCTGCAAAACAAAATTAATTTTTTCAGTTATAAGTTGGAACTTAGATATAATGTGGCAACAGGTGGGGATTTTCTTTTTCTACCCAAATTTATCTCAAATTAATCCTTGTTTCAGAGACTACTAGAAGATTTACCAATTATATTTTCCCCTCTTCTCCCTGGACACACGATTGTTTTGGATCTAACAGCCTTTCTTGTGGTTATATAAGGCCAAGGGACTGAGTTCTATGCATAGCTAAAATGGAATGCAACTCCTACGTCCATGTTGGAAGTCACATCCTAAAGAGTATGGTCTCTGTCAGCTAATTTCTAAATGCATGAAGGAAGCCTTCCCTGATGACCTCTTCCCTTGCCCAGTATTGTTGGAAAAGCAAGGATGTGTTTAGACGATTACATATTTGGGGTCTTAGTTGTTACACCAAAAACCTACTCTAAATAATAGAGTCCCTCTGAGGCTAAATTTACTATTACCTGAAGGATCCTAATATGAAACCCCAAATGTAGCCATATACTACATTGACACTGTGAGAGTCACCAAGTCACATTGCTCCATATACTTTAGTATTTTTTCATAGATGCTTTTTAATGAATCATTTTTTTTAACCTCTGGACAAGTCCAATTTTCTCCATAATTAATCCAGAATAAAAAATTGTCAGTGTTGCATAAAACAGTTGACATAACCCAGAGGAATAACTAGACATAAAATAAGGTACATATAATAACACATGAAAAGCATAATCTGTATGCCAAGCCATACTTTAATTAGCAAGAAAATAGAGTAAATTCATTACATCCAGGTCAAGAACAACAAACTTTTTTTTTTAATGAAAGTAATTGATAAGAACTTCTAAAGCCAAGAAAAGTCTTGTTAAGGAAATTTAGTATAGAATCACAAGAGATAACATAACCCAAGTAGAATAAGAAGAACCATTAATATGAAGTTGAATGAGCTCTCAAAGATAGTAGGCATGAAGTGTTTCCAGCTATTCATGTTGATCTTTAATAAGGATACTGACAGTCTATCAAGGAAGAGGAGTATCATTAAAATCACTGTATGTATAGTTTATGGGTCTGTAGTAGTCAGGCATATATCTAAGAAGTTGGCATCTATAGAGCAGGTATCTCAGAGGTTGACAATCATAGGAAAGGTAGTTCCTGGATTGACAGCCATAGGTCAGGTAGGTCAGGAGTTGGAGGCCATAGGTCAGGTAGCTCAGTGCTTGAGAGCCAAAGGACTGGTAACTTAGAAGATGGCAGATCAAATGTTGTCTACAAGATGCTGGCTGACAGGAACTGGAACCATGGGCTGTGATAGGAAGAAAGCTAGTTTCTTGATGGGATCTGAACACATCAGAAACAATTGGAGAACATCCAGGAGGGCTACAGGCACTGCTCTCCCAACTGGTTGGTAGCCAGGTCATGGATTTGTCTCAAGGCTCATGGCAGTTGTCATGGAGTGTGTTGCTGTCCAGGCTGCTATGAGGAAAGGAGGGGGCATCTCCACAACTCACTTCAGTGAAGGAGAGAGCACTGCATGAGGTAACAGGAACATGGCAGAAATTCCCAAGGAAGTGAGAGCTGTAGTTTCTGGAGCACCAATTGTTGCGAGACATAGTGGAGTTAGAAGGTCAGGCCTTACTTAAATTGCAAAGAACAGGTTGCTGAAGTGTGGTTGTTTGTTGGACCTATTGTTTATCTTGGCTGCTGGGTGTTTTTTCCTTCTATAGCCCATCCTTCTGCTCATATTTCAGAGCCATTTCTATGGAATCTCATTAGAGTATTTTTAAATATCTACCAAGCAGTCCTCCCACGAACTTATAAAATGTGTTTTACCTATATCACATCCTTCAGATTCCTTATCATTCCAAAATCAATCTGTCTTCCTTGCCCAATCTCTCTTGTAGTATAGGTCAATTGCTTCTTTAGGAATCATATTTGCTCATAAGTCTTGACAATCCCTTGAAGTTGCTGTTAAAACCCCACAAATGGAGCTGCATAATGGGGAAATATCATTTATGGCTGCTTTTCTTTCATAAAATGAAAATATATACATCTAAATGCTTAATAAAATTAATAATGTATTTTTAGAAGTGATATATGTTGAAACTTCTTAATTTGGGAATTGAAACTTACTTTGCATTCTTTGGAGACACAACCTAAATTCAAAATCTAATTCATTTTTCTGAGAAACTTGGCATGAATGTCATTTCAGGTGTATCAGACCCAGTGAAGAATGGTGACCTGGGAAGATTCGACTGTCTTTGTTAAGTTCCACACCTAAAGAGTCTATATGTCACTGTTCTTTCATTATCAAAAAACTGAAGGTGTTAACACACATATTTTTATAGTTGTTATACAAAAAAATAAGGACACATACCTCTTAGATGTTTAAGTGAATTTCAGCATATTACTGCACATATAGAGTGTTTATATTTGTAACCTCTTTCCATATCACTATTTTTCAGTGAATATCTTCCACATATATATAATTCATGTTTTTGAAATAATATTTTTGAAATAATTCATATTTTCTTATTATTTAACTAAGAAAGAGAATCTAACTTATGATTGAGTTGTTTTCTAAAGCTTTATTCATCTGTTGATTATTTGGAATCAGAATATATTTATATGTGGAAAGATAATGGAAATTTCTAGATTAGTCTGCTAAAAAGAAAAATATTTCACTAATAATAAATAACTCAATCCAGACCACGTTATTCAGATAAGCGGACTTTTATGAGTTCCTTGAAGAGTTTCATTTAGGGAGACTACTTATATCATTGTGTCTCTGGAAACATGTTTTGGTGGGAAAATAATAGATCTTTTATAGAGTAGTATTCTTGCTCTGAGTTGTCAATATGGGGATTGTCATTCTGAATGGCAAAGCAACAAGAGCTGGCATGTGTAGTCGGAGTGAATAGAGCCAGACTCGTGACTGACACTATCTAGTTGTAATAGTGTAGCATGTAACTTTCCTGAGCTTTACTTTTCTCAAATGCAAAATGGACCTATTAAACACTATCTCACTAGTATCTTTCAGGATTTAGTGGGGAAAAAAAAAAAAAAGGAGTATGTGAAAGGCTCCGAGCATTGTCCACCTCACACAACCTGAATGAAGTGGGTTTGAAGTTACTCTGACTGAGTCGTGAGGCACAGCAGTCATGGTCAAGGTGGATTTGACTGAAGCAACTTCTTAGATTGCTGACCAATGCTGGCTTTTTAAGTTACAGCTTGTGGAGAAGGCACACTTTTTCCTTAAGAAAAGAGGCATTCCTCAGTCAAGAACACACAAATAGCGGAACTTTCCTACTAGAAGCTATAAAATCTCTCATGGCTCATTTATGCTAATTTAGTAATTAGATGAGTCATTTCCCCATTTACGACATGAAGAAACTTCCACTCTGGCATTGAGTACACAGTTACTCCTGGGTAGGTATATTCGAAGTCACATTTATATGGAATCCCTATAATATTGGTAGCATTATAAACACATTTTATGATCTTTGGATAAACTGAAAATGGAGTGAGTCAGGCTGTAATTCTCTTTGCTGAGTCAGGGGGTATCTGCCATAACTAACAGCATACTCCACCTTCCTTACGTTGATGTTTAAGGATTTTTTTTTTTTTTAAAGATAAGCCAACTGACCATTTAATCTATAAATGGGTACCACAAGAAACATATCTTTTCTAATTCTGGAACATGATATTCTCTAATGATATGTGACCCTTAAGCCAGTTAAGTTCCCAGATACACACAAAAGTTTGAGTGTTTCCATGATGAATGCCACATCGTGGATTTATCCTTTAAATATATCAACAGCCAACAATAGAATTGTGCTGTTGGGTTATTGGATTGAGGATATTCTGAATTATTATTCTCCACCATCAAATACCCCTGGCACAACTAATTGGACTTCATTGTAAATAAGGAATATCTTTTCTTTTTGTTATTCAGTTAGTGCACAAGTCTATATTTAGTGAGGTAAATAGTGCTGATTTATCTCCAATATAATATATTTACAAGTTCCTAATGTAGATAAAATGTCACAAGTAACAAAGAAATCAGAAATGTTGTTATCTCTCCTCTGAGGCCAAATATAACATAATAAAACAAAAAAAAAACCCTATTCATAATCTATTCAACTGCCTTCTAAAATGGATTTACGTACAAGGAAGTCAATTTGTTATTTTGAGCACATTGATTAGCCTAGATGTGTAAGTTTGGGAATAAGAGCCAGAGGGGGTGGAACTTGTTTTCACTGGAGATTAAAATTTTGTAGTTTTCAGGATCAATTCAAATAAGAATGAAATGGGGAAATGAGAGCAGAGGAGCTGGTATGGGAAGGGGATATGATATATATAATGTTAAATGACCCACCATTTGACCTATCTTCCCAGTAATATTATTCATTTATTTCTTTTGGAAAGTAGAGAAGGACTGTGTATAGTTTCTGGGTAGATAATTAGTGAACTAGTGACAACAGGAGCAGTAAGCAGCAGGACTACAATCCCCAGGGAATTGTAGAAATAGCAGGATGGTACAGGATTTTCATAGGTTATGGAAATGGCAAGGATCAGAGTCAATTATAGCCACTTGTGAGAGATGACAAAATTCTGTACTTTACTATGGCTCTATCTGTATTTCATGTTATGAATTTGTAAAGGTAAGAGAGACCCCAATAAATCACCCTGTTTTATTCATTTTATTCAGTATTTTTTCTGTGTTTCATTCTGGATAGTTTCTATTGCCATGTCTTGAAATATATTAATGGTTTCTTTGATAGTGTCTAATCTGTTAATGTATTTTCTACCTCAGGTATTATAGTTTTTATCTCTGTTTTATTTCTATCTTTCACTTCTCTATTTAATAAGAACAATCTTTCCTCTAGCTTCTGAAATATATGTAATACAGGTATAGCAACCATTTTAATGTCCTTGTCTAAAAATTCTAGCATCTGGATCATGTGTGGGTTAGTTATGATTCATTGATTTTTCTCCTTTACTATAGGTCTTATTTTCCTGCTTCTTTGAATGCCTGGTAATTTTTGATTGGATACCAGATATTACGATTTCACTTTCTGTGAGTTGCATATTTTTGTATTATTATAAATACTCTTGAACTTTGTTCTGAGCCAGAGTTAAGTTATGTGGAAACAGTTTCATCTTTTTGGATCTTGCTTTTAATCACGTAGGGCTAAAGCATGGTTTAATCTAAGGCTACTTTTGCCTTAGCACCATGGGAAAATCCCTCTGAGTTCTTTACCAGTTTTCTACTCTGTCTGGTATGAGGACAAACTATTCACAGCCTTCTGTGAGCTCTGAATATTTCTCCATCAGTTCTTTCAGGTGGAAGAGTTTGGCAATTTATTGTAGCTTTCTCACATGCATGTACTGATGAGTAAGGTTCTGAGTAAGGCTTTGGTGGACCTGCTGCCGATCTCTGGAAATCTCTTTCTGTTCAACTCTCTCCTCTCTGTCATTCATTCTCTCCTCATGCACTTCTTTGCCTATCTTCCAATGTCCTGAAAATCCATGTTTCAAATATATTACCCAGTGTTATGATTACTTTAAGTGGAAGAATAAATCCTGTCACTGTTATCAAATCTTGGTTGGTAGCAAAAGTCCAAACTACCTCTTTTGAACCTCTGCTTTCATATAGATAAACATTTAATAAACACACTAAAAAAAATCAATTTACCTTCCTTTTGAATATATTTACATATAGATCTCATACTTTGTAACCTATTATAGTGATATTCTTTTTTCTGTAAAAATCTTATTTATGTGTAACAATCACCATTCCTGTTTAATCTTAAGCCATTCTTTTCCCACATATGGTCATTTTGAGCATAAAGAACAATTTCTCAGCATACCTTTCATGAAAAAAAAAACAATCACTCAGGTTCCCCCTTTAGACTAAAGTCCCACTTCTTTAACTTTTATCCATGGAATGGAGATTATACACACATACACATACACACACACACAAACACACACACACATATATTCACTCTTAAGCAGTTTCTTTTCCTTTGTTTTCCAAGTAAAACAAGTAGCAATACTCTGTCAAGTGTCCCTTGAATATGAAAGGAATGTAGCTTTTCAGCTAACAAATATTTAATTCCCTGTTAATACAAAACAGAATGATATTGCCAGTGTAAGTATCTATATATGCATTATGTGATCACTTATGTTCTTGAAATGTTTTCTCTTCTGTTTCATAAGATTCTATTTAATATATCAAACATGATATCATATCAGGCATCAAAAACTGGTAAGCAGTTATGATATAAGCATAAGTTTATTATTAGGAATATCTTGATGAAGCTTACCTAAGCAACACCTCTCTAAGACCAAATACCCAATGAGTCTGCAAAGTTAAAACATAACATGCTCAAGTTGAACATACATATCTCCCCCAAAGGTAATATACAAGATGAACCTGGTGCATTTTCTCATGCCAGGAAGTAAAATATTCTCAGAAACAAAGGTAAAAGCTAAACAATTATGAGGATATGTCAAAGAGACACAGGAGCCAACTGAAAGAACTCTTAATAATCAATACTGGAACAATTCAAACAACAAACTAAATAATATAATATTAGATTATATTCCAAAGTGTAAAATACATAGCCGTGTGTCCCCACTGATATAAATAAATCATTATAAATAGGGAAGGGTTAAGAAATCTCCTATGTGGAAGGATTCCAAATAATGTATGTAAATGTTTCTCCCTTGAAGAAGTGGAGCATCACGTCCACTTAAGTAAGAACTACACACAGTGTCTTCCTTTCAAAGAGCACAGTTATGGATAAAGAGGGAAAACAAATACTTTACAGCAGAGCGTCCTGACAAACACTCCCTCTGCCAAGCAATCAAGGTTGATATCAATAATGATGTCATGTTGATTGTATGTACTCTCGATACGGAACTTTACTTCTGTGGTGTTTCTCCTTAAAACCCATAAACCCAGTCTAATCCTGAGAAAAATAGCAGGCAAATTCAAATTGAGGACATTCTACAACGTTCTGAGCAGTCCTCCTCAGAATTTCGAAAGGAATCAAAAACAAGAAAAAATTGAGAAACTGTCACAGCCAAGAGTAGCCTAAGGAGACATGATGACTAAATATAATGTGACATCCTGAATGGGAACCAGGAACATAAAAAGGATGTTAGGTAAAACTAAGGAAGTCTGAACAGAGTATGGATTTTAGACCATAATGATAACTTCATTAATTGTGACAAATGCAAATACCATTGCAAGTTATTATTAAACTTGGCATGGGAAACTAGGTGTGGAGTATGTAGAACTCTCTGTATCACCTTTATAACTTTTCTGTAAATCTAAAACAATTCTAAAATAAAATATCTATTTAAAATGCAAACTACAAGCTAAATTATTACTACTCAAAAATTAAAGAGATTTGTTTATTTCATGTTTTCATCAGTTTATACCACAGGCTATTGGGATTTAACTTCTTTTGTCAAATAAGCTACTATTTAATAACTTACATTTTGGTACCATTCAGGTAACATTCTAAAACACTTTATCCTATTTATCTCTTTTAATTTTTGTAGCAGCTTTCTGAGGCAGGGAGATTTGATTTCCTCATAAAAAGATAAATTTAAAAATCTACTCAAGGGACTTCCTGGTGGTCCAGTGGTTAAGAATACACCTTCCAATGCAGGGAACGTGGGTTTGAGCCCTGGCTGGGGAATTAAGATCCCGCATTCCATGGGACAACTAACCCCATACACTCTAGAGCCCGTGTGACGCAACTAGAGAGGCTGTGTGCCACAATGAAGATCTCACGTGCCAAAACTAAAGACCTGACACAGCCAGATAAATAAGTCAATAAATAAAATGTTTTTAAAAATCTACACAATGTATCCATGTCACAGAATTATTAAGAAGTGGAGCTGAGTCTATAAGCCAGCTCTTGTGACATCTCCCCCATCATGAAAATGTTTATTTTGGTTTGATTGTGGTCAAAGACAAAAAAATATATATGTTATTATACCATTTTTGGATACTAAATAGCACCATTGTAGCCTGAAAAATCAATAATTATAATATACTTTCCTAAGTGAATCCCCCATATATAATCTACTGACCCTCTACTAATAAGAACAGGACAATTGATTATAGCTTTTCTTATAGTTTATTTCTCAGGAAATGAAGCAAATCCAATGGTCTTCATGGTGAAAATCCTTTTTATTAAGTTTCCAACATACCACCAGACAGTATCCAAGCAAAGAAGAATTTAACACTTGTGACAATTTAGTGGCTCTATTTGTGATGAATAGACAGTAGATGTAAATGCACCATTGATAGATATATCTCAATGTCTTCATGAGTTCTGGGAGATATTACTTCAAAAAAACACATGTTTTTCTGCTTTTTAGCTGATTATAGAAACCCAATGCATTACTGGAAAGCCTAAGTGAGACTTTTGTGACATTATACTGTACCAACTCATGTGACTAATTTACCAGTACTACAGAAAAAACGCTGAGAACAATTGAACCATTTATACACAATATGTTTACTCCTCTGTCAAATTGTATTTCTATTTAAACTCTCAGAGTGCACAGTTTTCAGTAATTGGTATGGTTAATACTTTTAAAATATCATTTTGAAAATAACTTTAGCATATTTTTCTCAGTTGCAGAAGAGTTGATAGAATTCCAACACACACTGATTCACTATGAGGGACTTACCCATGCATATTACGCAACAATCACTGACCGCTCTTCCACACCTACACTGCTCCCACCATGTGTATTTAGCAGGTTTTATGTTTTTAATTATAGTGGCTACTTGAAGACTCAACAACAAGATTGCACGAGTTTAATTACCTGACATCCTTGAGAGCCATGACAAGGTAGAATAAACTCCAAGTACTGTCCTCCTCACTGGTAGCCTGGGAGTCACCACTGGATGAGGTTTACTCCCTTCTAGTCATATGCCCATGAGAGCCTCAGAATCAGGGCCTGAGAGTGGGTTTAATCAGAGTAGTTTATAAATAATAAAATTAAAAAAACCAAAACCTTAGGGTACCAACATCCAGAAAGATCCAAAGAAAATATTACAACATGGTACTTGGCACAATTTTGAAATTTAATAAATACTTGCTTAATGAATCAATGAAGAAGTCAAAAATCACTCAGGTTACATTTGCCATTCTTTATCTAGTGGACAGAGCCCTTTCATTAATTAAAAATACCATAAATTCACTATAATAAACTAATGAATGTTAACAAAAGCCTTATTTATAGCAGCTGAAAAAACATATTTACTAGGAGTTAAAGTAACTCTTTTCTCACATGCTGGAAGACATGTGAACAAAAACCAAGTTAAAGACTGTGCTGTCCAGGAGCATCTTGAAATAATTAGTATAAAAAAGTCTAACTATCTATCTATCTATCTATCTATCTATGTATCTATCAACTATCTCTACCTATTTTCCTATCTATCTGTCTTTGGAACATTTCTGTAAGAAGTGATAGATGGAGAGACATTTTTAGCAAGAAATCCCAATCCTAATATTGATTGTCCTTAACCAAACTTACAGGAAGATAAATAATACCAGGTGCTCCAGAGTGGACACAAGCATCAGAAATTACCAGATTCATAAATCAGAGGTCTAAAGTGACTGGACAATAAGCCTAGTGGTTGAACACTGCTATGTACCTAGTCAATGACTGCAAAAGCAGGAGTCATAGACCAAAGGAAAGCCACAACCAGACATACACTTGAAGGCCCAGGAGACAAAGAAGAGGTAGGTGAGGCAGTGGCAGCTGTTAAGCTTGGGCAATTTGGGCATTGGGTGTAGGTTGGTGGGTGGCCTGTACTGGACACACAGGAAGCAGCAGGAGCAAAGTCAGTTTCTGCAGGTCTAGAAACATGGCAGTCAGCAGAAAGGTATCAAGAGATTTCACAGGTGCTGGGCCTGCATTTGACTGGTTGGCTCACCGCAGGGCTCTGGGCAGTAGTCCAGGAGCCAGGTTGACAGCTACTGATTAAGCAGAGGGCACCTCCACAAATCACTCTTCCAGAGCAGAGAACAACAGATAACAAAAAAGGAGTATAGCAATGACTCCCAAAAGAGCAGGGTTATCATTTCCAGAGCGGCAGTTATTGAAAGACATGAAGTTAACAGACTGAGTTTCAGAAGAGTTATAGAAATTTTCTCAGAGGTGATTGTCTCCTTCTAAGTAAATTTTCTATATACCCCTACTGCTTTCCAGCAGTTCCATACACATACTCATTTCTTGTCTTGCTCAGATGTTTTACTTGATACCATTTTATTAGTAGTTGTTCAGATGCCAGTGAAAATACCCTCTAAACTTCTCATAAAGTTTTACTTGTATTTTCAAACACTCCTGTCCCAGATACCCTCATTCTGATTACTTCCAGCAAAGTGTGAGGCTTATAAATAGCTGACATGGAATTCCTTCTCCAGGATATGGTGCAAGAAGAGAGGGAGAACATAGTAAGTGTTCTTATCCATAAACTGTGGGTACAAACAACAAAGAATAAGCTAGTGTCTCCCAAAGCAAGAATGACTTCTCATCCTTGAAGTTTTCACAATTCTGGTTGTCAGCAAAATGAGAAAAATATACACAATGTGATGGAATTTTGTAAATTAAACTCTCTAAAATAAACTGTTGCCCTTATTCTAAAATTATATCCAGATTATATCCACATGTAAATCCCCCCATTTAAAAAATCCTGACATGTAAAATTCAAATTAATTGGAATACTCACTGCCTGAGGTAAAGATTTTTCCAAAAACCTGAACAATTTTGCAAATATTTTCGTAGATCTCCATGACAACTGGTAAATTCACAAAGATTTGTCTGGAGGCTGCTCATCTTTCTGCTTTACTCCTGCGCGGGGTCAGTAGTTGTGGCTCGCAGGCTCTAGAGAGCAGGTTCAGTAGTTTTGGTGCACGGGCCTTCGTTGCTCTGCGGTATGTGGGATCTTCCCGGACCAGGGCTTGAACCTGTGTCCCCTGCATTGGCAGGCGGATTCTTAACCACTGCACCACCAGGGAAGTCCCCACACTATCTTTTGAAGGCTTTTGATACATGTTTCCAAATTCACACTTCTAATACAATGAATACCTGATTCACCAAAACCTCAGTACCATTGGATTTGCTATCATTATTTTTGCCAATTTGATATGGAAAATAACATTTTGTTATTAATCTAAGATGCATTTTTAGATGACTGGTGAGATTTCCTATTTTTGTATATTTAATTATTTGTTCACCTTCCTGGTTTTTTGATCTTGATTGTTAATTTTACTATCATTTGTTAAGCATATTTCATAACATGAGATCTTATTCTAAGAACCTAGAAAAAAATAAGCATCTAGAAAGGATAGTTCAGATTATTTATTGCCAAACAAAACTTTGCTTTGAAAATATGGTGAGTTTTTAGGGAAAAAAATAAAGCAGATTCTTGGACTTATCAGTTAGAGGCTTATATTCAGAGAGTTGTAATTGGACCCAAGAACCTGATTTACCTTGCAGATGTCTCTACAAAGCCTGGTCATGGATCCACTGGACAAGAATATCCCCTAGGCATCCACCAATTCTCAAAGTCGCTGATTAGCTGTGCTTACATAAAATAAAAACAATCTCATTGAATTCCAGAGGTTCTTAAGACAGATACTCTTTTCCATTAAAGAGTCCATTTCCAGTGAAAGCTTTCATGCAACTTTCTGCAAATTTTATCTTTTTCAGAAAACACTCCCCAACACCAAATGCATATCAAATTTCTTTGACATTTGGTGGATAGTTTGCAGAGTAACACACCAGATTTAAGCTTTATTTCAGTTTTGCTTTCAGATGCCAAAGCATTCACATGGTAACTAAACTTCCTGTTTAGACAGAGAAGATTCAGTAATAAAGGCATCCAAGAAAATAAATTGTGGTCAGCACCTAGAATAGTGCCCTTCATATAATAACTACTCAAAGATATTTATTGAATACACAATGTTGAATGAATGCTTTTGGAGATACAATTTGAAGCAAAGATATGAAGTTGCATTTAATCAACATAGTTTCAGAGTCTATCCCTGGGCGACCTTTTTTTTTTCCCTTTCAAGCCCTCCCTATCTTTGTCTTTCTTCTTTTCCACCCTCTCCCCACATCACTAGAAAGAAAACAGAAGCGCTGTGTGTACTGCATTGCTTCAACCTAATAATAAATAAAATAATAGAGAATAGGGTTTTCTACAAGAAACAAGACGTCAAGTATGCTTTAAAATATAGCAGTCTTTTCACCCTGCAATCGAGAAAGTTCTGTAATCAATTCATAAATTTGTATTATAGATATATCTTGCAGGCCATCATCACCTCCAAAGATGCAGCTCGTGCTGACTTGACGATACCAGATATTTATCAACCAATAAGAATTCCATAAAGAAAATGGAAAGTACGCTTCTGTTTTAATGGAGAATGAGGGCTCATCAATGCAACTGCTGTTAACACAAACAGGAACAGGCAATGTGTTATGTGTGAGCCACATAATATTTCTTTGTGTAGTCTTTCTTTTCTACTGTGTAGTTAGATCTGACAATGGTCTATTTATATTCGGAAACAAAGGTGGTTTGTACTCACATATAGAATTAAAAAAAATAGAAAGGTAGAGAAGCAGCAAAATATTTTTTTGTGTCCTGTCAATTTGCCTCTGAAACCATTGACCTTAAGTGCCTAGATAAAGCTAAATTGTTTCTCTGAAGGTTCAATGCAAGATGCCTTATTAAGTAAACTCAATTTCTTTGTCATAGAAATAAAAGGATTTTAACAGTTTTCAATAAAGCTCTGGTTTGAATTCAGAAGAAAACCTAGTCTATGGTCGATTCTGCTCACTTAAATATATCCTATAGTGCAATCCTTATAACCCTTCATTTACTTTCTGAATAATTGCCAAAAGATGCAAATATTCAAAGAATAAAATATATTATTTTGAGATTTTTTTCCCAGAGAATAGTAAAGTGTCTGGATTTTAGATGAGAATATAAGACAATTGTAGAGGAAATACAAAGCTAAGACACCTGTGATCCAGTACTCACTGTGAGTTAAGAAACTTTATAGGTTCATGTCTAAAACTGACCTGATTAAAGTTGAAAAAATGCTTCAAAAATGATAACTGAAATGTGTACATATGGAAGTATGAGCTCCTATAATTTAATTTTCTATTACTCTAAATTTTCATGTGGACCTATTTCATAGGATCACTTGAATATAACAGTTTCTGTTCAAAAAATATGTTACGTTTTGCTAAGTAATTTGACATACACATTGTGATAGAACTGGTCAGCATGGCTGTAATTAAGAAAGAAAAACATCATATGTTCAATATTGCATTCGTTCCCAGGTAAATTTTTAAATGCTTGGTGCTATCGTATGTCCTGCAATAAGGCATTAAATAATGATATGGTGTTTATTATTAAATTCACATTTAGATGAATTTACATAGGACATTAAGAAATTTTCTGAGTTAAGATTAAATTTTTTGAGGGACCACAGAGTTTAATGATCCTAAGATTAGCTTAAATTACTATATACAGTTTGTTTGGATTACTTTTCTAATATTGAAAAATTCTAGCATCTGATTGACAGGTCTATATACCGAATGTCCAATTTGCAGCATTGCTTCTCTGGAGCCAAGTGAGGGGCCTTTATCAAAGTGACATGTTTGACACTCTGCTGTCTATACAGAAGTGCTGTTCTTCATCCACCCTTGCTGGAATATGAACTTGGAAGATTTTGTGTAAGTTCATCCTACAGCTCTCACTAGCAGCATGTTTTACATGTGAAACATTATGTAGGCTCCTTGTGGGCAGTAAACTGTCTTCTCAAGACATCCTGGAGGCCCAGATGTCACAAAAAGGGCACTCACCTTCTTGGAAAAGGTCACTATTTTCCACAATATGAAAATGTTAGAGTATGCATAGGGCATGGATGCTTTCACCATCCACAGGATTTTTCTTAATTAATCCTATTTTAAAAGGCCATTGCTAGATACTTCAGAGTACAAATAACCTCATGTATTTTGTAAGTAGATCTTTAGTTTTCATTTTTAGATATTTCCCAGCACAAGCTAGATAAGTAGGAGGTAGAATAACCTGCTTTCCTCTCAATGTACAACCCAAAATTTGAGAATCTATATACACACCCAAAAATAGAAAAATGATCATGGTGAACATATTAGCAATAATGACATAAGAAATGACAAAAGAGTACATTAAAATATGCTGAGCAATTTTCTATACAAAAAAGTAATGCACACAGTAAAAAGGAGCAGAAATATCCAAATAATTTGAGAGAAGAAAAGTCCTTAGACCTTGAAAACTGTCAAGCAAATATTTAATTGCCATCAGAAAAGTTACAGAATTAAGAATGTTTTCTTTTAAATATTTGTTTTGAAGCTTACAATTAGGGTTACTTTCACATCACAGTATATACTTTTTGTGATTCATCAACCTTCAAAAGATGAGCAAGGTGTTTGTTAAGACATTGGTTAAGTAGCTTTCTACGGAAGGTAAATAACCACCATAGCTAAATTTGAAAGATACTGGACATTGCAAGGGAAAAATAACTACATTTCCTTACTTGGCTAGGAAGTGCACTTCCATATCTTGTACTATAATCTCAAATTTGCTATGCTTCTTGTTTCTATTGGTTTGAGAGTTACACACATTATATATTCTCTGTCACATAATAGCTACAAAGGAGCTATCTGAAAGTTCAAACTCTGCTGTTCTATTTTTATTCATCTGGTGAAACAAATGCATGAATAGAAGTAATAGATGATGTTGAAACATCTAGAGGACAATACTGTTGCTTATCCCTGCATGGCTCCTGACATTTCACAAAGAAAAATTCTTACTGGACTTCCTGCTTCTCCTCCTCAGTGGTGTGTACCCTACAAAATCTTAGGTCAAAGCTAGAGTTACTCCAATGAAACATTAGATTAATGACTGATTAACAAATACTAATATTTATGGTTGCAAATTATTTTTAAAGATTGTCTTCCTGGACATGGAAGCAACCTAAATGTCCATTGAGAGATGAATGGATAAAGAAGATGTGGTACATATATACAGTGGAATATTACTTAGTCATAAAAAGAATGAAATAATGTCATTTGCAGCAACATGGATGGACCTTGAGACTGTAATACTGAGTGAAATAAGTCAGACAGAGAAAGACAAATATAGGTTATTTATGTGTGGAATCTAAAAAAATGGTACAAATAAACTTATTTACAAAACTGAAATAGAGTCACGGATGTAGAAAGCAAACTTATGGTTACCAAGGGGGAAAAGGGGAGGGATAAACTGGGAGATTGGGATTGACATATACACACTACTATATATAAAATAGATAACTAATAAGGACCTACTATATAGCACAGGGAACTCTACTCAGTACTCTGTAATGACCTGTATGGGAAAATAATCTAAAAATAGAGGATATATGTACCTGTATAACTGATGCACTTTGCTATACAGCAGAAACTAACACAACATGGTAAATCAACTATACTCCAATAAAAATTAATTTTAAAAAAAGATCGTCTTGTGAGAGAATCAATCTTTCTTATGTAATATAAAGAACTTTGAGTCTTACTGTCTCAGCAAGATGCTATGATTCATGATAAGTATGGATGAAATATTCATCTCTAATTGGATGCCCATCTGGCTGTGTTTACTCTGTTTTTGGAAAACAACAAAAGCTTGTTAAATACATTTTAAACATACCTGAGAGATTTGATGGCTCTGTTGTTGGCATAAGTGTCTAATACATTGATATATTGGTCAATTCTGGTACTACTCTCAAATCACCCACTACCCTCCATTCACACCAGCCTCCTGCTCTGAATACTCTCCAAGTTTGTGCTTTTGATCTTGTTCTCCCTGCCTAGAACACACCTGCTTCAGTTTATCATGGGATGCTCTCCTAAGCCTTCTAGTTACAATGCATGTGTCATTCTTTACAAGACAAAATGCCTCTGACCTTGCTGAAAGTAGCTGACCCCCCCATTTATAATACTATTTCACTCCCTTTATCCTACCTTATACACTCTAATAGTATCATATCTTTATCAGTGTTTACTCTTATTTTCTGTTAGTCCCCCAGATAATGTGTAACCTCCATAAAGGAAGGGGTAGTATCTGTCTTGTTGTTTATCACTGCATCTCCATCACCCTTTACAGAAGTTGGCATGTAATAGAAATTCCTTATTACTTACTGAATGATTATGCACACTGAAATAACTTCAAATGATGCAAATTTATTAATCAAAATGATACATTGAAATACTGAGTTGTAAATCTGAAACAGTTATTTTATTTAAATAGATTTTTTTCAATCATTTCAGGGACTATATATTAAAAAACAAAGCAAGAGACTGGTTTAATAATTTAAATGATGGAGGGAACAATGATTAAGTAGTCATGCTACTGTGTACATTTCTTTTGGATCAATTAAGAATAAGGAAAATTAAAGAGATTATTTCTTCACTGTTCATCCTTTCTTTATGAGGAACTGAGCTTCTGACGTATACAATTTCCTTCCGCTCTCTGATGGTTTCAGGAAAACTCACTGATTTTCAAGTTGTTCAACTTTTTCTTGTTTTAGACAGAAGTGATGACTTCTAAGCTCTTTACATGTTGGAGCTGAAACTGGAAGTCCATACATTCCTTAAGAGTCACCCCCATACAGTTCAATAACAAAAAAACAAACAGCCCAATCCAAAAATGGGCAGAAGACCTAAATAGACATTTCTCCAAGGAAGATATACAGACTGCCAACAAACACATGAAAGTATGCTCAATATCATTAATCATTAGAGAAATGCAAATCAAAACTACAATGAGATATCATCTCACACCAGTCAGAATGGTCATCATCAAAAAATCTAGAAACAATAAATGCTGGAGAGGGTGTGGAGAAAAGGGAACACTCTTGCACTGCTGGTGAGAATGTGAATTGGTACAGCCACTATGGAGAACAGTATGGAGGTTCCTTAAAAAACTACAAATAGAACTACCATATGACCCAGCAATTCCACTACTGGACATATACTCTGAGAAAACCATAATTCAAAAAGAGTCATGTACAAAAATGCTCATTGCAGCTCTATTTACAGTAGCCAGGAGATGGAAGCAGCCTAAGTGTCCATCACCGGATGAATGGATAAAGAAGATGTGGCACATATATACAATGGAATATTACTCAGCCATAAAAAGAAACAAAATTGAGCTATTTGTAATGAAGTGGATAGACCTAGAATCTGTCATACAGAGTGAAGTAAGTCAGAAAGAGAAAGACAAATACCATATGCTAACACGTATATATGGAATTTAAGAAAAAAAAAATATCATGAAGAACCTTGGGATAAGACAGGAATAAAGACACAGACCTACTAGAGAATGGACTTGAGGATATGGGGGGGGGAGGGTAAGCTGTAACAAAGCAAGAGAGAAGCATGGACATATATACACTACCAAACGTAAGGTAGATAGTGGGAAGCAGCCGCATAGCACAGGGAGATCAGCTAGGTGCTTTGTGACCGCCTGGAGGGATGGGATAGGGAGGGTGGCAGGGAGGGAGACACAAGAGGGAAGAGATATGGGAACATATGTATATGTATAACTGAGTCACTTTGTTATAAAGCAGAAACCAACACACCATTGTAAAGCAATTATACTCCAATAAAGATGTAAAATAAAAAAAGAGTCACCCTCAATGGCTTCACCTTCTCTAATTTTTAGAAAATGTTCCAGTGGAGAAGAAAGAAACTACTCTCTATATTGAGAAGTGATTATTCAGAATTAAGCTTTGAGTAAAAACTCAGATTCCAAGATCTCAGCTCAAAATATCTGAACAATCTGCTAGACTAAGCCTACATTTTTTTCCTTATGTGTGCTGCTTTAAAGCCTAACCTAATTATCATTCAAGTGTAAATATTTAATTTTCTTCAGTCTATCTTAGGCAAGATAAGGAAAAGATGATTCTGTCTGATTTTGAACTCCAGGGACAATGCTTCATGATTGGTTATGATGGAGCCCTAAAGTGCTCTCTTGATTGGAGTTCATTAAAGAAGGACAATATATTATTTGAGTTCATGGTTTGACAGAAGGAAGGCAGTCCTCTGATATCCAGTTTAAAGACAATATACCCAGAGGGTTAATCACAATCAACACATTGGTGCTTAAATATTAATAAAGGATTTTTAATTTTTTGAGGAAAAAAGAGCTTAAATACCTATCCTCCACTTATTTTAGCCAGAGGAAATATATCTATGAAGCTATAAGTCAATAAGTATCAGCTAATATCAATATATTGATCTGGAATTAGTTGGCTAAAGTAAACAAAATTTTGTTCTGTAATCACAATGTAGTTTATTAGAGAAACATACGCTTTAAGAAAACTTGGAAATAAATCTCAGATCAGTAATTTACAATCTGTATGGTCTTGGCTAAATTAGGAACAATTATCACTACCTTGCCAGATATTAAATTAATTAAATAAGAAACATGACCCACAGCTGGCAACGCAAAATTATCACATGTGGGCTAATGTATAACTATCAGCAAGTCCTATCTAGTCATGGAATATTGGATATAAAATTTCCCTTAATTATCCAGCTCTTAGAATTTTGAACTATAGGGAGATAAGAAGTGAATATTTGTCTCCACCCACACAGAATAAAGCTCCAAATGGAAAAAAAAATACAACATGTAGAATTTCTCATTGGTACCATCCTAAATCTAAATACCACTTTCCCTAGATTTCACTACCATCTGACCCAAAATATAATTTATTTAAACTCAGATCCACAAACCTTTACAGAGTGTCTAGTCATATATTGACCAAAAGGAACCTTCAAAGAGCTCAAATTCTGGAGAAGAGTTCAGAAATATAAATGAAATGAAAAATTAAGCATGACAAAATTAAGAATAGACAAATAGTGAATAGAACAGAATAAAGAGTCTAGATATTGACACACCCATATATAGATACTTGATTTATGTACCAAGGGCATTGAATTGCAGTAGAAAATGAAGCACGGTTTTAGGAGATGGTGCTGGATCAACTGCAATTTTGGCCCCTAGGACACACACACACACACACACACACACACACACACACACATGAATTTCACATTGATGGCATATTTAAATGTTGAAAGGAAAACAAAAAACATTTTCTAAAGTTATCATGTAGTATCTTCATTAATTTTCTTAATAAGGACAAAAAAGTACTAACCATAAATAAAAGATTGATAAATTGGACTAACTTAAAGTAAGGAACTTGTACCAGTCTAAAGGCATGATTAAGTGAAAAGGCAGGCAGTGATATGGGAGAAGATATTAAATATATATATATCCAACAAAGACCTAATATATGGACTACATAAAAGACTCTTAGCATCCTAAAAACAGACGACCAACTAAAACCATGAGCTAAGGACCTGAATATCTACTACACGCACACACACACACACACACACACACACACACACAAATAATATTCAAATGGCCAGACGCATTTTAAAAATGTTCTCAACCTGATGAATCAACAGAGAAATTCAAAATAAAACCAATATTTGTTATAACTACATACTCACTAGAATAGCTAAACTTAAAAGAACTAATAATTATAAATATGGATGAGGATGTAAAGCAACTGGAATTCTTATGCTTTTGAGAGTAGAAATCAATATTGGTATAACTACAAGGCATAACTTTGTCATGGTATAAAATAAAGCTGAGCAGGCACGTTTCATACAATTTGTCAACTTTACTCCTAAATATATTACCCAATAGAAATATCTCCAATTGTATATCAAAAGATATGTACAAGAATAAAAGAGTATTTTATACATTATTTCTAACAGATCCAATCTTGAAACAGCCCTTCTGACCAGCAATGGCAGAATGAATAAATACCTTTTGGTGTTTTGGTACCTTTAATATTATACATAAAGGAAAATAAACAGACTACTGGTATTTTTAATAGCGTGCAAGAATCACACAAACACAATATTTAATAAAGAATCCCAAAACAAATTGGTAGATACTATATAATTTCATTTTAAAGTTCAAAAACAGGCAAAACTAATATATGGGTTAGAGGTCAGAATAAAGGCTACATCTGTGAAGTAACGATTTGTGTACAAATTCATATGTATATCACATTTCAACTAAAATCTCATTTAAAATTATTTTAAAAAATAATCAGTCCAACAAAATCAACAATAGAAATATGTCTGAGATAAAAGGAAAGCTAAGTCAAGGTGTGATTTACTCATTAGCGTAAGGGGCAAGGAGAGGGCCTGGGAAAAGCTTCGAAAAATAAAGGGTACAGATGTCACAAACTCAAAATATCTAGGCGAGCCAGGCAAATAAGGCAAAATAATGAACTAAAATGGGTTTTGAAACAGTAGCATGAACATAGTGATAAGAGAAACCAACATTCAGCTTCCATGTCAGAAGATCCATAAGGAGAGATGGGTTCTGAGAACCAGAGGTACATGCCTTCTCTAAAGGGAACAACCACTAGTTAACATCTAGAGAACATTGTCTTTCTTGCACACTGACAAAGTTTCTAAATATTACAGCTCCTCAAAAAGGTGAACATTCATGCCTTTACAATTTAGTTTTATTTTATTTATTAAAATTCTGTTTGATGATAAAGCAGCACTTTTTTTGGTTTTGTTTGCTTATTTATTTATTTTTGGCTATGCCCCACGGCATGCAGGATCTTAGTTCGCTGACCAGGGATTGAACCTACACCCCCTGCATTGGAAGCACGGAGTCTTAACCACTGGACCACAAGGGAAGTCCCTTACTTTATTTTTTGAAGTACATACCCCTACACATTTTATGTTGAATGAGGAAAAAAATTGTACCTTTAATACAGATATCTCCCATAGTATGTGACTTCTGGTAAATACTGAGAGAGTTCAAGTTTGTCTTATGCACCTGCGTATCTCTTGTGCCTGGCACAGGATGGCTTGGTATGTAGTAAGTAAGTAATAAAACTTTTACTGAATAAATTAACAGTTTAATAAAGTTGGGCTGTGTTTTTAAAAGTGACTATGAGTCTTCAGGGTAGATAGATCAGAAGTTCATCCTGGTCTTGATGATGACATGCAAAAGTGTGGATGCTTATAAGAAGCAGCATGTTTGGGGAACTACGTGTAAGTAGAATCATAGGAGCTTAGAATTTGCAATACTGAGAAGATGAAGCCAAAGAAGTGGGAGGGAGAAAGACGATGAAGAAAAAAAAAACCAGATGTCATGATAAGGGGTCTGTATTTTCATTTCATAGGAATAGATCATAAGAAGCCATCAAAGACTTAAGCAAGAGTGAAATATGATTCAGTTTGCAATCAGAAAGGACATTCTGGTCAAAGTATGTTCACTGGAAGAGAAAGATAAGGAAATCATTCCTAATCTTACCTTTTCAATATAACTTCCACCAAGGGCTTTTTGGGTCTCTTAAGTATGTAGGATCAGAGATATCAGAGATCTATAAATCAGCTTGAGGAATAAACCATCAAGCTATTCCCCTACTGTGAGATAAAAACATATGGTTGAGTGTACCATGTCCTAGTTACTTCTGCAGGGAGTTGAGGTTGGCCATGTGTGTGTTAAAATAAAATAATGAAAGACAAACTGAAGAACCAGATTCTTAGTTCTGACTTAAATTCATTTATTACAACCCAAACCAAATAAAGTCTTCCCACACCTAAGCGACATTGAATAGCATTCTAAACCAAATAATTTTAGGGCAAGGAGAGATGAAAAAAAAGATAAAAATGTGAAAGGAACAGCTTTCATTAGATCTGGCACAGGAAAATCAAGAAAAAGCAGTCACTACATACTAGGAAAGAAGAAGCAAAAGTCCATGGAGTTTAAATTTTTGTCTTGGATCTTCAGTGTGATTATTAGCTGGAATAAGGAAGTTACAGGCCTCCCCAGGCAGAGCAAGATGGATGGCAAGTACTAAACACATGTGTCAGGGGCTGGCATCCAATGAAGAGAGGATGCAGGGGTCTGAGGCTGTTGGACACAATGCCAAAAGAGTTATCCCAAAGGAGAGGAAGGGTAGGGTGAACAAGAAGATGATATGAAATGAGGGCAGATGTGGAGTAATTGGAGACATGAAGCAAATATAGAGAGTCTCTTTTGGGAAGTAGAGGAGGGAAAATCATGTGTTTGGATAATTCTCTGTGGGCAAAAGAGAGTTATTGACATTTTTGAGTAAGAGTCATATGATGAAATTAATTTTAGGAGTATTAACTCTAAACACAGTATTCAAGCTAAAGAGAAGACACTAGAGATAAGAGTCAAGATGGCAGTAAGAAATGTATGTATTCACCAAAGGGGAACACAACCCAACTTGAGTGATGACGGCGATAATAGAAAGAGTAAATGTATGAAAAGACAATTTCAGTGGATCAAGGGAGAAAAGCATTACAGTGGGTAATGCTGTGGGTATGAGGACCACCAGGCAAATAACCCAAGGGGAGGCATCCATAAGTGAGGCGTCTCAGGGGTTGGCAGCTGCTAGACACATAGCTCAGAGGTCTATAACATACTGGGAAGCAGGATCCAGAGACGCAAGAAGAAGCAGGAAGAAAACTGGTGCCTTGGCAGGGTCTGGGCACATAGCAACCAGAGGAAGGGCAGCTGGAAGTTTCACAGTTGCTGGGATCACAGCTGGCCGGCTGGCAGCTGGTAGGTTCACTGCAGGTCTCTTGGCTATTGTTCAGGAGCCAGGTATGGTCTTGACAGCTGCTGGGCAAGCAGAGAACATCCCCACCGCTCACATTCATAGAGCAGAGGGCAATGGAGGAGGGAGGAGGAACATGACAGGCATTTCTGAGGGATCCCAAGCTGTAGTTTCCAGAGCAGTCGTTGTGCCCAGGCACAGTGAGATTTCAAGAGCAGGCAGTGGTTGATTTGAAAGAAGTGAGGTTTCAAGTTTCTTATTCGGCTTGCTCCCTGAAATACCCGCAGAAAGTGGTGATTCTGTACAGACTCTCTTCCTCCTCGTTGCCTGAGATGGCATCAGAACTCTATTATAGCCCAAGAAGTGGTGCCACCCATAACACTGGGTGCTCCTTGCAATGCCTTCCATTGATTAAGTATATCTATAAAGCAGTGTGACGGAATTTTAATAGTACGTCTGCTTCTTAAATTATCCAACCTAAACAGGTATTTTAAAGGTCATTTACTTATTCTAACTATAACCGCCACTACATAAACATTCTTAGAATTCGTCTCTTGAAATTGACTTGAATAGTGGTAACGAACTTCTTTAAAACAATGGCAAATTATCTCTCTTTGAGGGGGAATTCTATGCTTTTTGGAAATTGCCAAAGGTAAAAAACTTGAAAGCAATTATGTCGTAAAAGAATGAAAACTCCTATAACCTATACGATTTGGGGCAGAGAGAGTCTAAAAATAGTATACTATATTGGTCTTCCCTGGTGGCGCAGTGGTTGAGAGTCCCCCTGCCGATGTAGGGGACATGGGTTCGTGCCCCGGTCCGGGAAGATTCCACATGCCGTGGAGCGGCTGGGCCCGTGAGCCATGGCCGCTGAGCCTGCGCGTCTGGAGCCTGTGCTCCGCAACGGGAGAGGCCACAGCAGTGAGAGGCCAGCGTACCGCAAAAAATAAATAAATAAAAAATAAATAAAAATAGTATACTATAGAAAATTTCAATGTGCCGAAATTTGTGCTTTGCTCTATTTTAGAATCCTGGTGGAAAGTGACTCCCCAGTGAAATATCTTTTTTAGAAAAGTCCTGCTCATTTTATTCATTTCAATAAATAAATTAAGTCAAGTTGAAAGCTCAATTTATGTGTATTCTTAATACAAATAAATAAATTGGGCTCATTTTAAATTATGGACCTTACTGCAAACAGAAGCAAATAAGTAAAACCCCTTTAAAAAAAAGATACAACATGACGTTTTTCATAGTTATTATAGGCTTATCATTTCATGGTTACTCATGTTCCAACTGAAAACTAATGTTCTTGGTTAAAAAAAAAATTAGAACAATGATTAAGACATAGAAATGGATTTGGTTTTGCTTTTTACATTGATTCTGATGGCAGTTTCCAAAGAGGAACATTTAAACTGCTGTACATGGGCAATAGCATCAAAATAAATGTAGAGTTTTCCTAAGTATGAATAATTTGAAGGTTATTTGGGGATATGTTTTCTGGTAAAACTTTGTTTAAACGATGCATGATTGTGTTTAGCCTCAACCATCCCACTGTATTTTTCATATACCAACATATCTAGTGGCTTCAAGGGCTATTTAAAAAAAAATATATCTACTGGATCTAAGTTCCAATTCCCCTTAGCTAAAAATTCAGTGTAAATCACAACACTTTCTTTTATTTTTATGTTCAGTGGATATGCTTATTAATTCTCCCTCTGTCCTGGAGTAGAATCTGTGAAATAGATTGATTTCTCTGCGAGCCAATACAGGACTATTTTACTACCAGGGAGAGAAATAGGAAAAGAAAATGATTTAGCCTCTGAGGTTCTGTGCTAACATGTTGAAATTATCTCAGTATTTTAGGTCAGAGAACATTACCCTTTGACGATTTGTACCTGATGTGTTTGAGGAGTCCCCCCCTCACTCCTCTCCCCATCCTGCCAGCTTTCATCACGTGATACTGTTTGTACACATTGTAAGAGTCCTGTTGTGAAATCCTGGATGCTTCAGCTGAATGGCATTAGTAATGAGTATAGCCATATTTAATTGAATGCTTATCAGTTTTATAGGTCAATGCTCTTTATGCCTGCTCTTCTCATTTATAAGCAAGAGTCTGACATCTGCATCATAAGTACATCAATATATTTGTGTGTATGTATGTATATGTATTAGTGTCTATTCTGGGCAACACCTTGCAATGTGCATACCCACATGTTAATGTCAATTTATCCTCATAATTCTTTACAGTAAATTTTAAAATTTCAAGTATTCATATGAGAAAAATTGAGATATGGAAAGTTTTGATATGAAGAGAAACATTTAAACAAAGGGAGTTCAAACATTTGTTTGTTTGTCCTTGACCCCTAAAATGTTTTGTTTCCCATTATCCAATATGACAGTATATAGAGATACATTGATACCATCATTTACTAACTGGGTGACCCTGGGAAATTTGCATAATCACTCTGATCCCCAGTCACTATCAGTATCCTTTCATGAAACAACAGAAATATTTATATTTTCAGTGTCATTTTAGGATATGTTGAGATGTAAGAAAAAGTAAGTGTAAACTGCAAAACACTATAGCAGAATAATTAATTTTCTTGCTTTGGAATTCTTAACCCATTCCAAAGAGTACCACCTTGGGTTTAATGCCTTTAGAGCACCTCCACAAGACTCATTTTTCTGTTGTGAGTAGGTAACACTGCAAAAATATTCATGGATTTCAAAAATTAGAAGTGCCTTGAATGTAGGTTGTCCCCTAATATAACAAATGTTGAACTGATGTTTTTTGATAATGACTCTCTCAGTATACAAGTAGAGCTCATGCAGACATAACAGCAGGTACCTCATTAGTACGGTTTTATAAACTACATGTTTCAGGCTCTTCTTCTGATGCAAGAGCCCAGGAAGGGACTGAGGAACTGGGTATCCTGTGTGTTCCTCCAGATTTACCCACTTTGTTGCTTTTTCTTCAATGAACTAGGGGTCCTTACCTCTCCTGCTCTAGAAAAAACAACCCCGATTTTCCCTTTTTCTTGGACACAAAGAATCCTCAGAGCATTGCAACAATAAACTTATGCCAATAAATGACTCCCTTGTATTCACTCATTCATTCAACAAATATTTATTGAACATTTTGTATGTGCAAAACATGATAGACGTTGACAATGATACAAAGATCCTATTGATTTCTGCTTCCAGACACATCCAATCTTGTAGATGTGATAAGATGGATACACAATCCAAGTCACTGCTTAATAAGTTCTATAAATTGTATATGGAGAAAGGCAAACGTTGTTCATGGGCTTTACCTAAATTTGGCTTTTGATATTAATTTTGAGGGATGGGAGGGAATGGCAGGTGTTTAGGAGAATATGAAGACGATTCACGCTGTGGCAAACGGTATAAAGACAGGAAAAAAATGTTGACCATGTTTTCAGTGGAGGGTTCTTACAGGCAAGCTGTAGTAAGTAAACTTAGATTCACATGCTAAATCTAATTCAATCATCAAGGAAGTAGTTAAGATTTTGTCCTACAGGCACAGTGATCCAGTAACTGATTTCAAGAAGAGAGAGCTATGATTAAACTACAGCACAGATTGGAAAGAGGGAAAACCCACTGTTTCTTGCAATGCAAAGAAAGAAGTGTGTGTGTATGTGTGAAAACACACACACACACATACACACACACACACTCCTTTCTTTGCATTGCAAGAAAAACATTCTTTTTACATGACTTAGTTTCTGAATATATTACAGAACACTTATTAGCTATTATTTACTGAGTGCTTATTATACACCAGGCATTGTTCTAAGTGCTTTACATGTATTAACTGATTTAATCCTCACTACATCCCGTTCAAGCAGGCGTGATCATTATTCTCAATGCATGTAGAGAGACTTAGTTGATCCTTAATAAATATAACATTCACAAAATATAACTTAGATTTTCTTTATCAAATAAAAATTGACCATTACTTAGTCAAGAATCTCTTTTACATACTTTTATCACCATCTATCCATTTTCACCAGGGAAAGTCAACTTTCAAGGAATATAAAAGAACACGAAGACAGAAAGAGATTCAGGTGGACTGAACACCCTTCTGTCAAGCTTTTTTTTCTCCTGCCCATCCTAATATTCTGATTAGTATTCATCTTAGCTTGGCTCAGAGAAGACACCCAGTTAATTATCTGAAGTCAGTACATTGCAATCTGCAACATAATGAAGCGTTCTAATTTTAGCACCCCCTGTTGGATGCCATGTGTAAAATCATGAAATTATAATCAATTGAAAGAATTAAGTAATGTAGAGTTTGCGGTAACTGATAAAGTTGTCAGGCTGGAATCTACTTTCAATTGAATTTTTACTATAATATTCTTGAGTATGGAAGCTATCGCTTATGCATGATTTCAACAAAATTTTCTACACTCATTCCTACTTTATTCTTACACAAGAACTTTCCCTCCATGATGTTAGAAAATCATTTGAATCCTTTCATTCCTGTATTAAAGACAGTGTAGGTGGAGGTACCCCTTCCACAATTTATATTTAATCCTTGAATTGTGTCCCTTTCACATTATTAGTTACTATTTACTGAGTCCTTATTACATACCAGACATGGTTTTACATGTTTTACATGTATTAACTGATTTAATCCTCACAGCATCCCTATTCAAATGTTTCGAATTCCTCTCTGTGCCAATATGTTTTATCAGCTTTATTGAGGTATGATTGACGTACAATAAGCTGAGCATATTTAAAGAGTATAGCTTGATAAGTTTTCACATTTGTTTAAACCCAAATCAAGATAATAATCATATTTATCACTCCCCAAAAATCTCCTTATGCCCCATGTAGTCCTTCCCCTCCAGCTTTCTCCACCTCACTCCACCCCTACCCCATCCCCAGGCAACCATTAATCTTCCTTCTGTCACTTTGTGTTAGTTTCTATTTTCTAACATTTCATGAAATGAAATGAAATTGTAGAACATATATTCTTTTTTTCTTTCTTTCACTAAGAATACTTATTTTGAGATTCATCCTTGGTATAGTTGTTCCTTGAATTGCTGTTCAGTGTTCCATGATGTGGATATAATATAATATGTTTATCTACTCGTAAGTTGATGGACAATTGGGTTGTGTGCAGTTTTTGGAAACTACAAACACAAATATGCTATGAACATTTGTATACAAGTCTTTGAATGGACACATGCATTCAATTCTCTTAGGCAGACACTTTGAGTGGAATGATGTGATCATATGATACGTCAATGTTTAACTTTTAAGGAACAGACTGCTTTCCAAAATGGCCACATCTTTTTATATTCCCACCAGCAGTGTATAAGAGTCCAAGTTGTTTCAGGTTTTCTTCCAACATTTGGTATAGTTACAGTTTTAAAAATTTTAGTCATTCTATTAACTGTATATAGTAGTATTTCATTGTGGTTTTAAATTGCTGGTGACTGATGATTCTGAGCATAGGTATTGCTTATTTTCCATTTTCCATCATTGCTTCTTTTATATGTTCTTTAATAAAGAAACTGCTCTATGTTTTGTACATTTTTCTATTGGGTTGTTTGCTTTCTTATTGTTGAGTTTGGAGTGTTCTTTAAATATTTTAAATACAACTCCTTTATTAGATATATGATTTAAAAATATTCCCTAACAGTCTGTGGCTTGTCTTTTTATTCCTGTAATAGTGACTTTTTGAAGAGCAGATATTTTTAATTTTGATGAAGTTCAATTTATTAATTTTTAATTTATAAATTGTGTTTTTGATGTTGTATTTAAGAAATACAACCTTGTGTCTTTTGCCTATGTTTCTCCACTCATTTTCTTTTTTTGAAATCTAATTTCTATCCTCACCAACATTTCAAGCTGTTATCTTAAAGATCACCAATGATTAATTCCCTACCCAATAGCTATCTTGGCCCTCGTTCTGAACTCCATGGCACATTTGACATTGCTGTCCATACTTTCTGCTTTGAAACATTGTTCTCCTTCTATTTCAGCAATGCTTTAATCTCAAGGTTCTATTTCTGTTCCATGGAATACCTGTTTTGTCTTTACCTACTTCCCTTTTCTCCTTCTATTCCCCAGAATATGATCCTTCTTAAGCCTCTTCTTTTTCTGCATTCTTATCAATCTGCATTCATTAATGTTAAGCATACGATTAATAGCTCTACATGAATTCCTCTGAATTAATAATTATAGGCTTGCTCTCTTTCCCGATATCTGTACCTGCATTTGCAATTGTCCTCTAGACATTCCACTGGGGCACCTTATACTTCAAATTAAATATTTATATGTACACAATGTACATAGTGCTTTCTCCCAAGTTGATTCCTCCTCCCATGAACTTTATATCTGCTTATGGTACCATATTCTCTTAGTCACATGGGCTTAAACTTATAAAACTATCCTCATTAATACTTCTATCTCTATCATATTCCCAAAGATGAGATTAATAGTGAAATTTAGCTCAGGTAATGTCTCTTACTTGGTTGCACTTATCTTGAACACTTCTCTATTGCCCACAAAAAAAAAAAAAAAGAAAGAAAGAAATCAAAGATCCCTAAATTATCATTCAAAGCTATTCATAATATGGGTCCAAAAAACATACATTGTTAATCATAAGTCCTTCAGGTTTTTTTTTTTTTTTTTTGGATGACCCTATTTGCCATTCTCAGTATTTACTGAAAATGAATGACTCACTAACATTGCTGGTTTCCTCTTTGCTCCTTAGATGCTTTTCTATCCTGTCTCTCCTTACCCATATCTTACTTATTCTTTACAGTTCAAGTCAAACATAACAACTACTAAGACACCTTCACTTCTGCCCAAGCAGAAGTAATTTCTTTTCCCTTTGAACTTATTTCTACATTACCCATCTCCTATTATACTAATCATTTTGTACCTTATATTTTATTCAGTATATGTCTTATTTTTGCTTCTCAGTAATAATTATATTAAAGACATTATAGCCTTATTTATGTTTGTATTGCTAAAAATGCCCAACATGCTCACTGTTTTTTGTAAACATTTATTTTAGAAATGAATGAAAAGAGTCTGTCTTAAGTCGTACTTTCCGATGTTTCCTAATCTGTTCATTGGATGTTGATGTATATCTTCGACCTTTTGGCCATTAGTTTTATAAATTAGAGCTAATCGTTGTTTTTGGTTCTTTGAGAGCTTTTCACAGTAAAAGAAAAGATTTACTCTAAACCTCCTAGAAAGAAAGAGGCATAGGTCTCTTATAGTGCTTGTCTTGGATTTTTCCCATATAATGCACTTTACAGCCAGGGGTATTCAGTTCACCTCCTGGTCACAGAAGACCCTTGTTCAGTTATTTCCTTTCATAGCATAAGCACCTTTCCTGGCTACTTTTTACCCCAGACTCTCTAGGCACATAGGAACTCCAGAAAAAGATTTTATAAGAAAAAATTATCATTTTAGAGTATAAAGGTTTTCTAGTTGTTTTTTGTTTGTTTGTTTTTAATAGAACATGAGATCAAAATAGCAATGCTATGACTTGTCAGCAGCTCAGCAGTCCCACTAAAATCAATAGCTGCTTTCTGGGAGTTTGGCTCTAGCAAACCTTTATCTTGCCAGAGAGAACAGCAGGGACAAATGAAGACTCTGAGTTCCCTAAAACCATTTTTTTCCTCTGAAGCATTATCTTATAATGCTTCATAAAATATAGAGAATCACTCTTCTTCAATTAAAAGACTGACATTTAATTGATTCAGGTCTTTATCCTGGTCTTTATAACAGTCTATTCCCCAGTTCTGATAGAATAGTTTCTTGCTTTCTTTTTCCCCAAGCTGAAGAGGTTTTTTATTTTTCTAGAAGTTTTCTCATAATATTTGAAAACCTCTCATCTCTTTCCTTGACTAATACCTCTAGAGCTGGTCTTATTTTATATTCAGGTAAGTTAATCTGTGATGAAATACTCTGAAAACCTGAGAATTGGTTACCATAAATAGTAACCATATTTTCTTTTTTTTTCATGTTGGAAGTAGGAAAAGGAGATATGTTCCATTCTCATCTACCTTATATCACCAGGAGTTCTTCTCCAGAGAAATTCAGGTCTATTCTGGGGAAAAAAAAAAAATACTGGAGGACTCTTTCCTATCTAAAATACTTGTGGATTGGATTATGTAGCAAATGGTCCTTTACCTTAAAAAAAGTCCTAAATCAGTAAGTTCCTTGATAATGATATGAAACATCACTAAGACTATGGAAGACCTAATTTTATGATAAATAAAACAGTACCTTTCATAATAATCATCCAATACCTAGCATTTCAACATTAGACTTGGGCATGAATGAACTGACTTAAGGTTTTAATCTTCATGCAAAAAATTAAAGAATGAAGAAATTGAAAGAAAGTGAAGATAATGTGATCTTGTAGGTGGGGCCTTTTGGGTCCGTTCAATGTACTTTTGTTGTTTCAAGTGTTATAGGCCTATACTTCCCCATTCTGTCAATTCCAAAGGAGATTCCCCTTGACTGTGAAGAACTGTATGTATGGAAGTGCTAGTAGGTTTGAGACCCCTTTCAGCTACAAGATCCCGTGATTGATGATTATGCTAATTGGAATCTTTGTGAAGGGGAGTCTCTACCCATTTAATGCTGCTTGGGGACCTATTAATAGTAACTTCACTGAAATACAGAGGAAGACATATTGAATAGATTTGCTTGTGGACTCTGTTGGTCAGGTTAATCACAGTAGCCAATGGAATGACAGACTCACAGGAAAATTCATGAGAAGTGTTGCAGCAAAAGTAGAACTGAAGTTTTCCCTTCCCTGAGAACAAGGGAAATAAAGGGAAGAGTGAACAGGCTAGAGAAGAAACATAATCTGGCCTGAAAGTGTTAATCACTCCTTGTTTTACTTTAACTGTCACTAATTTGTAGTAACTAGGTTTGTACTTACAAAGCTAACCTCACTCCCTGACACTATGTAATTTACATTTGACACTTATCACCCCTAACTCTGTGTGACTTACATCCTGTGCCTCTCACTCCCTAACATTATTATATCCCGACACTTACATTCTATATGTCCCTCATAACAAATCACCCCTTATAGTTTTTGCATTTCAGAAACGAGCTCACCGGCCGATAAACCAGAGGCAAACAGACGCAATTACCAGACTGCCAGACACCAATTTCCTGGCCCCCTGATGCTAGCTATGGCTGTTTTGAAATAATGCAAAGGAAAGGAAGAATGCAAGACCTTCACTACTTTGATCCTTATCATATATCCCGGACAGCGAGCCCCACATTATAAAATCTTCCCTGATTCCCAAGGAGGGGGAGACACAGCTCTTGTGGCGTTAGCCTGCTGTGTCTTCCCTTCTGCCTGGCAGAAAAAATGAAGCCATCTCTCTCTTCCTCTAAAATCCCTGTCTCCGTATTTCTGTTCGGCCTCAGTGCACAGGGAAGCTAATATTTCAGCAACAGAAGCAGTGCAGTGTAGAGACGTGTTGGATTTTGGGGGGAAAAAGTCCCCATAGGTCTCTTGCATTTCTGCCTGTCTTTAGAACTGTCACTGGTTCCCTCTGTTCTGAATTATCTTTGCAAGAACATTTGTAAACAGCCTTGGAAAATAGATGTAGTATTTCTCTCTGGGGCAAGTGACAGGCATGCTTATTGTCCATTCTCATGTCCATGATTCAGGCTTCCTGAGCTCAAGATTCCTCTCCTATAAAACAACTCACTACGTATACAGATATCATCTGGCCGTCTTACTACTGGCCTTTGTGAATTGAGGCTCAGGAAATTGCTGCAAAGGCTATCACTCTGGCTCTACTATTGCCATGAATAATAAATTCTTTTTTTCTGATCCAGGTGTTGCATGTCTTCTGTCAGCATCCATGAAGCTGTGACAGGCTATCTTGTTAGCTTGCAAATAGGGTAAAATCTTGGACATTTTATGGTTCTTATTGCCCTTTCTGACCAGTTTCTCCTTTCTAGCTGAAACTGTGGCACTGCAATGTCCTAACTAACTCTTATTTAGCAATCATTTATTAAGACAAATTTTTAATAGAAATACAATAATCATAATAATATGGAAATAATGATGACAAATTTATGCAGCAGTAACTAGTGGAAATCAATCAAAGTTATCAGAAGATGAAGTAAGCAGCTTGATGCCATATTGAAAACATATCTTAAAAACTTAAAGGACATTAGAAAAAGTGACAAATTGGGCTTCCCTGGTGGCACAGTGGTTGAGAGTCCGCCTGCTGATGCAGGGGATGCGGGTTCGTGCCCAGATCCAGGAGGATCTCACATGCAGTGGAGCGGCTGGGCCCATGAGCCATGGCCACTGGGCCTGCGCGTCTGGCGCCTCCCATCTGCAACAGGAGAGGCCACAGCAGTGAGAGGCCCGCCGCGTACCACACAAAAAAAAAAAAAAAACAACAACTGACAAATTAAAGGAATTTGTAAAGGAATGGTAAATCATGGTTTAGTTAATAAACAGTCAATAGTGAAACAATAGTTGGGTATAGCAAATTTTTCTTTAGAACCATCTAGCCATATAACATGTCTTTTAAAAGAGAGCCCACCTCTCTCAACCAGGCTAAGTAGTACAGTTTAGGTGCTTTATTTAGGAATTGACAACTATGAGGGATTACTCAAAACACCTCCAAGTGTAAGATATGGAACTCAGGGGCAAAAGTTGTTGAATAAGGTAGCTCATTTGTTAACAAGCAAAAGCACTGCACTAGGGGTCAGCACTGCTGAACCTCAGTCATGGATGAGCCATAAGTAACAGCCCAGGGATGAATAGCCACGAGACCTTGTATGTAGCCTTGTACTGTCCATGTAGCCCAACGTTTTGAGTGCAGGTTGCTGGATAGTAGGGACTAAAGACCTCAGAAGATAAAAGCAGGTAATGATTGTATGGCAGGCTCTGAACATACAATCAGCAGAAAGGTGTAGGACGTGGTTTCACAGGAGCTGTGTGCAGGCATGCTGACTGGCAGTAAGTGGATCCCTTCCAGTTTCTTGGCAGTCCTTCAAGAGCTGGGTTCTGCCATGACTGCCACTTGCTAAGCAGAGGACACTGATACAGAGCAGGGCCCTGTGAGGTTCCTGGGCACAAAAACCTTTCTGTACCCCATTTCTTGATTACAGGAAATAGGCTTTATTCAGCCTCCATGACCTTCCCTGAGTTCCAACCAGCAGATTCAAAGTGTTGCTAATTAGGGAAGGGAAGGGATGTGGAGACAAGGGACGGGCAGTCAAAAGAAACAGTAGTGCAGCCTTGGGGCAGGGTCCTGGTGCACCATCAAGGGATATGCATCACAATATCTTTGAGCTGTCTTGTAGATACTGGAACCACCACCAGGGGGAGAAAATAACAGTAAAGGATAGTATGCTGCCCACAAGCATGTCGACCCCAGACCGGTTGGAACAAGAAGGTTGATGATGCTGACCCACACTTACCTCACCACCAACCAGTCAGAAGCTTGTCCATGAGCTGATCACACCCTCTTTGAACTATTACTATAAAACTTCTCACTACCCCTGCCCCCAGGTCGGGACACACAGTTTTGAGGGCATTAGCCCGCTGTGGCCCCCTTTGCCTGGCAAAGCAATAAAGTTATTCTTTTCTACTTCACCCAAAACTCTGTCTCTGAGATTTAATTCCATGTCAGGGTACAGAGGCCGGATTCAGCTTCAACACCTCTGAGGATCACATGGAGGAAGTGTTATTAGAGGGGACAAGGAAACGTGGCGCTGACCTCCAGGGAAATCACAGCTGTAGTTTCTAGCTGAGCAATTATTGAAAGGCAAGATGACCTTAGTGTGGATTCTAAGCAAATTACCTTCACTTAGTGCTATTTCCCTCTTGTGCTGTGACTTCTAGAAGGTTTTAAGTGATGAGCATTGGCATCCAGTGCAGGCTTTATTCTGACTCCCAGTTTCAAAAATGTTGATAAACATAACTCAGTTATTTAGAAGTCAGGAAATATGACTAATTACAACCATAGAAGGGTACCCACTGAGTCTCAAAAATAAAGAAATTATGGTCTTATTTACCATTCAGCAAACCATGCATTTGGAAAAACAATATTCCAACCTTCATTAAAAGATACTTGAAAATCTGAGGCTAGATTAATGTTTATTACATCTGCCATATTAATTTAATATAGGCCACATTTATGAACCAGTAAAGGTTTTTTATGTGTTATGTGCGGCCTTTAATGTACATATAAGGGTCATTAAAATTATTGTGCTTAGTACATTTAAATATTTTTAATAAATTTCTCACGAGGGATACTCTGGATTATGGCCAGTGGGGCGCCAGAATGAGAGTCACTAGGCCTGAGTTCTAGCCGGGATGCTGCTTAAGTAAATCACATAACCTCGGCAAGAATATTTACTAACTGTATGATAAGTGAAGCTCATTAAACATCTCTTAAACGTTTAGAAATAATTGTGATTCTTTGAAAATGTAACTGTGAGAGCAATGAGGGACCATAAGAAGAATTCATGTACAAATGGGCAATTGGCCTTTACAACAAATACTTAGGGACTTCAGCATTTCACTCAGCTACCTGATGGATGTATGGGAGACACAACCCTGATCAGACATGTTTCAGAACTGAACACAGCTTCAGATGGTATTTGTCCTCTAGAGTGGCTCGGGGGTCAGAGTGTAGCATATATTTTTTGGATTGCCTAGCATTCTGTTCATAACCTGAGGGCCCCAAAGAGCTAGCCTTACATTAGAAGACCCTCCAGTACCATCTCAAGATCAATGCTTTGATCACCATAGTCATTTACTGCAGGAAATTAAACCAGACTCCCAGGGACCAAGCCACCATCAGCTGCAGCATCTGGGAGACAGGAAATGGGAGCAGGCCCACTTTAAACAATCTGCTGAACAAATATAGACTTGAAAAATGAAAGAACTACACTGATGTCTGTTTCTGTTTCCTGAGAAAGATTTCTGAAAAATATTTCACTCAGTAGTAATGGATATTCTAATTTTAATATGGTAAGTACACCTGTGATCATTACAAAGCTTTACTATGATTTACTGTAAATCCAATCATTAAATAAATACAGTAGAGCACTTGTGAGTATCAATATAGCTAAAATTTTAAATTATTTCTTTCACTGGCTCCTGCATATGAAGTCTAGAGGAAGATACTTTGTTCTTGAGAATCTCAACATGCATTGTTATATCGGTTTCCTAACATAGAGAGTGTCAGAGTGAATGTAGCTCATTCCAAGGGGAAACAACAACAACAGTTAATAACCCTACTGTAAGGGTTGACAGGATTTATGGTGGAAGAGAGCTTTTAAATCCAAGTGTTACAATCTGCACATTCAATTTAAATAAACAGCATGCTACAGACCATGAAGCAATAGTGACAAGGCAGTGAACTGCTACGGGAGGTGTTATTCTTAGTCTTTTATTGAATTTTCAGTCTTCTTTTCTCATTATCTTTGACAATTAGTAGTTACTGAACTCCTGCCGGGGCATTGGCCCTGGACTTGAAGCAGTACCATATAGAGAGATGGAAGAATAGTAATGGACCATTTTCAGTATTTACCTTTGAGATTTCTTTGTTCTTGTGTCTGGATGCAACCACATTGGTTTTGCCTCTTGCCACCAAGGAATAACTGTCTTTGAATGTCATTAATGAATTTGTTTTCATAAAGCCAGAGAAAGTTATGTAAAAGTCAGGCAAAAGACTTAGTACTAGACAACCACAAAAAGGTATTTTTTTAATTCAAAATTTAATTTTTATGTGTTTAGTCTATTTGTACCTATCTGCCTATGGCATATTTTATTGCTTATCAAAGCCATCACTCGATATAACTAGTAGTGATGAGTTATCAATTGTCCAAAGAAGTATAGTGCTTTTGCTTTGTGTTGGTTGGTTGTTCTTTTCTTGGCTTTTTTTTTTTCAATCAATTATCATTCTTTCTGTTTGGGTCCTAGGGCAAGAATATGGAACAGTTCCTGACATGAAAGAACTTCTAACTGAGGGCGTAATAGGCATTCTCTGAAGGTAGAAATGGGAAACAGAACTAGAGAAGACTATTTTGGCTTCAGGAAAGGTGTCAGTGACTCTGATGCAACATGGAACAAAATAATCTCTCTTATCCCATTAGTGTCTATGACAAGCTCAACATTTTCAAAAGGATAATTATTTAACTAAAAACAGGTAAGGGGGCTTCCCTGGTGGCACAGTGGTTGAGAATCTGCCTGCCAATGCAGGGGACACAGGTTCAAGCCCTGGTCTGGGAAGATCCCACATGCCCCGGAGCAACTAGGCCCGTGAGCCACAGCTACTGAGCCTGTGCGTCTGGAGCCTGTGCTCCACAAGAAGAGACGCCGAGATAGTGAGAGGCCCGCGCACCATGATGAAGAGTGGCCCCCGCTTGCCGCAAATAGAGAAAGTCCTCGCACAGAAATGAAGACTCAACACAGCCAAAAATAAATAAATAAATTAAAACAAACAAACAAAAAAACAGGTAAGGACTAATGGGTATGAAAAACAGATTTGCTAACAACATTCAGACCATCGATCTCATGTTTTAGAAAAATCTTACTCCATACCATCCGAACACCTTCCTTGACACCTAGATTATGTCAGTTTCATATGATTTGAAGTTCATGCTCTTTTCTAAGATGTTGAAAATCTATAACATTTTACAGACTCCAATGAAATATGCACAATTCCTTTCTTGCTTTTATTCCTGAGTTACAAATGAACCATCTGATCAACTATACTTAGTTCTCTGACTGTAGCCTCTATAGACTCACAACAATATAATATACCAGACCAAAAATTTTCAATCACATTCTGTATGCAGACCTTCCATATGACACAGAGATGTTTACCCATGTTTCAGCTAGTCTGGTGACAAAAAAAAAAAAAAAATCTAATATAATCAGGTAGTCAAAATTTATAGCTCAAACTCTGAAGTCCAACTCACAGGATCAAAATCCTGGCTACACATTTACTATCTGTATTATCTTGGACAACCTATTTAATTTATCTGTGCCTTCATCTTCACTGAAAAACAAATGGAAATTATAAAATAGTATTTATCTAACTGGGTGGTTTGAGTTTAAAATGATGAAGTATATGTACACAGTGACTGGTAAATAATTAGAATCAAATTAATAAGAGATATATTATGGTTCTTGGCACAGTACTGAATAGACAAGGAAATGTTCTTTAAATTCACTATACTTGGCTTCTAGGAAAAAAACATGTTAAACTATCTACGTTTTGAAGAACCTAGGGTAAGCAATGTCAATACACAAATCCTATGAAAGCCTTTCTGTTCAGGCAAGAAGAAATTCCTTGATCTATGAAGAATATTCTGTAGCATGTACCCAGTGAATCATTTCTACATATTTTGAGAATGCTACACAGATTATCTGGGTCATGTTCCATACTACTTATGTCCTTTGCACCTATAATGAATAGCTTTTCTTGGTCTCTGTCCTAAAATTTAAATTCAGTATAGAGAAATCATGAGAATGAGGCTTAGGTCCAAGAAACAAATATCATATAAAGTACCAAATGATATATAGCATTTTTTTTTTTTTTTTTTTTTGGTATGCGGGCCTCTCAGTGTTGTGGCCTCTCCCATTGAGGAGCACAGGCTCCGCACGCGCAGGCTTAGCAGCCATGGCTCACAGGCCCAGCCGCTCTGCGACATGTGGGATCTTCCCGGACCGGGGCACGAACCTGTGTTCCCTGCATCAGCAGGAGGACTCTACCACTGTGCCACCAGGGAAGCCCAAGAGGCTGATTTGAGCCCACCCTCATTATCCTTCTTACTCTTCACCCAAAGTACTGAATGGGGCCATTGCCCTATAAACATCTTTCCTTTTGTCTGACATTTTGTTCCTCTCATCTTATTGAAAGCAAAATTTAAATGTTGTCTTTTTATAAAGCTTTTCCCTGATTTTCCTGGTTAGATGTTATTACTTATTCCTCTGAATTACCAACGGATTCTGACACGTTCTTTATTATGATTGTATTTTACACCAAGTAATGTGTTTACTTATAGTTGTGCCTGATAATTTGCTTTCTAACAAACCTGTTTCAGGTATGCTTTTCATTTTTGTTTACTCAGTGTTTTGTTTCTGACGGCAGAATGATGAACTCCTACATTTTCACATTATCATGCTGAATTTAGCATAGTTTCAAAATCATAGCACAGAACCTACCGGGCACAATTTCTGTAACACATTCTATGATTTATTTAGCTCAGCTTCTGACAGTAAAACAACAGAAGTATATTTTTAGCACAGCACTCTGGTATGCTTTTCTTGGGTCTGAAGCAAACCAAGAACATTGAGAAACTTTGAACGACACTTATACAAGCTCCTCATTGATGTATAATGGTCTGGGGATATTATATATTTAAAAGGACACTTCTGAGTGTCCACATTCATCTTGACAGGCTGTACACTCAACTTGTTTGTAATGTCTTTGTAATAGATGCAAATTATTTATAATTTTGAATGACCACTCTTGTGTGATGAAAGATCCCAGTATGTCCTCCACATGAACCCTACAACAACTAATTTAATTCTTTGCACATTTATATTTATCATTACACAGAGGCTTCTATTGCAGCTATGACTTTCCTGCTTAAATGTATTAATTGGATTCTCATGGCTCTTAAAAATAAGATCCATTCCCCTTAGCCTGGCCTACAGCTCCTTTTAAGATCCAGCTGCTGCCTATTTTTCTAACTCCAAATCTTATCACTTCTCTTCTGCCCTATACACTTTATTCTCCCAGGTCTCTACTCAGCTCCTTGACCATGTCAAGCCTTTCCTTTCCTCAGTATTTTGCACGTGCAGCTGCTTGTTTCAGTCCTTCACTGCCCTCTCCCCCCTTTATACAGCTCCCTTCCTCATTTGTTGCATCTCAACTGAAGTGATTTCCTTCATCATCCCACTTAAAAAAGGTACCATTCTCAGAGAATCATTTTTTTTCTTCACAAAACTTATCTCAGTTTATAACCATTTTACTTGTTTCTTCGTTATGTCTTTGCCACTACACTGTGAGTTCCATAAAGTCAAGAAGTATGTATATCTTTCTCACTATTATATCCCCAACCCTGAACACCATTTCTGGCTGTTACATAATAAGAACTCCATAAACATATTTTGAAAAATTAATGAATAGAAGGTGCTAAATGAAAATTCACTCAGATTATAATTTAATGTCGGAAGGAATACAGTTCTGAAAACCTGAACATACCTAAGAACTGGCAAGGGTACAGAGATTAAAGAAAAAGAAATAATGATAACCACGCCTACATTTCAACTACCCCTTTGTGAAATAAGAACAAAATCATTAACATGGCACAAACTGAGTCAATTCTTTTAAAATAACATTTGATTGCACATAGGAATGTTTTTGAAAGCTTTTACCAAGAAAAAGGGCACCACTTTTCACTGTCAGCACAGAATCCTGTTGCTAAATTCCGAGGGACAAAGACAGGACATCCTCTAGGCCAACATTCACACAATTTTCCCCAGCAGTCAGCCTTCTTATTAACCTCACAATGTGTAGTAAATTAGTAAATGTCTGTGCAGTTCCAAATCTCCACATGTAAGATAGCGTCATTTGTGAGTAGGTCTGTCATTTGTGAATAAAGCCACTCCGTGAGTTCTTTTCTCTTTGGGATGAGGCACTAACTTGCACATTCTATTTAACTGAGTGTTGAATTAGTAGGTATTTCAGCATATAATTTTGATTTTGACTGGTGCTGAATTTTTAGAGGGAGTTACCTGGCTTATTACAATTGAATGACGTAAGTGAGGACAGCTGGTCACCTTGCAATTATTTTCATTCAACCTACTAAAAACTAAGTATTTATTTTGTAGACACTTGAATAATGATAATTATGTAGTCTATTTCATAGAATTCTTGAGAAATAGGTAGAAATAATTTCCTGATTTCTTGTGGTGACTGGACACTTTGCTACTAAATGGTTGAACAACAATTTCCTGGTCTTGAAGTATAGACGATTGCAGCTGCAGTGGTACCTCCTAGCCACCAGAGGGTGGAATATTAACATTTGCTGTGGAGAGGTGATTAAATATAAGGGTTTTACAGTCAGACTGCCAGTATTCTAAGCTGAGATCTACAATCATAAACTATAACCTTCAATTTCTGAGTTGGTTTCTTCACTTTTAAAATTAAATTTATGAGTATCAACCCCGTAAGTGTGATTTAATGATTAAATGAGATGATATATTATATGATATACTAGATTGCCTGTCACATATTGAGGGACAAATGAGTAGCAATTATTTCTGATCAGGTTAAGGATCATCATGCTGACCAAGGTGTTCTTATGACAGCATCAATCTGGGATTGATATCATACTATAAGGTAAAATTTAAAAGTCTCTTTTTTGTGTTTGAGATTATGTTGTTTGTGTCTGTAAATGTTGCACATTCCACCCTTTAAATGGTTGGATTGTGTTTAATGTTACCATTAAAGGCCTAGGCAACCTGTCTCCATCTCTCAAGAGCTTGGCCCTTGGTAGCTATCAGGTTGAATAGATTATATTGCTTTTATATTTGATTATGTGGCTATCTTGGACTTTAATCACTTGTTCAGCTGTATCAAAGTAAACAAAAATTCAAAAATTAGAGTTACCCTTCAGTAATATGATTCACTTAAGTTCTTCCACAATTTATTACCTCTCTCCTTGCCTTAGTTTTATGGCACCAAACAAACATGCCAAAGCACCTGAAGTTAATTTAAATCCATTCCTCTTTTCCAACCCTAGATAGTTTGCAGCAATGGAATACTAGACAAAGAGTGAAAAAACCTGGCTTCTAGTCCTGTTGGTTCTGTTAATTCACTGCATGAATTTGAACATCACTCTGCCTCTCTGGATATCCTACAACATAATGAGTTTAGATGAGAAGATCTCCAAAGTAATTTCCAGTTACCACATTCTATGATTTTCTAGCAGAATCTCAATATCTTAGAGTTGAAAAGGACATTAAATGGCATCTTGTCAAACCTACCTACTGAATGAAAACCACACTTTCATTTAAGCCATATAATCTTTATTAAGAATATTTATGAAAAATTTTAAAGGACAGACAAAAGATTGGTGTTTGTAGACAATTAAATGCCACACATGCTGGTAGAAATCCACAACTATAAATTAATAGTTCTATTGTATTTGAGAATAACTCCGAGAATAAATAAAAAGTATGTTTCTCTGGCCAAGAACATATTGGTCTGCCTCAGAAGAGTGTGCTGAGGGGAATGTCCAACTTCCTTTAGATATAACATTCTGTAAAACAAGTCGAGTACCATGTAACACTTCTCAGACACTGTAATGCACACACACAAAACTTTAAGCTCTGGAATACTCAAAATCATGACATTATGACCATAATAATGATCCTATGTGGAATATGGAAATAATCTCTTGCCAACTTTCTCTGTTTATAATGATAAATAGATTCTCTTAGAATGTGATAATAAAAGGATTCACATGTGACAACATTTCATCTCTGAATCTATTTCTAAATAATTGCGCTTCTTGAAATAATCCTTGGTCATCGACAATTCAATGAAATCTGACTTTGATTCAAAGAGCCAAAAAGAAAAAAAGAAAAAAATCAAGAAAAGTTAGTTGATTACACAGTGTCTATGTAGCCTTTAATGATGAGTAATTTTTAAAAAAGAATGAACCATAATATCTCAACCATCTAAGCATTAACTCCCATATTTTCCACCCCTTTGTTCTTATGTCATGGATGTGAAAGGGTCATGGCTTATTATAATAATTATACAGTTGCTTTTGTTGCTTTCCACAGATGCACTTACTTTGGCCTACTTCTGAGGTTAGCATTTGGTGAAGTTATTTTTCTGTCTTTGTGTGATTCAAAAATGTGAAGTTTTTTGAGTTCTTCCACTTCTACCATGGGTACCTGAAGTTGTGATAATATGCCATTGAGATGGTGCTAAATAATTTTTTATGATAATGATGACCAGAGGATTGATGACATTGATGGCAAGTAGCCTGACTAGAGTTCAACCAGTAAAAATGAATGTATGTTTTATGTCACTGATATAGTATGTATTCTGCAGACTGTCACCCTAGCTCCATTTTTTTTTTTTTTTTTTTTTTTTTTTTTGTGGTACGCGGGCCTCTCACTGTTGTGGCCTCTCCCGTTGCAGAGCACAGGCTCCAGACACACAGGCTCAGCGGCCATGGCTCACAGGCCCAGCCGCTCCACGGCATGTGGGATCTTCCCGTACCGGGGCACAAACTCGTGTCCCCTGCATCGACAGGCGGACTCTCAACCACTGCGCCACCAGGGAAGCCCCCTAGCTCCATTTTATTCATTCATTCTTTCATTCATTCAATTAACTTTTATTGAGTCTATTACTTTCAAGATTCTGTTAGATAAGATTCCATCATATTTTTGGAAAATATGACAACGGTAAACAAACAGACAAAACGGTACTAATTAAACAAAATAATTTAAATGAAACATTAAAAATAGAGACTTGGTAATTAACAGAATATAAATATATATAATGCTGGCATTGGGCTTCCCTGGTGGTGCAGTGGTTGAGTCATCAATTGGGTAGGGAATGATCAACTCTATTGATTTTGGAGTCTATTTAAAAGAAGTGAGAGAAGAGGTAGCATTTCCATGGGTTTTGAAGGTTAAGGGAGATGTGGCATTAATTCTAGAAGTACTAGACCATATAAGAGCTCAGATCTACACCATGTGTTCAAGGAAATGGGAGTAATTAGCATTGATGGAGTGCATGTTGGTGGAGTGTATGTATGTGGGGAGTGGTGAGAAGGAGACCTAGGAGAGGGCAGAGGTGGGCTGCAAATGACCTTTAACACTGTATTAGAGAGGATTTATTGGGAAAGGGGTTGTTTCAGGTTTTAAATGAGTGTCTCATTTAGGAAAACATTACTTACAAGTAACAGAAATTGTAATTCAAAATGGCTTAAATCAGGGGTCCACAATCTTTTTGGTACCAGGGACTGGTTTTGTGGAAGACAATTTTTCCATGGACTGGGGAGGGGGAATGGTTCAGGTGGTAATGAGAGTGTTGGTTCAGGTGGTGATACAACTGACTGATGGGGACCAATGGGGAACGGCAGATGAAGCTTCACTTGCTAACCTACTGCTCATCTCCTACTCTGAGGCCTGATTCCTAACAGGCAATGGACCACTACCGGTCCACAGCTCAGGGGTTGGGGACCCCTGGCTTAAATAATAACATCTATAGTCTCATGTTTACCAAAGTCCAGAAATAAGATGGTCTGAGCTCTGTTCCTCAGTCTTTCTCTTGGTTTTACCTTCTTTCATGTGATGGTTTAATTTTCAGGCCACATGCAAAATGGATGCAGCATTCCACATATGGTTTGACAAAATCCAGAGGAAGACATGGTTGCTTCAGAAAACTTCACAAGGCACTTCCCTGGTGGTTCAGTGGTTAAGAAACTGCCTGCCAATGCAGGAGACATGGATTCAATTCCTGGTCTGGGAAGATCCTACATGCTGCGGAGCAACTAAGCCCGTGTGCCACAACTGCTGAGCCTGCATGCCACAACTACTGAAGCCCGTGTGCCTAGAGCCCATGCTCTCACAACAAGAGAAGAGACGAGAAGCCACAACAAGAGAAGCCACTGCAATGAGAAGCCCACACATTGCAACAAAGAGTAGCCTCCGCTTGCCGCAACTAGAGAAAGCCCGTGCACAACAATGAAGACCCAACACAGCGAAAAAAATAAAGCATTTTAAAAAACCAAACTTATAAATACTGCCAAATGTAAAATAGATAGCTAGTGGGAAGCAGCCGCATAGCACAAGGAGATCAACTTGGTGCTTTGTGACCACCTAGAGGGGTGGGTTAGGGAGGGTGGGAGGGAGATGCAAGAAGGAAGAGATATGGGGATATATGTATATGTATAGCTGATTCACTTTGTTATAAAGCAGAAACTAAGACATCATTGTAAAGCAGTTATACTCCAATAAAGATGTTAAAAAATAAAAATAAAAGAAAAATAAAAACTCCACAAGAAGAACTTCACCATAAGCACTTCTCCAGATCACTCCTTTTTTCTCATTGTTTAAGTCAGATCACATGCTCCATTCTGAACAATTCACTTTCAGTAGGGATTGGGGTGCCAGATTCAATCCTGAAACCTAGGACATAGCCATGCTGATATAAAGAAATGATTGTGGGTAGTTAAGAAGAGATAAACAAGCAAAATTCAGTTCTTGTGGGAAGAGGAGAGAGGAGAAAAACAACTATGAAGGCAATGAACAATAGGCTACCCACATGCACTTACATATTTTCTTTCCACTTATGTATTTTCAAATGTAGATATATGCATTCCACCAAGCAAGAAAACTGAGTAAACTATCTAGTTATCATATCCAAATATAAGCCTATGATATCAAGGAGTCCTCCCTCTCAGCTATTTCCTACTCATGATACTGCCATGTTTCCAGAAGTTCTCAGGAGACTTCTATGAAAACAGCTGGCCTTATACTGATCAAATAGAAGAAAGAGAATGATGCCTCAACATTAAAAAATGACTCAGAAATTGTATTCCTTTTATTATAATAAAATGAATATGTGGTTAATTTCATCCATACTTAACATGTTCGTTTCTTTACACAGGTTACTGCAGTCAGTTAATATTGTAACGTCAGAATTCCATTAGAGCTTGCATAAGTCTGTAAAAAGGTCTTCTAAAAAGTATTTTGACAATTCCTTCACCTAAAACAGCCAAGCTAGTACTTGCTGAAGCATCACTGCTGTCTCTGGAACTTTTCTTCTTGGATCTGACCCATGATTAGTTTAACCAAATTAAGATATCCTGATGAGACTGAAATGACCACTCATAGAAGAGTTTAGGATAATCTCCTGCCCAAACTCTGATTCCACTTGCCAAAAATTCCAGGGAACTAACTCTGTATTGGCAGATAATTCTTCCATTCAGGGAATCTGCTCCATAAATAAAATACTTCTTTTTAGACAAATAACAGTAGATTTGGAATTCCCAATAGACATCTTTTAAAAAAATTAATAGTAAGATTTATGAACTGATATCAGATTAAATGAGTTTATTTGAAAGGAAAAGAGATCTCTTGTACTATTTTTAACTAGAGAATTAAGGGGGAAAATAGAAGAAAACAGAATGGATACTCTCTGAGATAAATTATTTTAATATTAATAGGATTTTTAAAAATTATCATTTGTCTAGGTAGTAGAATATAGACTCCAGTCAGATAATAGCTGAGATTAACTTTGAGGGATATAACTGTGAAGTCACAGTCTAGAACCCTTAAGCTGGTTGATCAGCAGTAGAAGCCAGATATACAGGTTGGTTGGTAACAAGAAGTTTGGCGGATCCTAGAAGCCACATATGCTGGGCGGCAAAATCTGGATCCATGGCTCAGGGAAGGGAAGCCACAGATTCCAGAACCCAGGGGTCTGAAGCCACGGGATCCACAGCCTAGTGAGTAGCAACTTCTAGATCCATGGCCCAGGCAGTAGCCTCTGCTGGACCCACAGCTCAGAGATCCAGTGTGAGTTGACCAGCAAGGAGTGCAGGGCGTGGAGGTCCTTGGATGGTAGCAGAATATCTGGCAGGGACTGGACACCACACGGTACACCTGGCACCTTGTGGGCTCATCACAGGCCTCCTGACACCCACTGTAGAGAGAGGAGCCCAGCAGGCAGGTGCTAGGAGAGCAGAGATCAGTGCTGTAGACCAGGTCTCTGGGCTGGAAGGAGCCTGTGTAGCACAAATAGCCTCCAGGGGAGTGGGAGGAGAAGTTTCCAAGGCAGCAGTTGTAGTACATGTTGACAGGAGATGTGAGTTCAGCTGAGTTACTGTGAGATGTTCTGATATCCTTGGCTTCTCCCAGCCGTGTTTATATATATATATATATATATATATATATATATATATATATATATATATATATATATATATATCCTCAGTACACTGGATGTGATGCAGACCCTCCCTGTTCTTGTGCATGTCTTGTCATGAAAAGTCAATTAACCTAGGCTATAATTATCACTGAACACATTCCTATGTTTTCTTAACTGCTGTTCAATTATTCTGCTTTATAGAAGCCACTCTGCTTCTTTCTCTCTTTTTTCTCCTTTTTTTTTTTTTTTCAGAAATTAGGTGTGGTTTGCCTTCAAAGACATTGGTCCTGATGCATAAAGATGGTGCCCTTGCTTCCTCACTGAGATTGACTGACTTTGTGCCTGAGTGTGTAAATTGTGACTCCTAACAGTCATAAGTACCTCCCTCTCAGATATTTATATATGTTTTATGGAGCCTTTACTATGTGTAAAACATTGCAGACTGTGGCATCATTTAATCCTTGCAACCACTTTATGAGATAGAAATTATCACCCATTTAACAGCCCAGGTGTGACTACCTCCAAAGCCAGCAGGAAGAGCAATGCTGTGCTGAAGCTTAACCTTTCAGCTCCCAGAATCACGTGCACAATGAATACCAAGGTGAGAAAAACATTTCAATGTGATAACATTTGCATTCTGTCAGATGTGCCTACCTATACATTCTTACCTCTTTTATGGAAAACAAAACACAGCCACCAGATTCCTAATGCTTTCGGTTATTTTTTTTAGCATTCAAAGTTAGCATGGAGATGGTTATTTCAAGCTCTTCTATTTGTCCTCTCATTTAGCTTATCATCATTAAGCAACTCATGTTTGATCCTGCATGGAGTTATTGAATTCCTTTTCCATGTGACACAGAGATTCTTTGGCAAACACGTAGACTATCACTGAGAATAATTGCTGAAAACTAGTATACCTTGAGTGAGTTGACTACCAATGAAATACATTTGCAACAACTTGAATTTTAATAGTGTGCTAACCTTTGCCAACTCAGTTGGGAGTGAGAAATGAGACACCTTAGAGAGTGATTCATTTCACTCCTTACTGAGCTTCTATTTTGTTCATCGTTCTTGAAAGACAAAGCAGCAAAAAACATACCTTCATATTAAGTAGTTAAAATTAACCTTATCACTATAAAAAAATCAATGATAGAAAAGTCTTAGAATTAGAAATGTCTTTTTTCTCACTTATTGTAATATTCAACTTCTGCCTTAAAGCATCTTTTAGAAATTGGAAAGCAAAAACCTATTTATGTAATTTGATTTTTTCCATTTGTTTCCTGGTGATTCTTTTCTCTAATCTTCTACAGCATTTGCTTATCTGGCACAATGGAATAGTCTGCCCATTGTCTTGCTTGCAAATTTCTACCAGATGTCTTGCTCGCTTCCCCAAATCCTTCTCATCCCTCAAAGCCAAAATCAAATTCCTCATGTCTGACAGGTGTTCATCTCAACTGTTTAAACTCTTCTGCAATAAGTATCTTAGTATCATATTAGCTATCCATTTGGGTGAACAAACATACACACACACACACACACACACATACACACACACATGGAGGAATTGGAAGAGATGTCTTTTGAAATGGATTGTGCAGACTGAGTAAGATTTCAGTCGTTTGAACTTGCAGGACAGTCACATACCTTGTAAGAGTGGAGTACCCAGAAGTTCCTCAGGATCAACAACAGGGTTTAATTTTCTTTGATCAAGCATCTGGCACACAGTGAGTGCTCCAAATTATTTATGAAATGAAGGAATATATCAAATCATTAACTTTTTATTTTTACATTCATCTAAAATAAGTGCATGCACACTAATTGTCTTTTAAAACTTACCTTTACTACAACATTGAGTATAAATATCTCTTTCATAATTAAATATAATCCCCAAATTAATCATAACCAGTTTAGTGCTTAAGGTGACCCTAGATCTCTGCCCCTCACCTCCAGGCCAAGCAAAGTTACCTTTGTGGCCTTGATCAATCATTCCTTTCTCTGTCCAACAGCTTCATCCCTATCCATTCTAATGGCTCTGTTTTCTCAGACTTACAGACATAGCTAACCATCTTCAACTCAAAAATCTTAGTGTCATTTCCTCCGTGATTATATAGCTCTTCTTGTTTTTAAAGACAAAATTCTCTAAAGATTTGTGTGATCAGTTTGTCAACTATCTAAATTCTTATTGTCTTTTCAATAACCATGTTGTTTTTCTCTGGTTTAACACTCTTTTGAAACTTCACTGGTATGGTCAGCAGTGACCTTTATGCTTCTAAATGTGGACATTTTGGGGATGATCCTATGCAAATGTTTAACCACATTTATCACGGTTAACTGTGTCCCTGATCTTGAAATATGTTCATCTATGAACTTCTGTGACATCACACTCCTGATTTTCTATCTAACTTCCACCAAATTCAATTTACCATTAGTTGGCTTCCTGTTTTTTGAGGCTTACTGCTGATCTCACCACTTATTTTCTCTGTAGGGGAGGTAGCTCCCATTCATGACTTGAAATACTGTCCATAATGTGTCATTCAAATGTATATTTCCAGTACACACCTCCTTTTATTAAAATTCTAGACCCAGATATCCAATTACTAGCCATTTCCATTTAGAGATTTTATAAGGCTGTCAAAATTGTATGTGTATAAAATTGAACTTTTATTCTTCCCTAGGGAGAAAAAAAATATTTTTTCCCCTCTGAGTAAGCAGTATTTTGAACCACATAGTAGTTTAACTCAGAAACTTTGGAATCCTCTTAATATATGCAATCCACTCTAAATATGACCCATTCTATTTTCTAAACTTATCATAAATCTCCCCAGTCCTCTTACTGCCTTCCTTCCAGTCTAGGGTTTCTCAACCTTGTTATCATAGACAGTTTGAACTGGGTATTACTTTGTTGGGAGTATCCTGTTCATTGTAAGATATTTGGCAGTGTCCCTGGCTCTATCCACTAGACGCCAGTAACACATCACACACACGCGCACACACACACACACACACACACACACACACACACAAATTATGCCAATTAACAATGTCTTCAAAACTTGCTTAAGGGCTAAAGCAGTTCTGGTGAAGAACCACTGTTCTAGTTCAAGGTAGTCTCCCTCCCTCCAAGGTAGTCTCTCTCCCTCCAAACTTTTGCTTGATCCACATATCCCTTTGGATGTTTCACAAAAACGTTAAACCCAGCAGAGGCTCAGCTGCTCTCCTAAGTCATCTCCTGAATTAGAACAACTTCTAATTCTTTTGCACACTATTATAGTTACAGTAACCCATCTATGCAGTTCTTGGGATATATCCATGACCTCCCCTTTCTTCACTTCTCATATCTGATCTTGGATAAGCATACCTTGCTATTTTTTTAATCTCCAAAAATAGTAAAATCCTTTGTTTTTCTATCTGGCCATAGCTCAATTATTTGTCTGTTATTATAGGTGGTCTCCAGAGCCTCTGATCTTGCCTATCTCAACTCTATTTCCTATGCATTTCTCACAATGTTTTTTTTTTTTCTTTCTAAAGTCTATGTCGGTCTTTTCAAACTCGAATTCAATTTCCTAAGTCTTTAATACAAATCATCTTATGATCTGACCCCCAATTAGTTCATACCTAGTGTCTCTATGCCTTAATTTTATCTTCAAAAGATACTAGATTGCTTCCACTTAGCTTAAGACTGAAGGCAAAGAAGTCAGTCAGGTAAGAGGATCTTTTTTCAAGAAACTCAGCATTAGTGATGAGTCTTGGAAGAGAGAAGATAACAGGTGGGACCGGAGACAGACAGGAGCCAGATGACAAGGGGCTCTGGACATTCTTCAAAAGTCCAAAACACTTTGAAAATAAAAAACATCCTTTAGAACTAATTTGGTGGTGAAAAAAGGCATTCTCTGTTTTCTGGATAGAATGGCATGATCAAACTAATGGAAACTGTGCATATACTTTTTTCTTCCTCTTCTTAGTGTGGATATATTGTGCCTCAGAAATAAACAAATATGTTTGATTATAGGTTTTTTTTTCCCCAGATACTACCTGAGTTATTATATTACATACAGTTTATGCATTCTATTATCATTCTAAAGTCTGAAAAAACTGGATTCCAAAACTCATCTGTCCCCATTGGCTTGGACAAGGGAATGGGGATCTGTAACAATGAGAAACCACTGATAGGTTATAAATATGGACATAATTAGATCAAATTTGCCTCCTACAGAGATGACTCTGTCTACAGTTAGAAGAATGGATTGGAGGGTCACATAAGAGTACAAGTGGGCCCCCGGTTGGGTTCAGACCCTGGCAGTGTGATTTAATAGCCTATATTCTTAACTACAGTGCTTGACTGCCTCCCATAAAGATGGTTATTAAAGCTCTACAATATGTGTTAAATTAGATGAGAAGGGGGCCTCGGATGGCACCCTGAGAAAACCTTACATTTAAGGAATTGGCAAAGTAAGAGGAGCCTACAAAAGACTGAGAAAGAATAGCCAGTAAAATTTAAAGAAAATTGGGAGTGTAACAAAATCAAGGTGAAAATGCATTATAAATAAACCAAAGAAGTCAAAAATATCCAATGTTGGAGGGAGGTCAAGTTAGATGGTCCTCCTAGATTTTAAGCATGTCACTATCAAATATTATATATCTATATGTGTATCTATCATTTTGTTTTGCTTTGTTTTGTAATTTAATATGGAAATGACCACAGTTTCAATAGTGCTCAGTACATTGTAGAAGCTAAAAAATAAACCTTTGTTAAACTAAACCATCTTGTCCAACTTTCTCAATATACTAACATGGAATTTGAAAGCTATAGAGAGTCATTTCAAGTGAATTCAGCAAGCACACATTAGAGCACAAAACACTGTTGTGGGTGGTGAGGATGAGCAGGGGACCAAGAAAGGGCCCTATCCAAAAGAGGTATGCCTTCATCTGATTCTGGAAAATGAGAAGTATGTTAAGAGAAGATAGGTGACTTTAAAATGTGTTACATGCATGTAAACCTAATCACTTTTGTTCTTCTTAAAGATCCCTCAGCTACTATATAAAGCTGAATAGAATCTTATGCCCTTTGCATTTCACATGTTGTGAATTATTTTGAATCTTATATTTTACATAGGAAATAATAATTCTCTAATTAGAAGTCATTTTAGACTATAATATTTTCCTACTTATACAAATGGATTGTCTTAGCTCTGGTTTTACAGATTGCTTTTTATAAAATCAATGACCAAAGTTATCCAAGTAGTAATTTTTCCAAGTAGTTAAGAAAATGCAACCCCAGTCAGCCAAAAACTCTTTTAAAAATCCAAGGAAAGATGAATGTGTTTGAATTCCATGAAAATTTATTCAATAACAACATTTCTGTCACATTGTAGGAGAACAAGAAGATATGAAATAACCTCATGATTTCTTTTATGTGTAACTTCTTTTAATATCTAACATATAAAACTCTAAGGTGGTTTCCCAAGTTTGACTACTCTGATTGTGTAATGATGACAGAACATGTATCTCTGAGAGAAACTAGGTAGTTGGTGGTCAGTCCATCCTGAAGTGGGGATTGTGGTAAATGAATAAAATAGAAAACTGAATTTCATGTAGAAGCGTGAAGAGGCATTAAGCTGTTTTACAGAAGCCAGGCTTCTAGGCTGGTCTGTATTAAGTTGGCAGGACATCGCTGGTAAGAAAGTAGTTTGCATGGCAGAACCTGGGAAGATAATTCAGGTTTTGGGAATCAGAGGATTGACAATTTAAAGACTGGGAGCCATTGAATTCATAGTGTCTGGAAAAACAGATCATTTCTGGCTGCTGATGGGCTTCTAGCAGCTCTCTTGAGAGTCATTAGAGAGAAACTTTACTTGGAGGAGATTGGGAGAACAGAGGTCAGTGAGTAGACAAAGTGGCTGAGGTAAGACGGGCCACAGGAAAAGACTGGCTAGACCAGGAATTCTCTAAGAGAAAAGGAAGAGAAGTTTCCAACCTAGCAGCTGTGACATGTTATCACTACATCTACTTCATTTGTTAGCAGTGTCAGAGAAGGTCTGAATGTTCCCTGCTGGCCTAGAGGGCTTATGTGCTCTCAAGCTGTGAGTGAGATGTTTTTGACAGCCAACCTCAGTATCTTTCTACACTACAATTTGCATAAGAACATCTCCTTAGTGTGTTGTCTAATTACAATCAAATAGATTAACACCATGATAAATATGCTGACGTGTATTTTATAGCCAAAAGACAGTTTACAGTATTGCCTTGGACTTGAGATGATTGTTGCATGCTCAAAATAATTGGTCATCATTGTTGTTTTAATTTGTGACTCAAAGGGTCATTTACAGGATGCTGAGTTACAGGTCTTTTCTTTCCTCCTTGCTTTTCAGCATTATATTTTATTGCAGTTCTTTGCTCAATCATTCCCAATGTGGTGTCCCATATTATAAAGCATGTACTTATGCTCAGTAACAACTGATACGTGTGATAAAAATGGTGCATAAAAGATAATGATATCATTGCCTGATCATGATACTCTGCAAGAATCAAATGTTTTATGGAAAAATAATTCTGCTTGGCTCTCTTTACCAGCTGGATGAATATGGAATGCCTCATGTAAGTGGACTTAAATTATATTAGAAAAGAAGATGGAAATTTTAGCCCAAATACTTTAAAAAAGTAATCTACTATCAAATTTATAGCATGTAAATTTTGAATGGCCCCTTAGGGGGCTGTGTTTATAAGCAGTAAAGCAAATATCAAATTATTTTCTTCAAGCACATTGAAAATTGCTGAACAAATAAAAAAATTTCAAAGCAATGTTTCAGATAGTCGCATTTCTGCATTATATGAGGGTGGGCATTACACCTAAAGATCCTTGATTAACCGAACTATAGGAATTTGGTGGCTTGAGGGTAGACAGACACTAGTGAAGACCAAGAGTTAAAGGCACAGAGATAAGATTGCCCAGGAAAATCACAGTATAAAAGAAACATTAAATAAATAAATAAACAAATAAAAGATTAAGAAAATGCTAAATTAGTTTACACCCAAGGTAAAAACTTATATAAAGATAATGGATTAAAACATATTTATTTGCATGTTTATGAGTTTGGGGAGGGAATGGAGTATTCTATTGTATACTTTATTGTGTATTTAAAATGTTTAGGAATTGAGAGCATAAATATTTGGTTTTGGGCCAAATGAAAGATATGATGTTTATGGCTCACCAGAGAGCTAGGTCAAGGGAGCCATATGCATTTATTTTTTTGGACATAAATTACATACATTTATAGTCTAATAATAGGTAACATTTATAGAGTGGTTTCTATATTCAAGGAACTCTTCTAGTTGCTTCACATATCTTATCATTTACTCCTCATTGTAATCTTGTGATATAAATACTATCATCATCTCTATTTTACATTTAAGGAAATTGAATATGTACAAGACAAATATCCAATAGCTGTTAGAATCAAGGGATTCAAATATACATAGTGTTTCTTCTTAAACCCAGTTTAAATGAGTTCACTCTCAAAGCAGACAAACTGATGTCCAAGTAAAAAAAAAAAAAAACATTATTATTGAAATGCTTACATATTCTAAGGACTCACTCTGAAGCATGAAAACTCGGAAATTCTCTAGGTGGGGAAACCAAAGTGGGGACCCAGACTGAGGCATTCTGAGGATCAAGTGATCTCGTTATCTGGAGGGTAACAAGGGAGCCCAGGCCCAGGTTGGGATGTCAGTTGGTTAATAGACAGGACAACACTGATTCCTTTGTCTTATTAATGGGCTTGATCCCTAGTAACTCTGTACCTAATATCAGATGAGCTATCCTAGTTGCAGTTGCATTTTGGGAAGGAGTCACTGCTAATAAACACTTTATGACTTACCAAAGAGGCTTGCTATTCAGGAACCGTGTGCATAACAACAGGTAAGAATTCTTTGGACAGTATCAATTCTACATTGTTTCAGCAGTTTGAAGGCAACGGGCCTTTATTCTCTACTCATATTGGCAAGACTTCAAAGTTCAAGAAGCAATGATAATAACTTATGGTATTCATTTGTTTTGAATTTCAAGACCATTAGTAAGCAATTTTCTGTTTGGCATTCCCAAGAGAATCATGATAGAGACATGACTGGTACTATTACCCCCAAAAATAGAATCTGGTGGGCTAATGTGTGGAGTTTTGTTTCCATAGTCATATTTTTCTGACTTCAGTGTCTCTCATCATATGCTAAAGTGATTTATAGAGATTTATCCAAAGTAGTGTCTCAACTGGTAAGGACCCTTTGAAGGAAGGTTTGAATATTTTTTGCCTGTTTTGCTCTCACCCAACATAGCAATCAGTGAAGATTTAGGCAAGAAAATATATTAAACTAGTTACAAGTAAACTTTGGAACACACATTTATTTTTCTCCATGTTTGAAAAAGCAGTAGTTGTTTTGCTCATGCTTGAAATAGAGACGCCCTTTGCATACATTTTGAAATCTCAGTAATGCAGACCAAAGCCTATTGTATGCTCTTCCTGCTTGCTAAAAGGAGATTAATATGTTAACACTAATTGCCAAATATATGATAATCACATCATATATCAAGGGAAATGGGCTCATATGAGCAAAGACGTCTGAGGCACAATACCTTCCATAAATTCAAAATCTAAACACTCTTACTCTTCATTACATAATTCTCACATATATTCCTCATAACAACTCTATGAATTAAGTAGTATTATTTTCACTTTTCAGGAAAAAAAGCATATTGATATGTTAAGTAATATGTAAGAAATTATTTTAGTAAAAACTTTATAGAGCCAGAAAATGAGACCAAATCTCTCTGTCTTCAGATATTTCATTACCCAAGCCTACCTTCTGTTTGTTAAGCCACAATATTAAGCTAACAAATGCTGAGGACCAAATGCATGACACAGATGAGTCGAAGTTTTATGACTAAGCTCTTGAACACTTAAAAATAGGATTAAAATGGAGAAAAAGAGGATAATACCCTAGGCAAAGTGTTAAACCACATGACAAAAGGTGTTGGGTAGGAAAGTAAAGGCAAGCCATTTTAGAATTCGCACCACATTCTTGTCTAGAATTTGAAAATGAAAAACTTGCTGGGTAGAATTCCATCTTATGACTTCAATAAAGACAGACTTGCTGCACAAAGCATTCCTCCCCACATGTCGACAATCGATTAAGAGAACATTTCCACATCACTATCCCAGAATGAAGTTTGTAGCTCCAGAGGATGTGCTAAATGTGGTTTGACTGTTTGTTTTTCTTGCTTTACCTCATGCAATAATAGACCGTGAAAAATCACCCTAAAATTGTTGAAGCGAAAGCATTTTTCAAATTTGGTTGATAAGCTGGAGAAGACGAACAATCAATGACACCGTTTCACCTTGCAATATCCAATATTCATCCACAGAAAGTGTAGCTCCCTGGAATCAATTTTATGGTCAAGACATTAACCTCTGTGGTCATTTGCCCAGCAGGAATAGTAAGCTGTTAAAAACACAGAATCAGCCACTATTCACTTCTTTTTATGATTATGAGTGTGATAACAGCTTCTTCTTCAATTACGTGACTGGGATTATTTTTCTGGTAAAGTACCGAAAGGAGTGTGTATTTCAAAAACAAATTTAGTTATTATCTCTTTTCAGAAATTCCCTGAAATAAGAGAAATAACTCATTACCTGGAGTTTGGATTTTGATTAAAATTAATTTTTACTAAAAATTACAATATTATCTGGACCAAAAAACTTAGGAAAACTTATGTTGTGTCTCTGCCAATTTCACCATGGAGAAGTGAGGGAAGGAAACACTAATTCTCCCCTCTTCATTTGGAAATTCACAATATGCTTAAGCATAATTAAAAACTCTGAAAGGGGAAGAAAGCAAACCTGATTAACTTGGTTAGTCCAATATTCATTGTGTAAATGCAAACACTGTATCTCATCTACTAATATCCCTTAAGAACAGTGTTCCAAGAAATAAACATTGGCAAGTGGGACTTCAGTCATTTGGGATTGATGGGAGTGGAAAGATTTGACTGATTCCATCAGGAAACAAAATAAGAGATTCATGGGGAAATCTTACAAATTCTGAAATAGACATGAATGGAACATGGAAGAAAAGAAAAACTCTGGGCAATGTCTAATCCTTTCACTTTATTCCCAAGGCCCACATTCACCCTTAGCAGATTAGGAGCTCCCATACATCAGTGATAACTGCATCCTGTCACTTTAACTGACAGACCTTAGTGTGCCTATATGAATCTTCCAGAAACATCCATTATACAACTTATAACACATTTTGCCAATCAATAGCCTACTTATGTTCTCAACATACAGTTAACTTTCATTAAACTTTTTTTTAAATAATTAGGTTTTTTTAAATAAATGGGCTTGCAGAAATTTGCAAAAATAGTTCATAGAATCCCTTTAACCTTCACCCTGCTTCCCCAAAAAGTGACGTCTTATCCAACTGTACTACAGTACCAAAACCAGGAAATTGACATCACTGCGATACTGTTAGCTAGATTACAGATCTCATCCAGTTTTACCAGTTTAAACACACACTCATTTGTGTATGTGTATAGTTCTATATAATTATATTTCATGTCTAGATTTCCCGTAACCATGACCACAATCCAGATGAAGAACTGTTTATTTAATGGTTAACTTTTTAATGTTAGAAAAATTAAAGTGTAATGAATCAGAAATATGGACCTCCATTTTGCTCTTCCATATTTAAGTATGTTATTTGTTAATTAAATCCGAGGTTTTTAAAGATGAGTAAAGCTGACAGTAGTAGTGTAGGGATTGAGGTGACGTGAGGGATGGAATAGGGCAAGAAGTCAAAATATTGCACCCTTATGTAATCATCTTTTCCTCCAAATTACAAGCAGATGCAGTACCACTAGAAAAGAGTACACTAATAAAATAGACTAGATCCTTCTATGATATTATGTAATTTCTTTTTTCTCCTTAGTTTCTATAATGAAGAAAAAAACGATGTTTACACTGTTGCAATACATCTATTGCTATGTTTTACAGTGAGCATTACTGATTTCACATTCTGTTGTCAGACAAAAAAAAAAAAAAAAAAAAACTCTGAGACTTTGAAATGAGGGACATTGGAATGAATTACCCTGTGTCCAATCTAGTTCATGTTTCAGGGTATTGCCCCTTTTCATTGCTTTTCATCTCTTGTATAATTCTATACATTGTAGAAAATTGATAATAATGCAAATGATTCTTGTCTGTTAAAATAAAAATGGTTTCTGTCTAGTGGAGTTTCATTAATTTTTTCCTCTGTGTACAGTAACCACTTTGTATCTGTCTTTGTAAATTTATTTCAGCATCTCTGACAGCCTATATAAGTGTGTTCTTTGAGTTCTCTTTGAACCAGTTGTTGCTTCTTAATGGTGACCCCCTCATTCATTAATGAGTTAAATAAAATATTTAATATGTGTGTTTTTCATTTGCATGAGGATCTTGATTTTACTTTTTTGAAATGTTCTGTCTTAACACTATTATGTTTTACATTGCATCACATTTTAAACATTTTCCTTCTGTTTTTCCCTCCCTGGACAACATAAAAGAGTTTAAACTATTATGGGGGACATTAACAGTTCACCTCTCACATGCCACTATTAACCTACTATTATCATATAAAATATGGATATGTCAGTAATGTTGGACTATTAGGGATCACAGATCATCAAGGACCATCACATTTTACATATAAGGAAGATGATACCAAAAGAAGTTAAGTGATGTGTGTATGATCAAAATCTTTTTTTTTTTTAATATAATGTCTCCATTTCTTTTATTTATTTACTTATTTATTTATTTATGGCTGCACTGGGTCTTCGTTGCTGTGTGCAGGTTTTCTCTAGCTGCAGAGATCCAAGCCTATTCTTCAAGTGGGGTCTACTCTTCATTGCGGTGTGCAGGCTTCTCATTGTGGTGGCTTCTCTCATTGCAGAGCACAGGCTCTAGGCACATGTGCTTCAGTAGTTATGACACGCGGGCTCAGTAGTTGTGGCTCATGGGCTTAGTTGCTCCACAGCATGTGGGATATTCCTGGACCAGGGCTCAAACCCGTGTACCGGCATTGGCAAGCAGATTCTTAACCACTGGGCCACCAGGGATATCCCTAAGATCAAAATCTTGTTAGCAGAAGAATCAGAAATAGAGCCTAACTCCAAACATATTTTTTACTTTATTTTCCTTTATATGGCATCATAAAAAAAGATACCAAATTAAGAGATTTCAGAACTCTAATCTACCTTTAGAAATCCTATATATAACCACATTCTTATAAGTTGAAAATTTAGCATATATTTCACAGGAAAAGAAATATTTATTTAAAACCCAGAGTATTCAAAGAATACACCAGAATACACACACTAATGACAGTTTTGGTGCCAATGAGATAAATCTCCACAATCTCATTTTTCTCTGTCATTTTCTACTTGCTTGTAAGGTTCTACTTCATTGCAAAAATAAGCCTTGATATAAAACATTCTAAGATTTAATAATTTTTAGTGGATTAATCAAATGGAAGTGTTAAAGGACAAAGGCTACTTTTCTCTAAGTAGATGGCTACTTGTCCTATTTTAAGGGGGATCTTAGAACAAGTACAGTTGATCCAGGAGAAAGACCACAGTCCAGTAAGAGAATGTTCATATTTGATAACAGCTGATTGTGTAGGAAAGGTTTAACATCATTAGAATCCTGTGTAGCCTTTGCATGAAAAATTTGATCATGCAACAGTTTGATGAGTAATCCATATATACAGACTACTTAGTAAAATATACAAACAATTTATAGAAGAAAGTGTGTTCATACAGAATGGCATTATTTTGTTCTTTTTTATGTCTGAGTAATATTCCAATGTATGTATATATCACATCTTCTTTATCCATTCCTTTGTTGATGGATATATGTATATGTATAACTGATTCACTTTGATGTATAGCAGAAACTAACACAACATTGTAAATCAACTATACTCCAATAAAAATTAATTTTAAAAAATAAATAAATAAAGGGAAAGTAGGTTGGGCAGGAGAAACAGAGTCCACAATCCCCAGTTGGCCACCGTTGTGTCCTTAGACCAAAGACTCCATGTCAAGAGTTTGGCAGGGACTGTAAAATGCAGCAGTTCTCAAGTGACATACATGTGACAGCCAACACAGAGCATGATTAGAGAGCAGAGGTATATGCAGACAAGGACCAGGGCTAGGGTGAGGACAGTGGAGAGACTGAGGTGCAACACTGAAGGATGCCATCACTTGCACAACCCTGAAGTGAGTGTCCCCATAAGAATGAGATGCTCCTGGAAACCAAATTGATAGGATGAGAACAAACATAGCAGGACACTAGAATATCAGAAGATCTCTAAGGGCACAGTTAGGCAATTCCCAGAGCAGCACTATGTAAGACATGGTGAGAGGTATAATTTCCTGTTGAGTAGCTGGGTAAAGTATTTTAAACTTGAACTCTAACTCACATTCTCTTGGAGTGCACTGTCTCTCAAGTTATAGACTGCATCCTTAAACTCTGCCCTGTGTGTGTTAACATTTTATTAGACTGCTATTTGCAACTGAATGAGTCCCCACTCACATAAATAATCACATTGATTTTGCAACCTGAGAAAAACATGAGCCCCCAAATCATTCCTGCATATTAAATCTGAAGGTTGATCATCGACTTCTTGTCACCCCAGACACAAAGCTCAGGTTTTTTCAGTCATAACTGTTGCTTCTGTCTCTTTTCCTGGACCTGTAGGGTTAGGCAATCACACTTTTAATGCTTATGTAATTTCTTACCTCTCATTGTCCACATCTCACAGTTTAATGAGAAAAAGATCTTGCAGTTTTCCTCCCTAAACCCTACATCATATTCTTTCAAGCTACTGTGCCATAGCTTATGCAGTTGGCTCTTCCTAAAGGTCTCTTCACACTCACCCTTCACACCCACCCTTCCCACCAAGATAATGGGAGTAAATTTGTCTCTCTCACTAGATGTGAACTAACTCTTGGAAGAGAAAAGTCTTGTTTTTTTCTAAGTTCCCTTGTGCATTTTTCAGAGAAGAACTCTAGGTAAGGTTAAAGTTCAAAACATATCTAGTGAGCTGAGTTCAGAACAAAGAGCTGATATTAAAGGACATTAGACTTGGGGTAGTTGTGAACGAGCAGAGTGAGCTGGAGAGGCAAGTGCCCTATGTCACTCTGAGCATTTTTGAAACGTCTGATAGATCCCAGTCTTCCCTTACACTCTCTGTCACCATCATCCAAGTCAGTCACCCACCTAATGTTAGCTGGTACCTAGAGGGGGGATGTGGAGAAAAACAGAGTGTACATAGGTGATGGAAAATCACTGGGAGAGAGAGAGAGAGAGATGGGAACAGGGAGGGCGGGAGGGATAGATAAGACAAGAAAAATGGGAAATATAGAGAGACATTAGCAGTGATGTGATACTAAGAAGATATTGCAATGCAGAAAATGAAGGATGCAAAGAATATTCATCTTGTCTGATCCCTGCAATCTTCACACTATACTTTGAAAACTTTAAATATTGAGACATTCTAATGTATGTATTTCCTCTCCTACGCTTTGGCTCCTTGTTTCTATTTTTGACCTCTCACCTCAAAGATTCCATTAAAATGGGAAATTCTCCAAGTCATTCCAGAACTAGATCCTCTATGTCACTGGGTATCCCTTCCTTCCATCTTGGTTTGTTCTCAGTTTTAAACTTTCCTCTCTACTCATCACTCCTTGGTGGGCCTGGGACCTTACTTTACATGAAGTTAGATGCTTCTAGTTCCATTAGGTTTGCTGAATGTGTTCCCAGGACTTTCTCATGGGCCATGCTAGTGTGACCCCTTTGAATTCATTTTCCCAGTGGTTCTTTAGTCCACATGTTACTCATTCCACATTACTTCAAGAAGAATTCTTGCTCAATACTAATGACAATAATGCAGACACACAGGATATTTTCATCTTACTAATAAAAAATTTAACTGCTTATTTATACAAAAGTCAATGAGTAACTCTGCACCTAGATGACACATTATTATTAATTATAATAATAATTATGTAATTATAATTATTACATTAAATGTATGTAACAGAAATCTTATTTTATTTTAATTAGCTTAAACCAAAAGGAGACTTTATTGGTCCATATAATCAAAGTGCATGAAGGACTAGTAAAACTGGCTTAAAGGATGCTGGGAACTAGAGACTCCTGGATCAGCAGGAACTTTTGTGTCCCTCTTCTCTATTTCTTTATTTTCTGTCTCTTGAGCAGATTCTGTACACAGGGGACCTGGTTCCCACATCCCTATGCTGAGCCGTGATTGTCTTTGAGTATAAGTGAAAAGAGGCCCTCTTTCCTCAAATTCACTTAGAAAAAGCTTGAGGACGAAGGAAGGCAAATTAATAAACATTCATAGCACATGATTGGAGCAAATGGTAATCTTTATTGCTTGTTTGTTTTTGTTTTTGTTTTGCGGTACGCGGGCGTCTCACTGTTGTGGCCTCTCTCATTGTGGAGCACAGGCTCCAGACGCGCAGGCTCAGTGGCCATGGCTCACGGGCCCAGCCGCTCCGCGGCATGTGGGATCCTCCCAGACCGGGGCACAAACCCGTGTCCTCTGCATCGGCAGGCGGACTCTCAACCACTGCGCCACCAGGGAAGCCCACAAATGGTAATCTTTGATATTTATTTTCCCACTCATGGAGAGTTATTACTAAGTATGCTATGAAAAAGTTTTAATTGAATTCTGGCCACACATTTAGCTGCTGAGACAAATAACTTGTTCAAATGAAAAGAAACCCAAAGTGTATCCTGCCTCAGATCTGAATAGATCTCCCCCTCTCTCTCTCACACGCACACACACACACTTAATAATCCGTTTCCTGTATATTTAAAGACAACCATAATGCCCTTTAACCCATGGTACTTCATATTTTGTCTTTTTCATACCAATATATCCAATTTATACAAATATTTGTTATACTATAACTATTTCATCACCAGAAGTGACGTCTTCTGCACAAATTCTAACTCAATACTGTTTTGAAAATGTAAAATCAAAATAATATATGGTTGTCGGCACAAGGTGTCCTTCTTGAAAACATAATGAGAATATTGACTTAATTATGGGCATACTCAATAATAAAAATCTTACCAGTTTTGTTGGTGGAAGACACACACACTTGTTAGCCCTTAGGCAATGGAGTGCCCAGAAAATTTCCCATGCACCAGGCTTGACACCATTTCCTGAAGAAATCCAAACCCATTCCTAGAAAGAAGTACTCTGAAGGCCTGTAGCCTCAGAGATAGATTATAAATCAAACTTAAAACCAATAAAGAACAATGAGAACATATCAGTTGCAAGAGTGAATGAGTTTATTAGGTCAAACAAAACTGAATTTCCATGTATCTTGTAAGAAAATGTTTATGTAATTCTGAACCAATTGTTTCAACAAAATTACAGACATGGACTCAATATTTTGGTCATTCATTAATCTCACTGAAAGAACTAGTCTGTCAGCCAGTGCTTGATGCTAGAGAAAGGATGAAGGCCTGATGGAGAGAGGAGTTAGCTAACATTTCTGAAAAAGGCTATGATAGCAGTTTTAAATAGAGACAAACATTTTGCTCACAAAGTCTAGAAACTCAGAAAGTTGGCCTACAGAAGGCTGATCTATAGGTTGCCCTATAACCAGAAGATTGAAAGCTCCTAGAAGCCAAGTATGTTGGGTAGTCAAACCTGGAGCCATAGATCAGGGAAGGGAAACCATGAACTCCATAACACAGGGGTCTGAATACACTGGATCCACAGCCCAGTGAGGAGGAACTTCTGGATCCATAATCCAGGGAGTAGGAGCTTCTAGATCCATAACCCAGGGAGTAGCCTCTGATGGACCCACAGTCCAGAGACCCATAATAAGTTATCTGGAAGTGTCTGCAGAGCATGGAGGTCCTCAGGCTGTAGCAGGACATCAGGTGGGGACTGAACACCACACAGGAGGGCTGGCAGGTGCTGGGGGAGCAGCAGTCAGTGCTGTACACAAGGTTGCTGGGGTAGGAAGAGCCACAGGAGGAGCCTGGGTAGCTCAGGTGGTCCCCAAGGGAGTGGGAGAAGTTTCCAGAGGAGCAGTTGTAGGACATGGTGACAAGAAATTTGAGTTCAGCTGAGTTACTCTGAGGAGACTCTCTGACTTTTAACGTCATGATCCGGACTTCAAGTATATATTACTCTTAGACCTGGATGCATCACTGTCCAGACAGATGTTCCCTCCTCCTTGCTCACCGTTTTAGACAAGCATACCTCTCTAGGTTATTGCTTCAATTTAATTTATCACATCATCACATACTTAATTATGTTTTAAGCACTCAGACTAAGAAAGAAACTACTCAGTTTCTTTTCCTTGGAATTTGTTGTGATTTGACCTTCAGAGTTATAGGTGATAACATTTTCAGGTATCCTCCCCTTCTTATCCATGTGCGCAGTGTGTCCTGGTATTACCATGTAGAGTTACATAAATTTTCCTTCACTTCCATTAGGTATTAAGAGCATCAGTAGTTATGATTCAAAATAGTTTAGTGTTTCTTCAAAAGGGTATGATAATGGATTTCGCCAAATACTAACTATATTCAGTAGTCTCAACAATCTATCAATTGAACCTTTTACTCTTTTTCTATTTGGATAAATTCATACAATTCCTGAGGAATCTGAAAAATAATATACATTTGTATATGTATATATATATATACATATATATATATACATATATGTATAACTGAATCACTTTTCTGTACACTTAAAACTAAGAGAACATTCTGAATTAACTATGCTTCAATAAAATATCCATATAATTTTTTAACATCTTTATTGGAGTATAATTGCTTTACAATGGTGTGTTAGTTTCTGCTGTATAACAAAGGGAATCAGCTACATGTATACATATATGCCCATATCTCCTTCTTCTTGCGTCTCCCTCCCATCTTCCTTATCCCACCTCTCTAGGTGGTCACAAACCACCAAGCTGATCTCCCTGTGCTATGTGGCTGCTTCCCAGTAGCTATTGATTTTACATTTGGTAGTGTATATATGTCCATGCCACTCTTTCACTTTGTCCCAGCTTACCCTTCCCTCTCCCCGTGTGCTCTAGTCCATTCTCTACGTCTCTGTCTTTATTCCTGTCCTGCCCCAGCTTCTTCAGAACATTTTGGGGTGTTGTTTTTGTTGTTGTTGCTTTTTTTTTTTTTAGATTCCATATATATGTGTTAGCATACAGTATTTGTTTTTCTCTTTCTGACTTACTTCATTAGGTATGACAGACTCTAGGTCCATCCACCTCTCTACAAATAACTCAATTTCATTTCTTTTTATGACTGAGTAATCTTCCATTGTATATATGTGCCACATCTTCTTTATCCATTCCTCTGTCAATGGATACTTAGGTGGCTTCCATGTCCTGGCTATTGTAAATAGAGCTGCGAAAACATTCTGGTACATGACTCTTTTTGAATTATGGTTTTCTCAGGGTATATGCCCAGTAATGGGATTGCTGGGTTGTATGGTAGTTCTATTTTTAATTTCTTAAGGAACCTCCATACTGTTTTCCATAGTGATTGTATCAATTTACATCCCCATCAACAGTGCAACAGGGTTCCCTTTGCACCACACCCTCTCCAGCATTTATTGTTTGTAGATTTTTTGATGATGGCCATTCTGACTGGTGTGAGATGATATCTCATTGTAGTTTTTTTGGGTTTTTTTGTTTGTATTTTGTTTTTGTGGTACACGGGCCTCTCACTGTTGTGGCCTCTCCCGTTGAATAGCACAGGCTCTGGATGCACAAGCTCAGCGGCCATGGCTCACTGGCCCAGCCACTCCGCGATATGTGGGATATTCCCGGACCGGGGCACAAATCCATGTCCCCTGCATCGGCAGGTGGACTCTCAACCACTGTGCCACCAGGGAAGCCCTCGTTGTAGTTTTGATTTGCATTTCTCTAATGATTAACAATGCTGAGCATTCTTTCATGTGTTTATTGACAATCTGTGTATATTCTTGGAGAAATGTCTATTTAGGTCTTCTGCATTTTTTGATTGGGTTATTTATTTCTTTGATATTGATTTGCATGAGCTGCTTGTAAATTTTGGAGATTAATCCTTTGTCAGTTGTTTCATTTGCAAATATTTCCTCCCATTCTGATGGTCGGCTGTTCATCTTGTTTATGTTTTTCTTTGCTGTGCAAGAGCTTTTAAGTTTCATTAGGTTCCATTTGTTTATTTTTGTTTTTATTTCCCTTTCTCTAGGAGGTGAGTCAAAAACCATCTTGCTGTGATTTATGTCATACAGTGTTCTGCCTATGTTTTCCTCTAAGTGGTTTATAGTGTCTGTCCTTACATTACAGTCTTTAATCCATTTTGAATTTATTTTTGTGTATGGTGTTAGAGTGTTCTAATTTCATTCTTTTACATGTAGCTGTCCAGTTTTCCCAGCACCACGTACTAAAGAGGCTGTCTTTTCTCCATTGCATATTCTTGCCTCCTATATCAATGATAAGATGACCATATGTGTGTGGGTTTATCTCTGGGCTTTCTATCCTGTTCCATTGATCTATATTTCTGTTTTTGTGCCAGTACCATATTGTCTTGATTACCATAGCTTTGTAGTATAGTCTGAAATCAGGGAGCCTCTTCCCTCCAACTCCGTTTCTCTTTCTCACGATTGCTTTGGCTATTCAGGGTCTTTTGTGTTTCCATACAAATTGTGAAATTTTTTGTTCTAGTTCTGTGAAAAATGCCAGTGGTAGTTTGATAGGGATTACATTGAATCTGTAGATTGCTTTGGGTAGTAGAGTCATTTTCACAATGTTGATTCTTCCAATCCAAGGACATGGTATATCTGTCCATCTGTTTGTATCACTTTTAATCTCTTTCATCAGTGTCTTAGTTTTCTGCATACAGGTCTTTTGTCTCCTTAGGTAGGTTTATTCCTAGGTATATTCTTTTTGTTGTAATGGTAAATGGGAGTGTTTCCTTAATTTCTGTTTCAGATTGTTCATCATTAGTGTGTAGGAATGCAAGAGATTTCTGTGCATTAATTTTGTATCCTGCTACTTTACCAAATTCATTGATTAGCTCTAGTAGTTTTCTGGTAGCATCTTTAGGATTCTCTATGTATAGTATCGTGTCAGCTGCATACAGTGACAGTTTTACTTCTTCTTCTCTGATTTTGATTCCTTTTATTTCTTTTTCTTCTCTGATTGCTGTGGCTAAAACTTCCAAAGCTATGTTGAGTAATAGTGGTGAGAGTGGGCAACCTTGTCTTGTTCCTAATCTTAGTGGAAATTGTTTCAGTTTTTCACCATTGAGAATGATGTTGGCTGTGGGTTTGTCATATATGGCCTTTTTTCTGTTGAAATATGTTTCCTCTATGCCTACTATCTGGAGGGTTTATATATATATATATATATATATATATATATGTGTGTGTGTGTGTGTGTTGTATTTTGTCAAAAGCTTTTTCTGCATGTATTGAGATTTTCATATGATTTTTCTCCTTCAATTTGTTAATATAGTTTATCACATAGATTAATTTGTGTATATTGAAGAATCCTTGCATTCCTGGGATAAACCCCACTTGACCATGGTGTATGATCCTTTTAATCTGCTGTTGTATTCTGTTTGCTAGTATTTTGTTGAGGACTTTTGCATCTACGTTCATCGTGATATTGGTCTGTAGTTTTCTTCCTTGTGATATCTTTGTCTGGTTTTGGTATCGGGGTGATGGTGGCCTCGTAGAATGAGTTTGGGAGTGCTCCTCTGTCTGCTATACTTTGGAAGAGTTTGAGAAGGATAGGTGTTAGCTCTTCTCTAAATGTTTGGTAGAACTCTACTGTGAAGCCATCTGGTCTTGGGCTTTTGTTTGTTGGAAGATTATTAATCACAGTCTCAATTTCAGTGCTTGTGATTTGTCTGTTTTTATTTTCTATTTCTTCCTGGGTCAGTCTTGGAAGGTTGTGCCATTCTAAGAATTTGTCCATTTCTTCCAGGTTGTCCATTTTATTGACATAGAGTTGCTTGTAGTAATCTCTCATGATCCTTTGTATTTCTGCAGTGTCAGTTGTTACTTCTCCTTTTTCATATCTAATTCTGTTGATTTAAGTCTTCTCCCTTTTTTTCTTGATGAGTCTGGCTAACTGTTTATCAATTTTGTTTATCTTCTCAAAAAAACAGCTTTTTGTTTTATTGATCTTTGTTATTATTTCCTTCATTTCTTTTTCATTTATTTCTGATCTGATCTTTATGATCTCTTTCCTTCTGCTAACTTTCAGGGTTTTTTGTTTTTCTTTCTCTAATTGCTTTAGGTATAATGTTAGGTTGTTTATTTGAGACATTTCTTGTTTCTTAAGGTAGGATTGTATTGCTCTAAACTTCCCTCTTAGAACTGCTTTTGCTGCATCCCACAGGTTTTGGGTCATAATTTTTTCATTGTCATTTGTTTCTAGGTATTTTTTTATTCTGTCTTTGATTTCTTCAGTGATCTCCTGGTTATAAAATCCATATAATTATTGATATCCATTAATTTAGCTTAATTAAATTGTGGATTCATTGGCAGAGCACTCATCCTACCTCTTCTGTGATACACTTGGCTTTCTCATGTCTGAGCTCATGATCAGAATTAAGGGGTGCAGATAGCATACTGGAGTTCAGGTCAATGGATTGCCTTATAAAGAATGGAAGCCTAAAATGTTTCCTTGGAGGATGTTCTTTTAAGAAACAATAAATATAACTCTTTGAGAGAGATTTTGAGTAGAAGTGTTTGCTACATTTGAATATCTTCATGTATTTTCTGATACATCTGTCTTGTAGTAGGGATTATTCTCTGCTTATGCCCTAAATCAGCTGATATGTTTGTTTTGTTTTGTTTTTTGATGGAAAGACAGATTCTTAGCAGCAATTATTAATTTTTACCTTAAGTAAATTTTCAGAAATGGTTAACAGTTTCTGAAACAACTAACTTGAAATATTAGATCTACATGGGTCTTTACCATCCTGTGACCAATTTACACATTAAAAAAATGTCCCAGAGAATTTTAATAAATTTCCTTTAATTGTTCAGTAAGATTGAAACAAAATTGAAGCTTTAACTATGATTTCCTTATGCAGTCAAGATTCAAATACTCTGCAAAGAAAAAAGCAAATTTAACTTTAACTTGTCTCAGAAATGAATCTTAAGCTTATTTATACTAAGATACAAATGCCTAATAAAGCTTTATTTACATCTCAGAATATTTGCATTGAATAGTGTTCCAGAGTAGAATTCCATGATTCCATGCATCACTGGTCTTTATACATTTAAAGTATATTTTACTTTATAACCCAAGAAAGAGAAAAAATCCTGTATAATCCATACTTAGATTAATGGAAAAAAAAAAGAAGAAAAGGGCTTTTGAAATCTGTTGTTGTGGCCATCTGTCTTCTTTTATTTTTAGTTTTTTTTTTTTTTTTTTCTGTACACGGGCCTCTCACTGTTGTGGTCTCTCCCGTTGCGGAGCACAGGCTCCAGACATGCAGGCTCAGCAGTCATGGCTCATGGGTCTAGCTGCTCCGCGGCATGTGGGATCTTCCCGGACCGGAGCACGAAGCAGTGTCCCCTGCATTGGCAGGCGGACTGTCAACTACTGAGCCACCAGGGAAGCCCTGTCTTCTTTGAAATCTAACATTTTATTTGGTTTAAGTGAAATGGCATTCACAATTGTTATTGGAAAGAAAGCTCCTTAACTACCTGAAAATTAAGTTGCTTTATTCCAAAGCACGCTGCTTCAGAGCACTTAGTGACTTTGTTTTATGATTATCTGTCCCATGCAGAATCCAAAGTGTGGCATGCATCACATGAAGTGCCCTTGTGCAATACTTAAGCCATCATTCTGATTCACTGAAGTAAAATAAGCTATGCTTTATGAATGGATACCTATTAAATTTACTAAAGATGTATGTGTCACCCCCAGCACAGGGGATTCCTTATAGTGCCATCTTTTAACTCCTTTAGAATGGATAATATTTATCTCTTCCTATTAATAATTGGCTTCTGCTTAAAAAAAGAAAGATGTTCTAATATGAAGAAGTCCTTGCTTTTCCAGACCAGCACTCTGTGTCTGGGAATTAATATTAAAATAATTCAGGAATAAGTCAATTCCAATTAACATTCCCCCCAGCCTATTCCTAATAGGTGAACACTTTTCATTAGTCTTTTGTGCACTTTGTACAAATGCTAATTAATAACTCATGAATGCTAATAAATGTGTCCCTCTGAAAGGAAGAAAAAGCAAAACAAACTAAAGTTGTTATAATAGTTCAGAAGTACATCCTGGAACTAATAAAATACTCTGTGTGCTCTGTATACACAGGCAAAGTGTTTAAGAGAAAAACATATTACTCTTTGGATAAGTCAGAGGAAAAATGCAATACTGGAAAACTTTTTTTTTTTTTTTGAGAAATAGAGGAATATCAACATTACGTAGGATAGAACAAATATTGGAGTACCACTAGTCATAAGTAGCTTATGATCTGTATGACTTGAATAAAGATGTTGTTTCCAGGTCACAATATTAATGTAGCTCAGTCTTAAAGATGACAATCCCCTTTGCAATGAGTTTTCAGAGATTTTTGAAACCTTTCTAATTAGACAAATACTAGGCAGTAATAGAAAGAGTAGAAATCCATATGCTCCAACCTAGAACTTTTTCCCTTCCTGTTCACTTTTCTCCTGTGTCCTCAAAACTGCCTTGTTTAGACTTACAAAACCTTTGTATTGCCCCTTCCCCAAAGGCTCTTATTCATAACAACTATTCTTCACTAAGATTTTTTTTAAAAATATATAAATTTTATTTTTATTTCTTTGTTTCCAGTTTTTTACTCATCTTATTTTTTTATATTTTATTATATTTTGGCCAGATCACACAGCACGTGGGATCTTAGTTCCCCAACCAGGGATCGAACCTGGGCCCCCTGCAGTGGAATTGTGGAGTCTTAACCACTGGGATTCTGAGGAAGTCCATTCATTAACATTTTACTTTCCAAATTTTCTTACTCAGTAGGAGATCCATCTGTTAAGCATTATTGCTAGGTATGGGTTGAAAGATCATTTATCGGTAAAAGACTTGAGATAAACCACTTGACCTTTCTGCTCTGGCCTCTCTCCCAGGCACTCATGGAAGTCTGCCCTTGGCTGCTGCTTTCCCAGAGGTCATCCTGCTTCATTGTTAGAGATTCTTCTTGATACTGGTACTCCACTTGCATGACTGCAGCTTTTTCCTGCTTCAAATTGACCCATTTTATATCTGCAGAACTGCGTCATCCAAAACTTTTATTTGAAGTGAAAAGGCCAGGATAGCTTCTAAAGGGTTCTTCTTACAGACCTCTCTGATCTTACACTTGCATTTACCCATCAAAAAATGGAAACCATCTTTAAAAAATAACGTAATACTAATATACCTGCCCTCTTTCAGATGTTCATTCAAATCAAATTTTATTGCTTATCTTTATTAAAAGTTTTTTAAAGAAACCAAACATCTTTTAAATCCTATTAAATTTTATTGCTTCAAAATAGAATACACACTCCAGCTGAATAGATGCCCCAGTTGTCTTATTGCCATCATTTTTTATGGACATGCCTGGCCACTTTTCTACCTCACTTCCTCTTGCTGTCACATTTAGTGGTGTGTTACTAAGGGGCAGAAGGTGGTGATAAGTTTCACCTTGCGTTTGAAGTGAAGATCCTTTCCTGGAGGATGGATGGGTCATTTAACTGGCAGAGGTTAGTGGAAGTCCTCAATCTCCAGTTTGCTGGTCAGTTAATAAACACTTCTGACTCTTCTGAGAGGATTGAAAAATATCTAACTCCTATTTCCAAAACTTAGTTTTCAAATCTTCATCTTGAACATTTTTAAAGATGTGCATAATCTGGAAAAAAATTGTTAAGGGACCAGAAAGGGAGTCCAGTATCATATTCAACTCTAGGTTTTTTAAATTTTATTGTTTTGTTTGTTTGAATTCAGTGTCATGGACAAAACAGAAAAGTGCCTAGCTAGGAATTGAGTAAAGCCCAAACGTATTTCACAGAATTAGATATTACTGAACCTACCAAGGAAATGCTAGTGTATGAAACCATGGATTATAAAGTCTAATTTCTTACACTGACAAAGATAAGTTTTAGTGTATTGTGATGGGAACAACATTGAGTTACAGTACTGGCTATTACATACATCAGAGACAGGACTAAATGGCTGCTGAAGGTCTTGACAATGGCAAAATTCTATGACTCTAAGGTAAAATTCATGTTCTGATAATTCAATCTACACCAGTTTTCATATGACTACATTTTGTTCTTTATTTTTTTTCCTTTTCTTTTAATTGAAGTATAGTTGATTTACAATGTTATATTTGTTTAGGTAAACACAATAAAGATTCAAAATTTTTATAAATTACACTGTATTTAAAGTTTTGAAATATTGGTTTTATTCCCTATTCTGACTGTGAAGAAAGGGTATATTCTCTCCCTAGTGAAGTTCAAGCAAGATTTGAAAAGCACATGGTCAATTTGATTAGACAGGATAAGGATAACAAACATTAAGGAAATCATCTATTTCTTGAAGAGTGTATTATAGTTCTCCAGAGAAACAGAACCATGTGTATGATGCATGTATATAATATATATATATATATATATATATATATATATATATATATATATATGAGTATATGTGTCTATATATATAATGTGGGTCTTTATACAAGATATGTATACATTATACACACTTATCTGTAATGTGTACATGTATGTGAGTGCATGTGGAGACAGAGGGGGGGATTTATTCTTAAAATTGGCTCATGTGATTGAGTATGAAACCTACAAAACAGACTGAGTTAGAAATTCAGACTGATGAGGAAGTCAAGTCTGAATTCTATACAGCAGGCTGGAAGCTCAGGCAGGGTTTCAATGTTGCAACCTTGATAATTCCTTCTGAATGAAACCTCAGTGTTTGCCCTTAAGGCCTTCAATTCATTGGTCGAGGCTCACCCACATTATGAAAGGTAGTCTGCTTTACTCAGAACCTACTGATTTATATGTTAATCATAGCAACATCTAGATTGGTGTATGGCAAACAACTGGACACAATATACTAGGCAAGTGGAAACATTAAAGTAAACTACTAGAGATGGTTATTAAGGCTTTAAACAATACCTGCAAATCAAGTATTATCAGGAATTAAAGTGTTAGCAAACAATGCTTTCATCAGAAAAATGTAATTATTTGTTGCTGTACCATGTTCTCCTTTTGTTGATTTAGTATTTTTTGTTTGTTTTAATAATATTTATAATATAGAACTTGTGGAAATCTAAATATCTTTGAGTCAACAGGATGAAGTTATATTTCAAGTTGCAAGCTTTAAAACCTCAACAGCACTTAAAAAAAAAATAAGAAGAAGCTCTTGATACAAGTGTTTTGTAAATCTAAAGCACCATCTGGGAAAGACGAATTCATCTTGCTTACATATATAGGAAAGAATGTTTCAGAATATTCATATACCAGTGCTATTAAATGTAAACTAAATCTATATATACTCTAAACCTCATCATAAAGTTAATGCCTGTGTATTTATTTACCAAAAAGTATAAATTAATTTCCCATAATACTGAAATGTTTATTATAATAGTTTTAAGAACTCTTGACTTTGAAACATGAGACTCTAAATCTTTGTTATATAGAAGACACATTTGTTAAGATATATTTATTCACTTAAAGTTGTAAACTATATTTGCCATTTGCTGTAGGATGTGAATTTTCCCTCACTATACTTGTGATTATTAACATTTTAACTATGACATTACTGAATTAATTATCATTAACTTGTGTAAGCAGTGGGAAAGCCCTGGAGAGATCTTTGAAACTAGAAACATAGGAAAACATTCTTAGTTCTTAAAAACAGAAAAGCAGGGAAAATAGATTGGATGGTCTAATGACTAATTTTTTAACACAATGCCTAATCTCAATTTTCTCTCTTAATAAAATAACATTAGTGAATAATATTTAATACGTGTTTTGTATGGGTCAGACGTTGTGCTAAGCATTATACATGGTGAATAAGGAATCCTATTTTACTCACAGTAGTTTTATAATGATTTATATCTTCTCACAAATGAGCAGAGACTATATACCATTATAGATTTTTCTGAGTCTACACTCTTAACTGTGTACTGTCTCAGTAACAAGGAAGATGGATAAGGATGGTGGGGAGGGTCAAGAGTAAAATATTGGAGGCAGGCTAAAGAATGAGAAAATATTAGAAGAAAAAAGTGAGAAATATTGGAATAATTAGGGTTGAGGAATGCTTAGGATCTATTTCGGTTGCAGTTAACACAATTCTGTTGAAAATAAATTTTAATTAGGCTGTAGTCTGTGTATGATTGAACCAAACCAGAAAAAACAATACCTAAGATCTAAATAGTACAACTTCATGCCACCCTAGGCTTCAATGACACCAAAAATGTTCTATATTCCTTAATAGAAAAAACAAAATCTTCCATCCTGATTCTCTACTTATTACAAATTCTTGAATCTTTCCTGAATAGTTCCATCTTCTTTTGATTCAACTTTTGATTCAAAGAGTTGAACTTTAGATCCACCTCAAATAATGGTACTCATGAGGACTTTCTAGCTTTGCTCTGACAAGATACCCCTTGGTTCAAATATATTCATCAGTGTTACCCTTTTTTGTCAACTCTGAAAAGTTTAGTTTCTAATTTACATGCCATAGATTATAAGCATACAAAAATCATAAAAAAGGCAAGTTCAGGACTACTAATAATCAGAAGCAAGCTCATATAGTAGAAAGCATAGACACAAATAATAATAAGTCGAGAAAATTTAATCTAGAAAGTCTTTCTGGGTACAGAGAGATTAAAAAAGGGGGATATGGAGTAGCATAGAGGTTAGATGGAAAGGAAAGAAAGTAGAAGATTCAATATGTATTAAACAAACAAATAAACAACAAAAAAAAGCAACTACATACAAGGAATTTTACATATACAAACTAATTTAATTCTCTTAAGAAATACATGCCATTATAACTCACATTTTACAGATGTAGAAGCAGAGACAAACAAAATTTAGCAACTTATGTAAAGTAATTTCTTATAAGTGATAGAATTAAGATTCAAGTTCAGGTTTATTTTACTCCAAATTCCATTCTTTTCATTCATTCATTAATTTACTCTTTCTATTCATTTAGTTTGCTCTCATAAGTATGAGTTTCTTACACAGAATAGGTATTTTATTAATTTTGAACAGATGAGTTGATATATAGATACACAAACAATAGAGTAAATGAAGAAAGTCTGAATTATTAGTAGCAAATCCATTCCCACATTCTCCCAAACTCTGACTTTGTTAGGAGCCTGCAATATATTTCAGGATGACAAGAACTGTATTCTGAACTTAGTCTGAATTTTGATTCTGCTTCTTTGAGGTAACATTTAGGTCTCAAATGGAACAGGTAACATGAAATAAAGATCTTATCTCAGCACATTTCTTAAGTTGTACTCATTGCTTTACCTCACAAGGGATGGGGAGAGGCTAATTATTGTTTGGACTTTTAAAAAAAATCTTGCTTGGGGCTCCAAGTTTGGATAGAGACCAAGAGAGGAAAATAGAGAAAAAGGAGAGATGATTAAGAAACTAACTATAACAATGACTTCAATATCTGGGGCACCTGGTTTGCATATTCTTCAGAAACTCTATACCTTGCAGTTACATGGTATTGCTTAGGGGAAGCAGTACCAATGTATGTTCATGCCAAAGAAAACTGACCAAAGGCACACAGAGCACACTGAAATACATAAATAGAAACATAAACCTGACTTTTTATCCTAAGTTAAGCAAATTATTGTAAAATAAGCTGGAATCTTTCTATTCTTTTGTGACATCCTAGAAAGAGATGATCCAGAAAGTAGGGAAAATAAAATGTGTTCTGGAGGAGAGGACCTTCAAGACGGCAGAAGAGTAAGACATGAAGATCACCTTCCACCCCACAAATACATCAAAAATGGATCTACATGTGGAACAACTGCTACAGAACACCTACTGAACGCTGACAGAAGACCTCAGATTTCCCAAAAGGCAAGAAACTCCCCACATACCTGGGTGGGGCAAAAGAAAAAAGAAAAAACAGACAAAAGAATAGGGATGGGACCTGCACCTCTGGGAGGGAGCTGTGAAGGAGGAAAGGTTTCCACACACTAAGAAGTCCCTTCACTGGTGGAAATGGGGTGTGAGCAAGGGGGAAGCTTCAGAGCCACAGAGGAGAGCTCAGCAACAAGAGTGCAGAGGGAAAAGTACAGAGATTCTGACACAGGGGATTGGTGCTGACCAGCACTCAACAGCCTGAGAAGCTTGTCTTCTAAACCGCCAGGGTTGGTGGGGGTTGGGAGCTGAGGCTTGGGCTTTGGAGGTCAGATCCCAGGGAGAGGACTGAGATTGGCTGCGTGAACACAGCCTGAAGGGGGTTTGTGCATCACAGGTAGCTGGGAGGGAGTCCGGGAAAAAGTCTGGAACTGCCTAAGAGGCAAGAGACCATTGTTTCAGGATGTGCGAGGAGAAGGGATGCAGAGCACCACCTAAACAAGCTCCAGAGATGGGCACAAGATGCGGCTACCAGTGCAGACACCAGAGATGGGCATGAGATGCTAAGGCTGCTGCTAAAGCCACCAAGAATCCTGTGTACAAGCACAGGTCAATATCCACACCTCCCCGGGAGCCTGTGCAGCCCACTACTGCCAAGATCCCGTGATCCAGGAACAACTTCCCAGAGAGAACACATGGTGCGTCTCAAGCTGTTGCAAGGTCACATAGGCCTCTGCCGTCTCAGGCTCTCCCTGTATTCCATAGCCCTTCCTCCCACTGGCCTGAGTAAGCCAGAGCCCCTTAATCAGCCACTCCTTTAATGCCCTACTGTCTGGGTGAAGAACAGACACCAGAGAACGACCTACATGCAGAGGCGGGGCCAAACCCAAAGCTGAACCTCAGGAGCTGTGCAAGCAAAGAAGAGAAAGGGAAATCTCTCCATGCAGCCTTAGGAGCAGTGGATCAAATGTCCACAATCAACTTGATATACCCTTTCTCTGTGAAATACCTGAATAGAAAATGAATCATCCCAAAATTGAGGCAGTGGACTTTGGGAGCAACTGTAGACTTGGAGTTTGCTATATGCAACTGAATAGTTTTTGATTTATATATTTTTCTTAGTTTAGTGCTTGTTATCATTGGTGGATTTGGTTATCGGTTTGGTTGCTCTCTTCTTTTTTTTAAATTACTTTTAAATTTTAATAATATATTTTATTAATTTTTATTTAAATAACTAATTTTAATTTTGTTATTTCTTTCTATTTTTCTCCCCTTTCTTCTGAGCCATGTGGTTGACAGGGTTTTGGTGCTCTGGCTGGGTGTCAGGCCTGATCCTCGGAGGTGGGAGAGCCAAGTTCTGAGTTCAGTACATTGGACCACCAGAGCCCTCTTGGTCCCATGTAATATCAGTCGGTGAGAGCTCTCACAGAGATCTCTGTCTCAACACTAAGACCCAGCTCCATTCAACGACCAGCAAGCTCCAGTGCTGGACACCCCATGCCAAACAACTAGCAAGATAGGAACACAAAACCACCCATTAGCAGAGAGGCTGACTAAAATCATAATAAGTTCACAGACACCCCAAAACACACGGCTGGACTCAATCCTGCCCACCAGAAAGACAAGATACAGCCTCATCCACCAAAACACAGGCATCAATCCCTCAACCAGGAAACCTACAAAGCCCACTAAATCAACCTTACCCACTGGGGGCAGAAAACAAAAACAACAGGAACTGTGAACTTGCAGGCTGTGAAAAGGACACCTCAAACAGAGTAAGTTATGCAAAATGAGAAGACAGAGAAATGCGCAGCAGAAGAAGGAACAAAGTAAAAACCCACCAGACCAAGCAAATGAAGAGGAAATAGGCAGTCTACCTGAAAAAGAATTCAGAGTAATGATAGTAAAGATAACCCAAAATCTTGGAAATAGAATGGAGAAAATACAAGAAACATTTAACAAGGACCTAGAAGAACTAAAGAGCAAACAAACAGTGATGAACAACACAATAAATGAAATTAAAAATTCTCTAGAATGAATCAGTAGCAGAAAAACTGAGGCAGAAGAACAGATGAGTGAGCTGCAAGATAAAATAATGGTAATAACTACCACAGAACAGAATAAAGAAAAAAGAATGAAAAGAATTGAGGACAGTCTCAGAGACATCTGGGACAATGTTAAATGCACCAACATTCGAATTGTATGGGTCCCAGAAGAAGAAGAGAAAAGGAAAGGGACTAAGAAACTATTTGAAGAGATTATAGTTGAAACCTTCCCTAATATGGGAAAGGAAATAGTCAATCAAGTCCAGGAAGCAAAGAGAGTCCCATACAGGATAAATCTAAGGAGAAACATGCCAAGACACATATAAATCAAACTATCAAAAATTAAGTACAAAGAAAATATATTAAAAGAAACATAGGGAAAACAACAAATAGCATACAAAGGAATCTCTAAGGTTAACAGCTGATCTTTCAGCAGAAACTCTGGAAGCCGGAAGAGAGTGGTAGGAAATATTTAAAGTGATGAAAGGGAAAAAGCCTACAACCAAGATTACTCTACCCAGCAAGGATCTCACTCAGATTCGATGGAGAAATTAAAAACTTTACAGACAAGAAAAAGCTAAGAGAATTCAGCACCACCAAACCAGCTTTACAACAAATGCCACAGGAACTTCTCTAGGCAGGAAACACAAGAGAAGGAAAAGACTTACAATAACAAACCCAAAACAATTAATAAAATGGTAATGAGAACATACATACCGATAATTACCTTAAATGTAAATGGATTAAATGCTCCATCCAAAATACATCGACTAGCTGAATGGATTAAAAAAAAAGAATACCCATATATATGCTGTCTTTAAGAGACCCACTTCAGTACATAGGGACACATACAGACTGAAAGTGAAGGGATGGAATGAGATATTCCATGAAAATGGAAACCAAAAGAAAGCTGGAGTAGCAAGTCTCATATCAGACAATATAGACTTTAAAATAAAGACTATTACAAGACACAAAGAAGGACACTACATAATGATCAAGGGATCAACCTAAGAAGAAGATATAAAAATTGTAAAAATTTATGCACCCAACATCGGAGCACCTCAATACATAACGTAAATGTTAACAGCCATAAAAGGGGAAACATAATAATAGTAGGGTACTTTAACACCCCACTTTCACCAATGGACAGATCAACCAAAATGAAAATGAATAAGGAAAAACAAGTTTAAATGACACATTAAATATGATGGACTTAATTGATATTTATAGGAAATTCCATCCACAAGCACCAGAATACAGTTTCTTCTCAAGGGCTCATGGAACATTCTCCAGGATAGATCACATCTTGGGTCACAAATCAAGTCTTGGTAAATTTAAGAAAATTGAAATAGTATCAAGTATCTTTTGAGACCACAGTGCTTTGAGTCTAGATATCAGTTACAGGAAAAAAAAAACTGTAAAATATAAAAACACATTGAGGCTAAACACTATGATACTAATAATCCAAGAGATCCCTGAAAAAATCAAAGAGGCAATTAAAAACTACTTACAAACAAATGACAATGAAAACATGACATGCAAAACCTATGGGATGCAGCAAAAGCAATTCTAGAGGGAAGTTTATAACAATGCAATCCTACTTCAAGAACTGAGACAAATCTCAAATAAACAACCTAACCTTATACATAAAGTAATTAGAGAAAGAAGAACAAAAAACCTGCAAAGTTAGCAGAAGGAAAATAATCATAAAGATCAGATCAGAAGTAAATGAAAAAGAAATGAAGGAAACGATAGTAAGGATCAATAAAATTAAAAGCTGGTTATTTGAGAAGATAAACAAAATTGATAAAACATTAGCCAGACTCATCAAGAAAAAAAGGGAGAAGACTCAAACCAATAGAATTAGAAAGGAAAAAGAAGTAACAACTGACACTGAAGAAATACAAAGGAGAATACTAAAAGCAACTCTATGCCAATAAAATGGACAACTTGGAAGTAATGGACAAATTCTTAGAAGAGCACAACCTTCTGAGACTGAACCAGGAAGAAATAGAAAGTATAAATGGACCAATCACAAGCACTGAAATTGAAACGGTGATTTAAAAACTTCCAACAAACAAAATCCCAGGACCAGATGGCTTCACAGTAGAATTCTACCAAACATTTAGAGAAGAGCTAACACCTACCTTTCCCAAACTCTTCCAAACTATAGCAAAGGGAGGAGCACTCCCAAACTCATTCTATGAGACCACCATCACCCTGATACCAAAACCAGACAAAGATGTCACAAGGAAGAAAACTACAGGCCAATATCACTGATGAACATAGATGCAAAAATCCTCAACAAAATACTAGCAAACAGAATCCAATAGCACATCAAAAGGATCATACACCATGATCAAGTGCCGTTTATCCCAGGAATGCAAGGATTCTTCAATACAGGCTAATCAGTCAATGTGGTACACCCTATTACTAAACTGAAGGAGAAAAACCATATGAAAATCTCAATAGATGCAGAACAAGTTTTCGAAAAAATTCAACACCTATTTATGAAAAAAAGCCCTCTAGAAAGTAGGCATAGAGGGAACGTATCTCAACAGAATAAAGTCTATATGTAACAAACCCACAGCCAGCATCAGTCTCAATGGTGAAAAACTGAAACCATTTCCACTAAGATCAGTAAAAAGACAAGGTTGCCCACTCTTATCACTATTATTCAACATAGTTTTGAAAGTTTTAGCCACAGCAATCAGATGAAAAAGAAACAAAAATCATACAAATCAGAAAAGAAGAATTAAAACTGTCACTGTTTGCTGATGACATGATACTATACATAGAGAATCTTAAAGATGCTACCAGAAAACTACTAGAGCTAATCAATGAATTTGGTAAAGTAGCAGGATAAAAAATTAATGCACAGAAATCTCTTGCATTCCTATACACTAATGATGAACAATCTGAAAGAGAAATTAAGGGAACACTCCCACTTACTATTACAACAAAAAGAATAAAAGACCTAGGAATAAACTTACCTAAGGAGACAAAAGACCTGTATGCAGAAAATTATAAAACACAGATAAAAGTAATTAAAGATGATACAAACAGATGGAGAGATATACCATGTCCTTGGATTGGAAGAATCAACCTTGTGAAAATGACTCTACTACCCAAAGCAATCTACAGATTCAAGGCAATCACTATCAAACTACCACTGGCATTTTTCACAGAACTAGAACAAAAAATTTCACAATTTGTATGGAAACACAAAAGATCCCAAATAGCCAAAGCAATCTTGAGAAAGAAAAATGGAATTGGAGGGAACAGACTCCCTGATTTCAGACTATACTACAAAGCTATGGTAATCAAGACAATATGGTACTGGCACACAAACAGAAATATAGATCAATGGAACAGGATGGAAAGGCCCAAGATAAACCCACACACATATGGTCATCTTATCATTGATAAAGGAGGCAAGAATATGCAATAGACATATTGCATATTCTTTAATAGACATAAAAGACAGCCTCTTCAGTAAGTGGTGCTGGGAAAACTGGACAGCTACATGTAAAAGAATAAAATTAGAACACTCCATAACACCATACACAAAAATAAACTCAAAATGAATTAAAAACCTAAATGTAAGGGCAGACACTATAAAACTCTTGGAGGAAAACATAGGCAGAACACTCTATGACATAAATAACAGTAAGATTCTTTTTGACCCACCTCCTAGAGAAAAGGAAATAAAAACAAAAATAAACAAATGGGACCTAATGAAACTTAAAAGCTATTGCACAGCCAAGGAAACCATAAACAAGACAAAAAGACAACCCTCAGGATGGGAGAAAAAAATTGCAAATGAAGCCACTGACAAAGGTTTAATCTCCAAAATTTACAAGCAGGTCCTGCAGCTAAATATCAAAAAACAAACAACCCAATTCAAATATGGGCAGAAGACCTAAATAAACATTTCTCCAAAGAAGATATCCAAATTTCACAAAAATACATGAAAGGACTCTCAACATCACTAATCATTAGAGAAATGCAAATCAAAACTACAATGAGGTATCACCTCATACCTGTCAGAATGGCTATCACCAAAAAATCTACAAACAATAAATGCTGGAGAGGGTGTGGAGAAAAGGGAACCCTCTTGCACTGTTGGTGGGAATGTAAATTGATACCGCTACTATGGAAAACAGTATGAAGGTTCCTTAGGAAACTAAAAATAGAACTACCATATGACCCAGCAATCCCACTACTGGGCATATACTCTGAGAAAACCATAATTCAAAAAGTGTCATGTGCCACAATGTTCATTGCAGCACTATTTACAATAACCAGGACATGGAAGCAACCCAACTGTGCATTGACAGATGAATGGATAAAGAAAATGTGGCACATATATACAATGGAATATTACTTAGTCATATAAAGAAATGAAAATGAGTTATTTGTAGTGAGGTGGATGGATTTAGAAGCTGTCATATAGAGTGAAGTAAGTCAGAAAGAGAAAAATAAACACTGTATGCTAACACATATATATGGAATCTAAAAAAAAAATAGTTCTGAAGAACCTAGGGGTAGGGCAGGAATAAAGACACAGATGTAGAGAATGGACTTGAGGACACAGGGAGGGGGAAGGGTAAGCTGGGACGAAGTGAGACAGTGGCATTGACATATATACACTACCAACTGTAAAATAGATAGCTAGTGGGAAGCAATCACAAAGCACAGTGAGATCAGCTTGGTGCTTTGTGACCACCTAGAGGGGTGAGATTGGGAGGGTGGGAAGGGGACGCAAGAGGGAGGTGTTATTGGGATATATTTATACGTATAACTGATTCACTTTTTTTTACAGCAGAAACTAACACAAGCCTGTAAAGCAATTATACTCCAATAAAGATGTTAAAATAACAAATGTGTTCTGGCAAAGGGAGAGGAAGAGAAAGGGAGAGAGAGAGGTGGGGAGTGAGAAAGAAAGAGAATGAGAGAGAGAATTTCAGAAATAATAATTTGCAGATTCCTAGTTATAGCTTGAATTATTGGTGAACTGAAAAGTTTGAGTTAGCAATTAAAAATGGATTTTAAAAGTGTAATTTCTTGGAAATTTATAGGCAGCTCCTGAGTTAGCAGATCTGAAATTTCCTTAGTAATAAAGTTTTAAAAAATTAGTACTTGGGCTTCCCTGGTGGCGCAGTGGTTGAGAGTCCGCCTGCCGATGCAGGGGACACAGGTTCGTGCCCCGGTCCGGGAGGATCCCACATGCCGCAGAGCGGCTGGGCCCGTGAGCCATGGCCGCTGAGCTTGTGTGTCCGGAGCCTGTGCTCCACAACGGGAGAGGCCACAACAGTGAGAGGCCTGCGCACAGCAAAAAAAAAAAAAAAAAAAAAAAAATTAGTTCTTTGAGATCTTGGAAATGTGTCACATGACCTGTGAACTTCTGAACACACATGGGTTGGGAATAAGGTCAACCAACCTTTCCTGGAGAAACAATAGGACTGTCCAGGAACCCCAGTCCATCCCTAGAGGTAAGGAAGTCCCTCATCCATAACCCAGAGACTGGAAACCACAGAGTTTACAGCACCAAGCACACGGTCTCATCTTCTAAATACACTGATGTGGAAGAGCTCTCATATGTGGTCACAGGATGGCTGGAAGGTTCCCTGGTGGTCAGAAAATACTTGGTAGACACTGGGCATAGGAAGTCACTGTGTTCATTCAGTTCCTGGGAAAGGAGGATTCCCCCCTTTGACAGTAATGTCCTCATTATAACTTGATTACATCTGTAAAGTCCTATCTTCTAACAAGGTCCTGTTAGGAGGTATTAGGATTTAGGACTTCAACCTATGAATTTTTGCAGGGGCACAATTCAACTCATAACAAGAGACAGTCATTAAAAATGGAAAAAGGACTTCCCTGGTGGCGCAGTGTTTGAGAGTCCACCTGCCGATGCAGGGGACACGGGTTCGTGTCCCAGTCCGGGAGGATCCCACATGCCACGGAGTGGCTGGGCCCGTGAGCCATGGCCGCTGAGCCTGCATGCCCGGAGCCTGTGCTCTGCAACAGGAGAGGCCGCAACAGTGAGAGGCCCGCGTACCGCAAAAAAAAACAAAAAAAAAAAAACAAAAGGAAAAACAGGCACTTTACAAAGTTGATCAGATACAGTTTCCCAATTTCATCTTTCTTTGGGTTTAATGAGGAATTGGGGTGAATTTTCTCCTAAAGAATTTTATAGACCTTTACCACTGGGTATGGTATATGCTGGAAACATCCTGGTAAAGTCCTCTGGGGTCTCACTAATCAGTTATATAATTAAAATGAAATTAATTTTCCCCTGCACAGACATGGCTGAATATGTTTTATTCACTTACTTAAGAGACACAAATCATTCTTTTCTCATTTACAAAATGAACGTTGATATTTTCATGGCCAACAATCCAATAATCACCATACAACAAAGCAGCGCTCCCTGCTCACTGTCCACTCTCTGCCATCTTACATTGACAAGATACCATGCTCTTTTATTTCTGTTTCCTAAGGAACAAAGCAGCACAATCTCAGTTCATGAGCAATGATTAGGTATTTTCAATTGTCAACAAGTAAAAATAATAAAGTCAATACTAAGAGTTCTGATAGTCATCTTTTTAATAAACATTACTGAAAGTCCATTGTGAACCGGTAACTGAGAAAAGGACATCATCCTTCTCACCTAGGTCCCTCCAATCTGGTAGATTAAGACATGATGACAAGGGATTATTAATATCAAAAACACAAACAAACAACCTCAGTCAAAATATGGGCAGAAGACCTAAATAGATATTTCTCAAAAGAAGATATACAGATGGGCAACAAGCACCAGGAGAGATGCTCAATATCACTAATTATTAGAGAAATGCAGATCAAAACTACAACGAGGTAGCACCTCACACCAGTCAGAATGACCAACATCAAAAAGTCTACAAATAATAATTGCTGGAATGGGTGTGGAGAAAAAGGAACCCTCCTACACTGTTGGTGGGAAAGTAAACTTGTGCAGCAACTATGGAGAACAGTATGGAGGCTCCTTTAAGAACTAAAAATAGAGTTACCATATGATCCAATGATCCCACTCCTGGGCACATATCCAAAGAAAACTAATTTGAAAAGATACATGCACCCCAATGTTCAGAGCAACTCTATTTACAATAGCCAAGACATGGAAGCCACCTAAATGTCCATTGACAGAGGAACGGATGAAGAAAATGTGGTTTATATATATTATGGGATATTACTCAGCCATAAAAAAGAATTGAAATAATGCACTTGCAGGGACATGGATGGACCCAGAGATTATCATATTAAGTGAAGTAAGTCAGACAGAGAAAGATAAATATCATATGATATTATTTATATGTGGAATCTAAAAGTATGATACAAATGAATTTATTTACAAAACAGAAATAGACTCACAGACATAGAAAACAAACTTATGGTTATCAAAGGGGAAAATGGGGAGGAATAAATTGGGAGTTTGGGATTAACATATACACACTACCGAATATAAAACAGATGAACAAAAGGGACCTGCTGTATAGCACAGGGAACTATATTCAGTATCTTGTAATAATATATGATGAAAAAGAATCTGAAACAGAATATATATGTGTATATACACATGTATATGTATGTGTATGTATATATTTGTGTGTATAAAAATTACTTTGCTATAAACCTCAAAGTAACACAATTTTGTAAATCAACTATACTTCAATAAAGAAAACGTGATTGAAATTCTAAAAAACAGACATGATGTGCACAGCTGAATATTCCTAAAGCACCCTGTAAGAAACAGGCTAATGCTCTGGAAACCAGATATGTACAGTTATGAACTCAGTTTTATCAGGGCCACAGTTGCAAGTTATCTTGAAATTGTTCGACTTTGGGAATATTGGCATTATTACACTGAGATTTCAACATTTAAAATGAACACTGGAAATTTTTCATTCAAATATTTCTTTTCTAAAATTAAATAAAATACCAATAAAACTAGTTAAATTTCAAGCATTCTAAGAGAAGTGAGTAGAAATGCTTAACTACTCTTGGAAATGACATAAAGAAGCATCAATTCTATTCAACCCATGAAACAAATAGAAACATTTCCTTGAGAGTATTATCAGTTTAGAAAGTTTAACCAAGATGAAAGGCAAATGAAATAAAAAGAAAGGGAAAAAAGAGAGAATGGGAAGAAGGGGAAAGTAAGAGATGGATGGAGATGAGAAAGAAAGGAAAACTAGAGAAGGAAGGATAAAAGAAGCAGCACATCTTGTGAGCGCAACCTGAAATCATTCAGTTAAGAAGTCATTTATCACTGGTTTTGAATGGCTGATTAGTTCCATATAGGTTTAAAACAGTGCTTTCTGCATGGGGTTGCAGTTGTTATGCTCTTAGTTTTACACAAGTGTATTTTTTGAAATCCCAAATTTCTCATTTAATCAGAGACATTTGGCTCTTTGGCTAAAGAATGACTCAGATGATAAAAATGTACCTCAGAGATTTATAGCAGTGATTCTTAAATTTGATTCCTCAACACCACGTGGGAAGTATTTTCTTTGTTTATTTGAGCAAAGATTTACATATATTCCTTAATAACTGCCAGGCAATACTCTGGATATTTTACGTGCATTATGTCCTTTAATTCTTATAGTAATCCAATGAGGGAGGTACTATTATTTGCATGTCACTGGTGAGAAAAGTGGAGCATGAAGTTCGCAAGTCAATGGCACAAGATCTCAGTACTAGAAAAGGCAGTGCCAGGGTTTGCCTCAAAGGGATTCTGATGACAGAGCCTGTGCTTTTGCTTCTACCTTACATTGTCCATCAATTGTGATGGGAGGCCCCCTCCCCAGAGCTTCTCACTGTGCTGGTGAGATTCTGAGATCTATGTTTTATCTCACCAGAGTTTTACCTCCTGAGTGGTATACATACACAATGGAATATTACCCAGCCATAAAAAAGAATGAAATAATGACATTGGCAGCAACATGGATGGACCTAGAGATTATCATACTAAGTGAAGTAACTCAAAGAAAGACAAATATCATGTGATGATATCAAGTGATGATATCACTTATATGAGGAATCTAAGAAATAATACAAATGAACTTATTTGCAAAACAGAAATAGACTCACAGACATAGAAAACAAACTTAAGGCTACCAAAAGGGAAATGGGGGTAGGGATAAATTGGGAGTTTGGGATTAACAGATACACACTACTATATATAAAATAGATAACCAACAAGGACCTACCATATAGTACAGGGAACTATATTCAATGTCTTGTAATACCTTATAATGGAAAAGAATCTGAAAAAGAATATTTATATGCAACTGAATCACTTTGCTGTACACCTGAAACTAACACAACATTGTAAATCAACTATAGTTCCATAATTAAAAAATATAAGATTCTGAGTGATCAAACATACTTCATTCCACAGTGCCCTATATCTTTGTTTGTTTTATTTAAATTCCAAGTTTTTAGAAATAAATCAAATAGTGGTTTTAGGATAAGCTTAAAATTCAATATCAAAAAAGATAACAAGAAAGGAAGAAGGAACCCTGTGCATAACACTTCCCTAGAAATAAATGGACTAAACTATGCTTTACAGTCCTTTAACCGCTCTTATCAAAACCTTAGTCTACTTCATCTAGGACAGAACTCTGACAGTGATGTTGCCAGAACCAAGTTTTAGCATCATAGAATTTGAGCGCTGCAATGTGAAAATAAATAGAGTTAAGCAGATTACCCTGCAAGTTAAGTGAGAAAACCAAAACAAAGACCCTAAATTAGAGGTTTCTCAGTTGTCAGAACTCTCTCCTGTTGTCTCCAACAGACATTGGGAAACCATGGCCTCTGCTATGTCTGTATCTCCAATCATCCAACTACTGCTGTGTTCAGCCAACCTAGCACTGCAAAACCAGTCTGCTCGAGAGAAAATGGGGCTCCATTCCTGTCTAGGGCTCCACCTAATTACAGGGGTGAACAGCCTAGGAAACAAAGAAATCTCAAGTATCGTCTACTTTTAAGGCTCTGAAAATCCAGAAACATCTTGGGATAAACTTTTCCTCTTCAGCATCCTTTTTCCTGCTCTCCCCTCCAGGTATTCCCTACCCATATTCCCCCAACGTGTCTACCCCTACATCTGGAGATGAAGAGAGTTTATGAACAGGAAACTCATCCAATCCTATGTTACCTTCCAGAGGTTAGATGACTAAATAGAGTAAATATGGGCCTGCCTTCTGTATGCCACTCATCATGCCTTCAATCAGCAAAGACTTTGGGCAAAAAGAAATGAGGCAGGGGATTGTGACAACCCCAGATCAGGAAGAGGTCAAACATCCACAAAGTGGCAGGAGAGGAAACGTGCTCACACACGTGTCTTCTAGCATTTTCTCTTTCCCCATCTCACTACTCTCCACTAGCTCAGGACTTGATACCAGCTCGATAAATCCAAGCCTATGAGTCTTATCTGAGCATGACTTGTGAAGGGAAAAATTTCCAAATCTGTTAATAGGTATAGTCAACCTTCACTCAGCTACCCTATCAAAGAAAGAACAAACAAAAAGTAGCTAATATTTGCATAACCTTCTTACATGTTTTATTTCATTTAAGATATTTGCTATCTAAATTCCCTTTTCAGTCAATAAACATATATTTATGGAGTGTCTACTATATGCCATGGACTGTTTCAGTTCCACTCATATATTCAACATGCCATTCATCTGATTTTTAACTAAAAAGACCTTTTTATTCCACCTCCCAATTGTAGCTATCATAGTCTGTCAAAATTACTCTTCTCTCCTGTATTTATAGTCAGTCATTACTAGTCATCATGAGGCCATCTTCACTGTGTCACTGGGTAGTGACACACAGCCTTTGTTCAATCCCTAAGATGCCGCATCTTGCAGGATGGATATTAATGTTACTAAATCCATCTTCAACGTTCCCAAACAACAGTGTTCGTAACAGCTATTATATTTCTGCAGTAACAAGAAGAAGAGGTACTGCATATTGTTAGCAGAAACCTCCCATTACAATAGAATTATGATGTTATAAACAGAAAATAGATTTCCCTTTCTCTCTTTTTAATGTTCTGCTTTATATTCTTGGAAAGACAATTCCTATACAAAAGTGGTTACACTTGTCAGGCATGTAGTATGATTTCACACAGCTACAAGCATCTCCTATGGGCTACCAGCTATATGTTAAACCTTTAGTTTAACAATGGTTAAATTCTGATTTAACAATCAGAATCACATGTGGAGTGGCCTGGGAAGGAGTTCAATCATCTGGGTTATTTTTAATTGTTTATGTATTTTTCAGGATGGTTTGTTGAATATTCAGCAGTAATACACCACTGATTTAAGTCTTTGCCCAGTATATAAAAACCAACTCAAATTCTTCTGGTATCTGAAGAATTTAAGTCAGAGGATCATCAACATAAGTGAGGTAGTCCAATTGGCTTGTGATTTTTTCCATAATAGATGTTTTATATTCCAGCCCATCAACACAGATACATGGTATTTTCCTATTAAACATGGAATAATATCCTTCAAGTGCACAAGGGAGTTGGTTCTCACAAGTTCTCTTAACACCCAAAGCTTCTAATTCATCCCTCATTCTCCTATTTATGATAGAGGCATTAACTAACACAACGAAATAGTAGTGCCAGCTCAATGACTAATGGTAACTGAAATTAGCAGAGTGGTTAGAGTTGTTGGGAATTAGAGGGAAGCACACCCATACAAATGGAGCAGCTTGTATGCAGTTCCAGGCAACGACAGGCAAGGGAGCCCAGTGTAGCCAGAGTTTCAGAAATTTTGGAAGTCATAAATCCACGTTTTATGTGAATACTGATTTATATTTGATTTTTAAATATAGGCAACTAATTTGGAGTTTAATAAAAAGCCTATGGAGACCCACACTTGTGCAATAAACAAACCTATGTAGGTTGGATTTGATAGAGGACCTGAGAGTTTGTGATGTATTATTTCAACTGGTATCATTGATTACCACATTGATGTAAGGACGGTTAGAGGTGTACTGAGGAGAGAAGGGCATCGCTGCAGCCAGAAGGTTGTGTCACTACAGACAAATTTTGCTGAATTTATTATTTTACTTAACACTGGTCCTGCCTTGAGCCAGTAAAAAGTCATTCTTACTTGTGATAAGGCAACTATTTTCAAGAAAGGAAACAGAGATTTGAGAAAGTCATGGTCTTCACAGCATTGCATGGACTAGGATTTTTACCCCAGTGGCTAGGAGTCCATATGAAAAAAAATAGAAAATTAAAAGATAAGTTTTTGAAAAGTAGCTGTTTGATGTGGGTGCAGCTACTTCATCATTCCTTTGACTTATAAAAATGCTGGATAGTGCTTTATTTTTTTAAGTGGCAATTAAACATATTTTTACACTGAGGAAAAGTTGATAATTTAAGCACATATAGTATAATTTTATTGTATTTTTATTAAATAAAGCTGCAATTCAGTGCCATAAGCCACAACATTAACTTCTTGAGTTCCTGATAACACATATTTGACCATTGGTGTGTGTTACATCAGTGCGTTTCTCTTGAAATTGTCAGACACAGTAATATACTCAAAGAATATGATAAATCTGTCAGACATGTTCCTACGTATTTTAACTTGGAGTTAAAGAAGATCAGAGACAAATAACAAAAGCAACAATAAACTATAACAATGTAATGATCAAAGCTTAGGTTGGAGCACAGGAGAGAGACGTTGCCACGGAAGGTATCTTGGAGGGAGATTTGGGCACTCCACGTAGGTTCCTGATATTTCAAAGAGAACATCAATAGCACATATTCAGACATCTTGGGCAGGGCATCTAAGGTAAAGACAGAGATAGATTTAACCTAATGAAGCTTAAGTGTGAGGGTCCTCCTGAGGATTCTTTCGCCTAACTTTTTCCAAAGCTCTCTTGGCACTCCTCCAGGGAAGCTTGGAAAAAGCTGCTGCTCCAGCTGGGCTTCTATAGACTGGGTGTCACTTCTGTGTCCTTGTGGTAGTGCTGGGGCTGTTGATGAATCCAGAGAGCTGCCTCTAGTACCTCTAGCCAACAGAGTCAACCTGATGAACCTCAGGACCTCAGGGAGCTTTGACCTCAAGAAGAAGGATTTGAACCAATATACTGCTCTGCTACATGCTAGGAGGCCACTAAAGCCTAGGGTCCACAGCTATTTGCAGGTAATCCTCACACAAGCCCCCAAACCCCAGGGCCAGAAGACTTGGAGGGGAGGTGAACCAGGACACCTGGCAGAGCTAAGCATAACCCCAGGCTTGAAGCTCTGACCAAGAAGGAGTAACAGAGGATGTTACAGGTGCAGCATTAGTAATAACAAGTGGCAATGTTGAAAGAAAACTTTCTATGTCATCCAAAATAATTTAAGTGTTTTTTGGTATACAACTCTAGAGAAAAGCTGAATTATATTTCTATTCTTTCCAAAGAAAATCATGTTGATAAAAGGATCATCCTATGTAGAGGTGATCAAGGACTGTGTAGCCAAGAAATGGGGAAAGTTTATAGATGATAAATTAATGTCTTGATTTTGTAATATTTGTGTCTTAGTCAACCTGTAGGTTTTTGTTGGTTAATATTATCTTTATTCTAAAGTAGTATTCATATTTACATCTACTATTATATACACAGTGTTGTATTCTTTGTGCTATAAAAGGACCCTGAAGTTATAAACTTTAAGGTTTTCAAAACCTGAGTCCACCTTTAGTAAGAAACCTGGGACAGAATCATGTACTTAAGTAGGGCTCTACCAAGGCCTTGGAAATACTCAGAAGGCATTCAAAATTTTGTGATGGGGTTCAGAAATACTGTGGGAGGAGAAACCCTAGGATGTTTTACAAATATAAATGTATCTACAAAAATCATGAATTGAGTTCATTTTGAAACAATTTTGATTTAGTTGAATTAAAAGTAGAGTATCCATAGGTCGTCCACTGGGTTAGAAGAAAACCCTGGCAGATTTGTCCCTCTTTCTACTACTGTCACTAGTTTCCTCACTTCATCCCCATAGTGTCTCCCACTTTGTTTTTCTTCACATATGTCCATAGTGGTCTGTTCTTGCTTTAGAATTGATTAATTTTTAAAACAATTTTTAAAAATTTATTCAAGATTATCCCCATTCCCAGTGATCTCTCTCAATCCCTTTGGCGTATTTTATATGGCTCTTCTAGATTGGACATAGTAAGCACTGCTAATAGTTAAGCAAATTGGAAACAGTAAGTAAGTAAGATGGAAAATTATGTTGCAGAGTGAGAATCAATGAGAAGAAATAATTTTAGGCAATGAAATAAAGTTAGGGAAAGAAAATCATTGGTGGCAAATAGGGTGCCTTTATTCCACTGACAAAAAAAATTTACTTCATCTTAATCCCTTCCCTTAGAGGTAAGCAGTTCCCAGCCAATATACAGTCAAATGAACAAAGAATCTTGGCCAGCGAGAAGAGTAGGGGATTTTCTGGTCATGATGAGATGGCATCAAAGACATGTAGTTATAGAATTTCTGACTTTGGAACAGGTCATTAGCTTAGTGTTTTAACAACACAGTGAATTCACCCATGAATATGAGATGAAAGGAATTTTTCATCTGCAATTACAGAAGATATTATTGAATTACACATACAGAGATGAGAGATTACAAGCATGAGAAAGGTGACTGTGTAGAATGCCACACCCATGGCTAAGAGTATAAAAACACCCCAGTCCAGGAGATGACATTAAACCTCAGAATCTTCTCATTGTCACTCATTGGAACTCACATCTCCTGTCAACATGTCCTACTATCACTGCTCAGGAAACTTCTCCTCCCGCTCCCTTGGGGACCACCTGTGCTACTCAGGCTCCTCCTGTGGCTCTTCCTACCCCAGCAACCTGGTCTACAGCACTGATCGCTGCTCTCCCAGCTCCTGCCGTCTGGACTCCTCTCTCCAGAGTGGCCCATCAGATGCCTTACATCTTGCGTGCTATCCAGTCCCTGCCAGACATTCTGCTACCGCCCAAGGACCTGCATGCTCTACAGTCCTTGCTGGACAACTTATCCTGGGTCTCTGGGCTCTCGGTCCAACAGAGGTTGCTCCCTGGGCTATGGATCCAAAAGCTGCTACACACTGGGCTTTGGATCCCATGGCAGAGGCTGCTCCCTGGGCTATGGATCCAGAAGCTGCTACACACTGGGCTTTGGATCCCATGGCTTCAGACCCCTGGGTTATGAAGTCTACGCCTTCCCTTAGTTGAGCCATAGATCCGGGTTCTGCCGTCCATCCTACTTTGCCTCTAGGAGTTGCCAATCACTGTGTTACAGACCAATCTGCCTTCTATTGATCAGCTTGTGGAACATTCAGATGTGAGCAATGTGTCCAACCTCTATACAGAGCTTCTATCATCTTCATGATCTTCGGGAATATCACCTGTTCTTCATCTTTTTTCCATTTGTAAAATACTGACCAAAAAACTGTCTGCCACATATACTGAACTTAATGATTAATTTTATGGAATAAATTAACAGAATTAGTAAGATGAATGAAATATATTACTAAATCAATTAATGAAATTCATGTTAACAAACAATGAATTAATGTTAATGAATTAATGGGATCATTGTTCATGAATTTTATTCACAAAATGGATAAAAACCTAAATGAATATAATCTAATAAACTCATTCAATCTGGCTTGCAAATATGTTACTAATTTTATTGTTAGTTTTAACTAGTTAAGCGGGTTTTTTTTTTCTTTTGCTTTTTTTGGAGGCTGTTTTTGAGTTAACATTTACTATACCTCTGAAAGCAAACTTTGAAAAACTAATATTGAAAGATTTGAACTAATTTATTTGAGGGTTTAAACGTTTTCTTCTTCAAAACTTCTGTTTTCTGAAATCCTTACATTGCGTGTATAAACTTCACGTGAATAATAATCTCAGGAGTGGCATAGAGCACATTTTCTTCAAAGAATATGGGGCCTTGATGTTTGCTGACTGAAGGAGAAAAGCAAGCAATTTGGAAAATACAACTGAATGGGGAAAATTTTAGGTTATATGAAAAGTTTTGTACATTAGTTTAGAGAGCTTTCTTTGATTCAGTCAATGTTGGGTGGCAAAAAAACCATATCCCTTCATCTCATTGAGTATCTTTGTATGTAATTGATTTCTTCACAGGTGTAAAGAGGAAGCCAATTATATTTGGTGAGAATTAATTAAGTTCATGAGATGTAGAGTTTCACCTTATTGTATCCAGATCCAAATTAAACATGGCTGGAAAAACAAGGCTTTCAAACCATCACAAGTCGCTGTTTCATTCATACTGCAACACACATTTACACACTCCTTGTTTTTATGTTTTATGTTGCAATTCTGACATCTTATAGGTCACATATTTCAGAAAACAGCATCGTGCTAGTATAGATAACATATTGATAAGGTCTAAAGAAAATAGCAAAAAGACAGTATCTTTATACAGAGATAAAGAGCAAGGTTCAAAGAATTTTCCTATTCATAATTTTTCAGATCACTATAAGAATTATGAGAAACACACATTTTATGAGCTAGTTATTTTACACAGAAGGAAATGAAGACTCAAAGAAGATTAAGGGTTCACTATAGGTCCCAGTCTTACAATAAAACCAAATAAAACTATCTATCTATATGATAGATGAGGACTAATATAAGAAGTGAAGCAACATGGGAGAGAATAACAAGAATTCTGAGAAGGTGAAATAAAATGATCAAAGCAGAGAGGTACAAAGGTACTTGTGTTCAGGAAATTATTGAAAATCAAGTTACAATTTGTATGGATTAGTAATGGAAAATCAGCTAGAGAGGTATAATAGGTCTCTTTCACTTCATTGTTTTGGATATCTTGAGTTTTGGATCACATTAATCTTAAGATTCATCTTCTCTTATTCATACTGTTAAAATAGCTTTCTGCCTGCTCATTTTCATTCTATTTTCTACTTATTTAAACATTTTAAAATACTTTATAAAATAAAACTTTTGTCAAATATTATGTAAAATAGTATGTCATTATATTTCCTTATTTTATATAAATATATTCATATTAAATATATAACATAATATAAAATATATAACAAACAGTTAAATCTCTTAAATCCCCTACTACAAATAAAGTAGCAGAGCATCTGGTAGGCTTTTTGGGGTTCTGGAACAAACATACTCCCCAAGTAGAAGTACCTCTCTGGCCTAATACAAAGCTTCCTTTAGACCAGGAGCAGGAAAAGATTCTGTAGGTCTAGTCTCAGATGCAAGCAACCCTACTGGTTGGGTCAAACAATCTGGCAGACCATATGGTGTTGGTGGCATCTGTGGTATTGAAAAAAATAAAAATACAATAAAACTGCAATGTGGAGTTTACGGCACACCTCAGTGGGAAAATCACAATGCAGGCAAATAAAGTTGTAGAACAAGGCCTTATAATCTGTAGTTGAAAATTAACATATCTTTGGATAATCAGATCCTTGGAAACTACTTGGACCTGGTAGAGGTACAAAACTTGACTGTGGGACAAGTGATCATGCATCTGTAGCTGTCCATCGTGAGCTGCATTCTGTTGAAACTTCCAAGTCATGAAGTCAGGTGGACTCAGTAGCAATCCATTGTAAGACAGAAACAGCTCATAGAGGAATGAACACTAGCAGAACAAGAAAGCAGGCTCCATGAGCAGAAGCCCAGACCCCCATGTCACCGACCAGCACTGCACCACCACCTCTTTCTCAGATCACATGTGTGGTCACATTTGGTGCCTCAAATGACCAACTGAAGGAGGAAGGGAGAAGCCCAAGCAAGGCTTGCAGATGGATAGGCTCATTGCATGGATGCCTTTAAACACCATGATGAGAAAAATATGCTTTCTCTATGTATAGAATCATATGTCTAACAACTGGTTATCCACTTTGTATAAAAGAGAAAAGTGGTCCCAGTTGATGACACATCTAGATTCCCAGACAGTTGCAATTGACCTGAGCAGCTAGTTAAAAACCTGGAAGGGAGAATATATAATATTCAGACAATAAAATCTGGTATAGAGACATATGGATGGATATATGCAAGTTGGTCCAAAGTGTCAAGATCTTTGTATTTCTTCTCAATGCCCACCAGAATGCATCTATCATGGAAGAGGAACTAAAAAATCAAGTTGACAAAATGACTGTCAGTCGAGCTAGCTTGCCTTTGCTAGAAGTCCTCATCATGCTGGCAAGATGAACATGTGAATAAGTGACCAAAGAGGCTATGAATGGGTCCAACAGCATAAGCTCCCACTTACAAATCTGATATAATTAATGCCACTACAAATGTCCAATCTGTCAGCAATGGAGGCTAATGCTAAACTCCCAGTATGGCACTATTCCTCAAGGAAACCAACTGGTCACTTGGTTGCAAGTTAACATGGCCCCCTTGTGCCCTGAAAAGATCAGTGGTTCATCCTCAAACACATAACTACCTATTCAGAGTAAGCCTCTGCTTTTTGTGCTTATCTCAGCAGCAATATTATTCAGGAGCTGATGAAAAACTTGATCCACCAGCATGGAATTCCTCACAAGGCAGCATCTAATCAGGAAATCCACTTCATAGTAGAGACAGCAAGAAATGGGATCCACAAGTTATATCAAAAACCACAGGACCCTGAAGCTGTCTGCCTGATAGTGCATTAAATAGTCCCACTGACGGCAAAGCTGAAGTTTGCTTGGAGCATGGAAGCAATGTCCTCAAAGATTGGGTCTAAAATATCCACTTACTGTCATCCCCAATGACCCGTTTAAGAACTTTGTGCTTCCTATTTCTGCAACTGGAATTTCCAAGGATAGAAGACCTGTTCCCAAAGATAGACTTTCTAACGGACATACCAAGGGTCTCATTGAACTACAATTATGACTGCTGGCTGAGCACTTCGAGTTCCTTTTTTCAGGTACCAGCAAGCAAAAAAAAAGAGTTACCATCTAATCCAAGGGTAGATGATCCTGTTTAGTAGAAAATAGTAGGGTTACTGTTACACAGTGAGGGTAAGAGGGAGTATGTGTGGAGCTCAGTCGATCTACTTGGATGGCCCTTGAAAATTCCCGCCCAATTGATGTGATTTGTCATGTGCAGTAACTATAGAAAGAAAAGGATATGGTTATCAGTGTTCATGCTTCTTAGGAAAGGGCATAGGTAATACCACCAAGAAATCCACTGAGACCAATAGAAGTGGTAGCTGAGGGTGAAGCAAATTTCTAATGGATTGTGAAGGAGGGAAATAATGAGTACCCATCTCAGCTCCAAGATCAAATGCAGTGACAGAGTGCATTTCATCCTACCCAGTCACTCTTGAACATTTCCCCTCAGGAAGAGAGGCCAACCAGAGCTACGGAGAATCTCTCTCCTGATAAGTTGACCCTCAAGGTGAAAATGGTGGACTGTGACAGGTACAGATCTGCACTGGAACTCATATCACATCACTTCAAAAAAGGAATAGCTATCCAGATGTGACAAGTGAGGTTAGCTGACAGCCTTTCTCTGTTGGCTTCCTTGGAATCTGCCTCGGATTTCAAGCCAAAGTCAGGTTTTTCTCATGGCAGCCCCTTGTCAATGACTGAACAAGGTGGTAGAATGGCTTTTTTTCTTTCACAAGTGTTACTCTCTTACAAACTTTTTGTTCTTCCATTCCTGTCTCAGTGCCTGCTTCCTGGAGAATCCAACTAACAAATATTCTATTCTTTCTTGAAACTTAACATTTCCTTTTAATATTATTTTCCTTCATCCTAAAGAATTTCTGTGTTTATTTCAGTGCAAGTTTACCTGATATAATTAGCCCACTGGAAATTAGCACTCAGCTATTATATTATACAACAGAAACAATAAAATAGAGAACAGGGGTGACAAAGGGAAACTATTTTTGAAAGAAATTACAGAAAAGGAACTGACTTTGAAAAATGCACAAAAATCATTCACAGTATGAGCAGAGAAAAGCCTGAGTTGTTCTAGGATGCAGAACCCAGGTTCTTTTAAAATTTTTATGAGGTAAATAAAAATATATGAAAATATATAAATTATATTCATTTTTGAAGTGTTTTTTTTTTTTTGTAATGGCATTTAGATCCATAGTCTCAAAGCAAGTAGAAGAGATACCTGAAATCCCTGCTCTTCATCTCTTTTCCCAGTTTCTCAAACTACCATCATTATCCCCACTCCCTCTTCACATGCCCCAAATCAGTTTCTTCCTGTGGTTCCATCTTAATTCAGTCTTCTGGAGTCACTTTGTCTTTAAATGTTTGCCTGATTCCTTTCTGTTTCTAACCATTTCTCATTATGTGTTATTTTTCTTCCCTCCATTGGAAATAAGGAGCACTGTATAATAATATGTGATAGATGGGAAATAAATTTGAAGAATGTGAATCAGTAGTGACAAGTAGAATCAATCATTAGAAGCATCCTTATAAAAAACAAAGTTATGCCACTGATCACTTGACATGGTAGAAAAGTGACAGAAGAAATCCCAGAGCAAAGCAAGAGTAGATATACATGGAGTCATGGCCAGGAAGTAAAAAATGGGCTTTCCTGGCCTTAATAGGATGAAGATAACTGACAAATTGTCCTAGAATTTCTGTACAAGAATGGTCATTGGCTTTGTGTTATAATAAATCATGACACCAGTAAATAGAATAAGTAGGAAACTAGTCAACTGCAATTACAGAGACAATTAATGAACTACACACATGCAGAAGAGGAGTGAAAAATGTGAGAGGATTGCACCAGTACTGTGCCGAACCATTGACAAGAGTATATAATTACCCAGTCCACAAGATGACCTTAGACCTCAGAATATTCTCAGTGTATTTCTGCTGAACTCATATCTCCCGTCAAGATGTCCTACAATTGCTGCTCTAGAAAATTCTCCTCCCACTCCCTTGGGGGCTACCAGTGCTAGCCAGGCTTCTCCCGTGGCTCCTTCTACCCCAGCAACCTGGTCTACAGCACTGACCTCTGCTCTCCCAACACCTGCCAGCTGGACTTCTCTCTCTACAGTCAGGAGACCTGCTGTGAGCCCACCAGGTACCAGGCATCCTGTGTGGTGTCCAGTCGCTGTCAGACATCCTGCTACCACCCAAGGACCTCCACACTCTGATGGAAAACTTACCCTGGGTCTCTGGGATTTAGGTTCAGCAGCTGCAACTTCCTGAGCTCTGGATCTGGAAACTGCTACTCACTGGGCTGTGGATCCAATGGCTTTAGACCCAGGGTTCCCTCTTTTAGTAGCTTTCCTCCATTCCATTTGTAACATTGCTGGGCTTTCTCCATTGGTTATAAGATATCTGCATTAATATTTAATACTTGGAAATTAATTTTGGAGAAAAAAATGAATAGTCACAAGTAGTTTCAATCTTTAGAAGGCTTTTTAGAAGGCCAAAGCTATGCCTCTAACCAAATAAAAAAGAAAGATGGTACCATTTTGATCTCCACCCTTAGAAGGAATGCATACCCCAGCAAAGCCAGACTCAGATACACATGCAGCGTATACCAGGAAGGAGGGACATTCTTGGCTGTGATGGGATGGTCATTAATATAAAACAGTCATAGCATTTGTGACATGACTAGCTTATTGGCTTTGTGTTGTAACCAAAACTATTATAGCACCCATAAATACAATGTGTAGGGAACCATGCAGCTGCAATTACAGAAATGGTGATTGAGGTAATACTATGCACATGAGGGAGCAGACATGTAGGAATGGTGACCTTGTAGCTGTAAACACCTATTTCTGAGAGTATATAAATGCCACAGAATATTCTCAGTCTAATGCCACAGAATACTGTCAGTCTAATTCAGCTGAACTCACATCCCCTGTCAACATGTCCTACAACTGCTGCTCTGGAAACTTCTCCTCCAGCTCCCTTGGGAGTCATCTGCACTACCCAGGCTCCTTCTACTCCAGCAATCTTGTCTATAGCACTGATCTCTACTCTCCCAGCACCTGCCAGTTGGGCTCCTCTCTCTGCAGTAGCTGTCAGGAGACCTGCTATGAGCCCACAATGTGCCAGGCATTCAGTGCGGTGTCCAGTTCTTGCCAGACATCCTGCTACTGTCCAAGGACCTCCACTCTCTACCATCCCTGCTAGACAATATATGCTGGGTCTCTGGGCTTTAGGTCCAGCAGAGGCTGCTCCCTGAGCTCTGGATCCAGAAGCTGCTACTCACTGGGCTGTGGATCCAGTGGCTTCAGACACCTGGGTTATAGAGTCCAGGGCTCTCCTACCTTGGGCTATGGATCCAGATTCTGCCACCCAACCTATTTTGATTTTTGGCCTATCTGTGGATCTGGCTTCTAAAGACCAATTTATTGAATGTCCAGATCTTTTGGCAGAATGACAACTTTTTTTTTTTTTTTTTTTTCCTGCGGTACGCGGGCCTCTCACTGTTGTGGCCTCTCCTGTTGTGGAGCACAGGCTCCGGACGCGCAGGCTCAGCGGCCATGGCTCACGGGCCTAGCCGCTCCGCGGCATGTGGGATCTTCCCAGACCGGGGCACGAACCCATGTCCCCTGCATCAGCAGGCGGACTCTCAACCACTGCGCCACCAGGGAAACCCCAAATGACAACTATTTTATTCTCACAAGAAACAACCCTCTTCATGGTCCCCAAAGACTGGCTGTTCACTCACTCTGCAGCCACCCAACCTAACTTACAGATTTGGTCTTATAGAATATAAAACTAAGTAACAAACCTAAACTTTAAATCATATACCTGCATTGGTGATGGAAATCATCCAATTATTAGATATCCTTCAAAATTTAACAGTATCTAATTATCTTAAGTAAATAAACACATTTATTCTGGCATCCATATATGTTATTATTATTAGACAGTATAAATAAACATCTCAAGAGCTATAAAAGCCTTGTTCTTTAAAGCATGTGTCCTTATACCTCTCTTCACAGGAGAAGAAAAGCAGAAAAGTTAATGGATATGTATGGAATGCAGAGAGAAAGAATAAAATTTAGATATAGTTCTAGGTTTGCACATAAAAATTAAATATAAATCTAACTTGTGTCTGTATATTTTCAGAAAATACTAAATATAAAGCTTAAGTAACTTCTATTAACTTCATCCAAAGTTGGTTGGTAAAAGTGACTGACTTTTTGAATCTCAGTAAGTACTTTTCCATGAAAGTCATTTTTTTACAGCATGTAAAAAGGAAGCCAATTATTCTTGTTGTGAAGAATTTTGATTCAGGACGTGTGAGTTTTTATCTCTATGCTTTCCAGTGGTTCAGGCTATATATGGCTGAGAACCACAACCTTTATGTCAGCAAAAAATGGATATCCTTTACTTTTACTTTTTTATAGTCATGTGCTAATCTTTTTTATAGGACACAGATTTCAGAAAATGGTACATTGCTGTTGGACACATTTTGAAAAGGAGACAAATCTAATAATAAAAGGGCATTATCTTTGTGTTGAGCTAAATAAACGTTCAAAGAGATTTTCAAGTCATTATTTCTTTAGAACTTTAAATAGCACTCAGAAGAACATAACTTTTGTGTGCTACATGTTTGTTTGTTTTTTTAAACATGAGGCAATGGAAGTTCAAAGGGACTCAAGATCCGGCCAAAGATCCCAGTCTTACAGAGAAATTGATGTTCACAATTTTCCTAAAAGATGGAACCTCCTATTAAAAGCAAAAACAGAAGTAGTATAGGATAGAATCGAAAAAGTTTGGAAAAATAAAATGGAATGGACAAAGCAGAGAGATATAAAGTTACCTGGTATGTTCAGGGAATATATGGGCAGTTAATTTACAATGGGCAATTAAGTCATTTGGTAAATAGGTTTAGATAGCATTTCTAATGGCTGCACATTACTCCGTCATTTTGAAGTTTGAATTTTGAATGACATTAATGACATTAATCCTAGGTTTCCTCTCCACCTATTAAATTTACTGGAACCGACTTCCAGTGATAATTCTCACACCAGATTTCTTGTCTATTCTAAATAATTTTGCATATATTGTAAAATAAATATTTTTACCAACCATCCTTATATACAGAAGTGTAACATGATATTATTTACCAAGTATAACTTTTGTCAGCATCAGAGTGGGTAGTTCAAATCACTACTAGAATGCTAGTAAAACTGGATAAAATAATCTGTGCACAAACACTGGAGCATTACCAGGCTCAGAACTGCTAGATCAAAATTAGGAGAGGTTTTAAGTCAAAAGAAATGTTGGTATTTGGGCTGATTTCTTCCTAGGGTTGCCCACTAAATCCAAAAACGTCAATGGGCTCATAGTGTGAATGAACAGAATTAGACTCCCATGGCATTGTAAGGAACTGGGGATATTGGTAAACATTCTAGGATTTTGAAACATTATAGGATTTTAAAGCTCCACTAGAATTTTAAGGGTATACAAACAGAATATGTTTCACAGGAACTGAAGTCAACCTTTGAATTACATCAACCTTGATGATATGACAATATTAGTAATCTTGCCCCAGCTTGGTATCTCCAGAGTAAATTCTTCTGCAAATAGACCTCAAATTACCTATAGTAATTGATTAAAAATTATCAATACTGCAAAAAAAGCAAGATAAGAACAAGAGACAACATAGAGTACAAACAAGTCTACAGGAGCTCCAGATAATGAACATATTAGAAATATACACAAAAATAATTGTGGTTATTTTTCTTAAGAAATTAAAGACAAGTTTAAGAATTTTGACAGAGTGCTTGAATATATAAAGATGAAAATGAAAAATGCAAAAACTGTAAAATACAGTAACTAAAATGTACAAAATTCAAATTACTTCAAAGGCAAACTAAAACAGTCTGAAACTATGGGCCAATATCCCTCCCAGCTGAAATAAAATATAATAATGAGCTCAGATCAGGGAGTGACAGAATACCTGGTCAAAGTATAGGAAAACTAGAGGTTCAATCAAGCTGATTAAAATTAGATGACATATATACACTAATATGCATAAAATGGATAACTAATAAGAACCTGTTGTATAAAAAATAAGTTAAATTAAATTTTTTTTAAAAAAATAGAGACGGTGCCTGCCTAACTCAGTTATTAGAAGAACATTACTGATAAGCCCTTGACCCATCTAACATGCAGAAAAAAGGACTTACATTCTCTTGAAAACATTAAATCAAAATATTTTCATATATATATTTGTGTGTATCAATTACATAATTATATAATCATATGTGTACAAAAATATAAATATTTATACTACAAGATACACTGTTCTTTTATATACAATGTCATAATGCAAAAAAACATTACAAAAAAAGTCAGAAAGCATGTGTTACTACCCCCATCAAAAGAATAACAATCAATAAGAGGAAATTCACATTTAACACACTTATTAGAATTAGTTGGCTAAAATGCCCATGATGGATATGTGAATAATTTAAGAAAAAGATGGATATAATTAATAAATATATAGGGAATTTTAAAAGATATGTACATTTAAAAACAATAACAACAACCACCTAATGGATATTCTCAAACAGAAAGTTAAAGATTTAAGTTTTTTTAAAAAGTCAACCTATATCAGTTCAAAATATCCTTCAAAAATAAAGAAAAAATAAAAATGTTTTCAGAAAAATTTTATCCTCAAAAATTTTCTGTAAAATAATTAATTTGACCCTGCCTGATTTGATCAACAATTTCCAGAAGTGGGTGCAGTTGAAAAAGTACTATAATCTATCAATAACACTTCTCATATCAGAAAGAATTGGATCCATATCTAAGGAATACAGACTCACAAACAAAAAACTTGCAAGTCAATATTTCCACGGTAAAGATCACACATATTTTGGAAATGTCCAGTTTTATAATTATGTTTTTTTCTTAAAAAAAAGAAAAAAGCTGCCCCTGGAAACCTACACTGTACAGAATAATCAATACAAGACTGGAGCTGGGTTGACCAGGTTCTGAGTTCCTGGGAAGTCTCCTTCAACTGATAACCCTCATCATTCACTTTAATACAAATGTAGAACTAAAGATGAAAATAAACTAGTAAAGAATGAGGCCATGAGCCTCTTTGATTGGTGCAGAGGTTATGAACTAAGATTCTATACCCTTTGAAAACAAATGGATTAACTTTCCACTTTTTCTAAGAGTAGTTCTGCTCCCTGCTCATCCTGTGGTTACTCTTAAGTTTGCCAACAGGTCTATTTTGAGGAAGTGTTTGGAAAAGAGGGAGAATGAGGAAGGTTAAGATATTTACCTCACCTACTGGAAAAAATGAAAAAAAATTAATTCTGCTTTGGAATATAGAAAAATAAATATTTTTCCAAATAATTATTTAAATTTTGTGAAGCTATGGGTTACTTCTTTTCTTATATGTTTCTTTTAAAAAGAAACATATATGTTTCTTAAAAAGAAACATATATTCTTATATGTTTCTTTTAAAAATTAAAATAATTGATTTTCTCAAAATCTAAATTTTGACCTTGTTTTTTTTCTCTGTTTTATATTTGACTTCTATTTCATTGATTTCTGTTCTTTCCTTTCTTATTTCTATCTTAAATTTACTTTTGGTTTAAATTGCTACTTTTTTCTAAGTTCCTCATATAAAGTACTAAAATAATTGATTTCAAGCTTTTTTGAATTGTTATATATACTTTAAAATCTAAAATTTTCCTTCTAAACAGCTGTACCTCTCAGCTGTACCTTATCATCATTATGCATTTTAAAATATTTCCAAAATTTCATCCATTTTTTCCTTTGATATTTGAATTTTTAAGAATGGTGTTAATTTACAGCCATATGAGGTTCTTTTTATTTAAAATTTGTAGTTTATTTTTATCTTATAGCTACTGATTTCTCACCTTTTAAAAATCTATTGCCAGCAGTAAACTGAACAATAAACCAAATTTAATGTCTAATGTCACCATTTGTGATAGAATTTATTTCAATAGATTTTCTCCTCAAAATGAAATTCACATGAATTAAATGTAATAAACTCCTTAATCCAAAAACAATGCAGTGGTTTGTTATCTGTTTATTTTCTAATTTTGTTCTCTTGTCCATTTGTGGGATTAAAACAAAAGATCAATATTCCCCTGTGAATGGGCTTTGAAATCCTAACTCTGTGCAAGGTCTTAACTAATGTCTTCAGAATTTTAAGTGTCTTAATATGGTAATTTCCTGGAATTTCACTGAAGGCACAACTTTCTCTGACTATAAATCTCTGAAGCAGAGGAGAGCTGAATTCACTCATGAACAATTGACTATGTGTTTGTATCTGCAGAAGGACAGAAGTAGGAAAACAAGGAAATAATTTAGTTCATATGTTCCGGTTCATATGAAAAAAAAGTAAATGAAGGACTAGTATACATTTGTAAACTTGAGAAAAAAATGCCTATGATCTTTCATTAACTATCATTGAATTAGCCTCATTTTGGTTGGCAAAAGTATCTGAATTTTGCATTTCAACAGCCAGTTTCTAGTCTGATTCATTTCTCTTAAGTGTATGTAAGGAGGTTATCTCTAAACCTAGGTGAGATAAAACCAAAACAGATATATGGGCTGCTCTAGAGGCTCTAGAAGGGTCAGGTTCAGAAGGCATTTGTTTCATCTCAATGCCTTCCCAAGTCTCAAACTCAAAGCAGCTGAAAATGAGCTTCTAGAACTGCCCATATGTCCGTTTTGGTTGCCTCTCACCATGAAATTGGATACTGTTTGATTTTTTATGGTTATTTTCTAAGTTTTTATAAATATACATATAATTTCAGGAAATAATAAGTTGCTAAAAATATAACTTGCTGTAAATGAGCCAAACATAAAAATAAAGTTATCTTTGTGTAGAGCCAAGGAATCTAAAGAAATTTCCTAAGCGTTGGTATTTCATTATACCCTCAAGCAGACCTGCGAGGAATTTGCTCATTATATTTTAAGGTCCTTTTAGCATTTAAGAAGAGAGTGGCTCAAAGAGAACCAGACTTGCCAAAGATGGCATTTCTTTAAGGAAATGAAAATGTCTCACTCTCTTCCTAAGTACATTAAATATGAGTGACACAAGTAACTGTATAGATCCCCAAGCTGAACTTATTGTACAGATGTAGAACTTGAGAATTAGAAGCATTTCGTTTCTTGGTCTCTCGGGAAGTTAATGGTAAGGCTAACAACAGAACTCCTAATTCCTATTTTTTTTTTTTTATTTATTTATTTATTTTGCGGTACGCGGGCCTCTCACTGTTGTGACCTCTCCCGTTGCGGACCACAGGCTCCAGACGTGCAGGCTCAGCAGCCATGGCTCACGGGCCCAGCCGCTCTGCGGCATGTGGGATCTTGCGGGACCGGGGCACGAACCCGTGTCCCCTGCATCGGCAGGCGGACTCAAACACTGCCCCACCAGGGAAGTCCAGATTGACAAAATCTTTAAGGGGCGATATCAATTCATTTTGTTTTTTTGTTTGTTTTTTGTTTGTTTTTTTGCGGTACACGGGCCTCTCACTGTTGTGGCCTCTCCCGTTGTGGAGCACAGGCTCCAGACTCGCAGGCTCAGCGGCCATGGCTCACGGGCCCAGCTGCTCTGCGGCATGTGGAATCCTCCCGGATCGGGGCACGAACCTGTGTCCCCCGCATCGGCAGGCAGACTCTCAATCACTGTGCCACCAGGGAAGCCCTCCTATTTCATTTTAATGTTATTTCAGTTGTGCCACACGATCTCATCTTCTCTCCCCTTCAGTCATTTCTCTCTCTTCTTCTCCTCCACATCATCATCACCATCATCATCACTATTAGAATGCTTGGGAAATATTCATGGTTTTTAGACTATTACTGGGAAATCTAAAGGGATCAAAATAATGAGAGAAAATATAGAAATTTTATTTGGCATCCCTGACAGAAATTGAAATAGTAATATCAGGTTGCTCCCCTATGGATGTAATCATATTTTGTTTATAATTTCCATAAGTTTTGAAAATGTGATCATCCAAGTTATCCCCATATGCAATACCCACTTTGGTTAAGTCAGAGCAGCCTCTGATGATTAAAAATTACCTGCATATTTCAGATGTGAAAGTGGTTCTCTGGCCTCCGGAAGTACTCTAGTTAAAAAGCAAACTTCCTTTTAAAGAAGAATCAGGGATAGTTTCAATAATATTTATACAGCCATAAAGTGAAGTACTCACACACAACTAGTAATTATAATGTTGGAAAGAATAAATTTGTAATATCACAACTGGTGCTGAAGTTAAATATAATAAAGTCTCATTTAAATATATAAGTATCAAAGTATAAAAACTTTTATCATTATTTCTCAAGAAACTGTCCCAATCCCATACAACAATCTAGTAAGAGCCAACCCCTACCTCTGAAACTGAGAAGGGCCCTGTGGAGTTCCTGGGCACAAAAGCCTTTCTGTGTCCCCTTCCCTGAGTTCCAAAGGGCAGGTTCAAACCGTTGCTAATCAGGAAAGCGAGGGGATGCAGAGATAAGGGAACAGCAGTCAAGAAACACCGGGTACAGACTTGGGGCAGAGTCCTGGTTCCCCCTCAAGGGAAACATATAACAATATATTTGAGCTCTTCTGCAGAACTAAAACCACCACCAAATGGAAGATGTTAACTACTTGATGAAGCATTCTTCATTCCAGAGAAAGTCACAGTTCAACCCTCATCACCTGACACCAGATGATCTCTGGATTGAGGGAATGTGGGCCCTGCATGCACCACAGTCCCTATTAGTAACCCTGCCCCTTGATTATAAAATTCCTTACAGCCACTCCCCTCCCCCCCAGTTCTTGGGACACACAGTTTTGAGGGCACTAGCCTGCTGTGTCCGCCTTTGCCTGACAAAGCAATAAAGCTATTCTTTTCTACTTCATCCAAAACTCTGTCTCTGAGATTTAATTTGGTGTTGGGATACAGAGGCCGGATTCAAAGCTTTTTTTTTTTTTTTAATATCCTTATTGGAGTATAATTGTTTTACCACGGTGTGTTAGTTTCTGCTTTATAACAAAGTGAATCAGCTATACATATACATATATCCCCATACCCCCTCCCTCTTGCGTCTCCCTCCCACCCTCCCTATCCCACCCCTCTAGGTGGTCACAAAGCATGGAGCTGATCTCCCTGTGCTATGCGGCTGCTTTCCACTAGCTATTGATTTTACATTTGGTAGTGTACCTATATTCATGCCACTCTGAATTTATCAGGATCAAGATAAGGTTCTCCCTATATTCCAGCAACAGGGATTCTGGGTCTTCAGTTCCTTACAAAAGCAGCCCTACTCTCTACCAGATTCCCATTATCTCTTTCTTAGATCCTGCCCCAACTAGATTTCTGATTTCCTCCTGCTGCATTCCTTGTCCCTCTGTTACACTCAATGTCCCTATGAAATTTGAACTCAGGGGTTCAGCTCCCAACCTCCTGCTGCCAAAGCAACTTTATTTCCAGGACTTGCCAGTCATCTTTTTACCAGCCAGCGTGTGGTTCTTACTTCAGGGGATTAATGTACTTAGTTTCCCAGGAAACTCATCATGAGTCATTTCCATGCAATTGATTTCACCAATTTCTATTTATTTATTCTTGTCACATTAGTGATTATAGGTAACAGCTTTGTTCTCCCCCCGGCCTTAACTCCCATATTTTTTATTAGTCATGCCTCAGTAGTACCTTGTCAAACATCTCGTCAGCACCAGTCCTCAAAATAATATTCATTTAGCTCTGTTCTTAGGGAATGCAGGATGAACAAATATTCTATTACATTTTTTTTCAGGGAGAATGCATTCATTCATATACTTCTCTATATTAAGAAAAATTTAAAAATGGATTTTAAGTGGGATTCCCATTTCTCTAAACTTACCAACTAGCAAGGTTAACCAAATAATGATTTAATTACAACAGTAAGTAAAGCTGTAAAAGAGCTGTTCTTCAACATATAAGTACATTTGACAATGAGACCTTAATAACAATCTGAGATGTGAACAAAGCTTCCCAGGGAAACTATTCTAGAAGCTAAGTCTGGAGAATGAGTAAAAATGGCTTGATCCAGGTAGAATCTGGAGCAAAGGTACCCAATTAGATGATTGTACCAATATGAACAGAAATAATAAAACATCATTAATGAAGTCAGCATATCCACATGTACCCATCCTACATTGCTATCTCTGTCTCTCATGTCTACATAAATTTCTCCTTTTAGTATAAACCAACTGAACTTCAATTCTTCCCTGAACACGTGTATGTTTTTCCCCTCTGCTTTGGTCATTTCGCTTCATCTTCATATATTTCCCCTTATCTATTCTCATAGCTTTTGTGTTTTCGATATTTAAGAGAGTCTCAACTTTTAGATTCATTTTTAAATGCCATTTCCTTTATAATTCTTATATAATCGAATAAAAGTTTTCTTTCCATCTTCTGGTATTGGAACTGAACTGAGTTACAGTGAAATTTAAAGAGTGAGGTAATAGGGATAATATGGTAGAGTGAGTATGGCAATCTTGAATTAGACATTTAATTAGTCAATTACTATGTGTAAAGACCCCATTTCCTGATCTCAGGAGAGTTTGAAAATGGAATTCCCAGGCTTATGGGGATAACAGAGCAGGGATTTTTTTGCAAATGCCTTCTAAATGAACTAGATTAATAATATCAGTCATTTTTCACTCACTCCCTTGGTCAGATATACTTAGATACTATAAACAACAGGCTCGTAAAACTAAAAAGATACATATTTATCAATTGTGAATAGAGAAGGTAGCACACTACTTACTCATATAAACACGCACAAAATCAGCCACATTACCATATTCCCACAACATTTCCAGTCATCATTGTACTATAGGTCTTAGCCAGAGCAGTAAACAAGAAAAACAAATAAAAGGCATAAATATCAGCAAGTGAATAAGAAAGTTGTCTTTATTCACAGGTATAATGATTGTCTACATAAAAAATCCGAGGAATGTACAAAATTACTACAGAAAACTCTATTTTACTTCAATATACAAACCAAAAGTACATGAAAAATTAAGTCTAAAATATGTTGTAATGACAACAAAACATACAATCTAAAAATACATTTCAAGATTCTAGATTCCCATATTAATACTTATAAAATACTGCAGAAAGAAATTAAATAAGACTCAAATAAATAGAGATATATCACAGATTGAAAGCTGTTCAATATCCCTAATTTACAGATTCAATATTCTTTTTTTAAATTAATTAATTATTTTTTTATATCTTTATTGGAGTATAATTGCTTTACAATGGTGTGTTAGTTTCCGCTTTATAACAAAGTGAGTCAGCTATACATATACATATATCGCCATATCTCTTCCCTCTTGCATCTCCCTCCCATCCTCCCTATCCCACCCCTCTAAGTGGTCACAAAGCGTGGAGCTGATCTCCCTGTGGTATGCAGCTGCTTCCCACTAGCCATCCATTTTACATTTTGATTCAATATATTCTGAACAACAAAGCCAGTAGGCATTTTAATAGAAATTGAAAACCTGATTCTAAAATTTATATGAGAGCAGGGAGAGGCAAAATAATATTTAAAAAGAGAATTAAATGTGGAAGTCTTTTATTATCTCATTTCAGGACTTAATATACAGATATATTAAGAAATTATGGTACAGCAAAAAGTATAGGTGATTATTCGGGGGAACAGAATAGAATTCTGAAATAGATTCACAAGTATACTGTCGATTTCTTTTTACAAAGATGCCAAATCAATTCAAATGCAGAAAAATGTATTTTCAACACATGGTATTAAAATCACTGGGTACATTTAAAGAACTAAAAAAAAATAAAAGGGAAAAATGTGTTGTGCAACAATCTTATACCTCTGCTTAAAACCATTCAACAGCTCTTGTTGCTTTTAGAAGAAAGTGCAATGCTGAATTAGCACTAAAGACATGGGGGAAAATGGCCCAAAATTTTTTCTGGTCTAATTTCAAGTCATTCCTTCCTTTCCCCTCAATGACCAGACAAAATGGCTTTTAGTTTTAAAATGCACATATCAAGACTTTGGTCCTAAAAACACTGCAAGCCCCACCTATCTATGCCCTACTTATTCCTTAGACCTGTTTCAAATGCAGTTCCTCTGGGAATCTTTTCTTGACTTCTAAGACTAGATGAGGTGCCCTTGATGTATGTTATTGTAGCATCAAGGACTCATTCAGAGCTCATTATTTTATATTTGCTTTCTCTGTTAGACTTTCAGTCCTGTTAGAACAAAGAGCACACATTTTCTTACTTTATTTTTCATTATGGAGTAATACACAAAACAATTTTATTTTAAAAGATATATTCAACAATACATTCCCATAGCAGAGATTTTGGCTCATGGTAGAGGTTTAATGAAAACATTGTGAAAAGAATAATACTGGCAAAATGTTTGACAGTGTGTTCTGAGGTGTGAATAATTAAGAAAACAAAAACAAAAACATGGGTACAGGGAGCTGGGAAGGCTAAAGCTGTTCTCTGTAATTACTAATGAGATAAACATTGATAAATAGAAATTGTTATATCAAGTGCCTAGAAATGATTCATGAGAGAAGTTCCTGGGAAACTGGGTATATTTATTCTTGGAAATCAGAACTGGAAGCAAGTTGATAGACAGATAATCAGCAGCTTCTGGAAGTTTAGTTGTGTGGGCAGCAGCTTGGGACCCAAACCCCTGGGTTCACAGTCCATGGTGTTATGCACTTGTGGAAGCATGCACCAGGAGGAATTCGGAAGCTAGAAGCCAGATAAGTACCAACTGGTGTCCTCTTAGTTGTGCAGAGTGGGATTAAGTTAATGAAATCTGGATGACCACTATATTATTCACTGTACTATAATTAATTGATGAAATAGAGAAAGAATAAAATCTTTACTCTGGGAAATTTATAATGTGCCAGAGACTTGGAACAGAGGAAGATGCAGTTTTCTGAGTGGTAAAGGCAAGATATCAGTTCAGGAGTTGTGTTTCTTGTTGTAAAAATAATACAGTTTTCTTATTTTGACTATCTACCTGAAATGGGATATTAAATTTAATTTCAGAAATAATTGTAGTATTATAAATTCATTGTCTCCACCATTGAATTTTAGTGTTTGTTTGTGATCACTTCATTATACTGCTAGTTACACTTAATAAATCTTTGAGTTGTTTTTATAAATTTGCTTGTTTACTAGTTTTGGTAGGGAGAATAATGGCCCCTTAAAGTTATTTATATACCTTTTGAATATGTTATGTTATGTGACAAAGGTAATGAAAGTAGTAGATGTAATTAAAGTTGCTAACCAGTTGATGTTAAAATAGAGATTGCCAGGTGGACCCAACATGATTATAAGCATACTTAAAAATGGAAGAGAGAGGCAGAAGAGTAGGTCAGAGTCATACATTGTAAGAAGGATCTGACCCACCATTGATGGCTTTGAAGATGGAGGAAGTGGGACATTGGCTAAGGAATTCGGATGGCCTCTAGAAAACAAAAAAAAGGTAAGTAAATAAGTTTTCCCCTAGATCCTCTGGAAAGAAATGTAGTCCTTCCAGCACCATGATATTAGTCCAGTGAGACTGCCTGAATTTTGTCCTACAGAATTATAATAAATTGTTGTTTAAGCTATCATGTGTATATGTATATGTATATGTATATATATATATATATATATATGTATGTATGGCTTATTTGATATAATTTGTTATAGCAATAATTTAAAAACTAAGATATTAGTATATTCCTAAAGTCAGAAAACTTTCCACTCCTGCATCTCAAATTGAGAGACATTAATAGATGAGGCATCAGCTTGGCCAACAACTTCAGTTGTTCCCCATGAGTGTTCTGCAGTTGCTTATGTTTTGAAGTTTAAAATTTGATTATTTCTTTGGTTGGAGATTATGCACATGAGATGACCTTGAATCATTAAGATTCATAAGCAGGACACTTTACAGAGGATTTACTGTTTATCATTTAAATTTTTATAATGCAGTGGCTGATGAATTTTTTCCCAATTATTTTTCATTATTCCTTTATTCTTTTCCTTCTAACTATACAGTCACCATAACTATTTCTTAAACATGGGGGAGGAGAAGGAAGAGGGATAAGAAGGTGAGGCAGAGAAGGAACATATGAGGGAAGAGAAAAGGGAGAATGGTACAGTTGGATGGAATAAAGTCATTCTACTTCGTCACTCTACTATAACTTGCTGTGTAATCTTGTAAAATTCTATTTAACTCCTTTATGTTTTATATTTTATCACGTTGGTTGTAAAGGAAGAAGTAAAGAGAACGTGATGAGAAGACTGAGAAATACTTATAAGACTAGATTTTGCTAAGCCTCTCATACCCTGCAACCCATTTCCTAATTTCAGGGATGTTTGAGAATCTTATAAAATAAAGATAGGAAAAATAATTGAACATTACTTGTTTTATATGGATATTAAGTTTCCAGTTATTATTATTTATGACAGTATTTTACTTTGTGTAACACTTGGATGTCAGAAGAATGGCATAAAATAAAGAATATCCAATTTTATTTCAATATACAATTGAAACATTCATTTTTGATAATATTAAAGCTTTCTTGTTTGCAGTTAGATTCAGTTTCTATGTTGGCTAAGAACTCAGGTGCAACCTCACACCTGCTGATCCTAGTTCCTTCCTAAGTTTGTTGCCTGCCTTCTTATACAAATGGTGATAATTAGAGCAGACTGAAAATAGTAACTGTTGTACAGGGATTTAGTCAATTAAAAAAATGAGAAAAATTCCACCACTGTGATTATCTAAAGCTCAGAGGTGGTCTTAGTCTAAAAATGTACACCCACACACTAGTCTTCCATTTTAATACCCTTTATGCACATGCCTCATCATAGAAGTCTAAATTTCATTCCTACACTCTTAAAACCATTCTCATACATAATATCTTTAGAGATGCATGGTCCATGTTTATTGTGTGAATAAAGATATTCAAATCACTTGGATTTTCTTTTAGAGAAAGTCTGTACCAAGAAACTGTGGGCATTTGGGGAAAACTTTTGCTTAAAAAAAAGAAAAATATCTAAGCCTAATCAAAATTAGTGCATAGTCCCCCAAATCTGACCTTACCAAAGCCCATTAACAGAAACAATGACAATACAAATCCTAGCTGACACATTACTAGTAAATAACAATATTCACAGCATATTTGGATAGCAGAATATTAAAATCAAATTATTTGATTTTCCATCTATCTTTGGGAGAAGTACAAAACCATAAATTTTATCAACAATTCAATTTGAATTTCTCATTAATTTTGTAGGTTGACAGAGTTAATCTGTCTTTACCTCTGGAGAGGTAAAGAGTTGCCGGTGATCGGGGAACATTAGAATACTTTTCAGTGGAGGAAATTAATATAATAGATAATCACAGTACAGAATCTAAATTTCTTAATGGATTTGACTCTTCTACAAATTAATCAGTAGAAGCCAGATCTACAGATTGACCAGTAACCAGATGAATGGAAACTCCTGGAAGGAAATTTGATTGGGTGCCTGAATCTGGATCCACAGCCCAGGGAAGGGAAGCCACAGACTCCTTAACCCAGGGGTCTGAAGCCATGGGATCCAAAGCCCATTGAGTAGCAGCTTCTGTATCCAGAGCTCAGGGAGAGGCAACTGCTGGACTTAAAGCCCAGACATGAAGCATAAGTTGTCCAGCAGGAACTGCAGAGCCTGGAGGTCCTGGGGTGGTAGCAGGATGACTGGCAGGGAAAGGACACCACACGAGATGTCTGGAACCTGATGGGCTCTTAGCAGATCTCCTGACAGCTACGTAATAGAGAGGAGCCCAGCAGGCAGGTGCTAGGAGAGCAGAGGTCAGTGCTGTAGACCAGGTTGCTGGGCTGGAAGGAGCCTGGGCAGCGCAGATAGCATCCAAGGGAGCAGGAGGGGAAGTTTCCAGGGCAGCCATTGTAGGACATGCTGACAGGAGGTATGAGCTCAGTTGAGTTACAGGGAGAAGATTCTGAGTTTGAATTTAACCTTCTGGACAGGTGTGTATATATATACTCTCAGCAGTAGGTGTGGTAACCTACAGGGTCATTTTTTACATATTTGTGCTCCCTCGTTTACATGTGTGTAACTCAGTAATCTTCCCTGTAATTGCAGTTGGAATCGTTTTCTCCATATTGTATTTATGGGTGCTATAATTTTGGTGTTATAGCCAAGGCCAATGAACTACACTATGTCAGAAATGCTATGACTGTTTCACACTAATGCTTATCCCATCATAGTCAGGAAATGGTGAGATAAACATCATTTTCCTTTTCCTCTTGTCATAATCCTTGTGTGTTTTATGTCTGGCAATGATAAGAAAACACTTTTCTCAAATGGTGGTTAAATAAGATAAAATTATATCTCTTTTTTGTCAATGGATCAAAGGTGCAACTTTGGCTTAAATGAGGAATCTACTAAATACTGACCTTACTTGTCCCTATGTTTTCTCATTCTCCAAAATTATTGCACATCTATTACATTCTATTACATATGTGTCTCAGATACAATGGAGAGGAAAAAATATCAGCCAGGACAAATTGAATATCACTGATGGCTACAACCAGAGAGAAACCTGGACAATTATTTGGAGACATAGTGACAGTGAGGGACAGAACCAAGACAGAGTCACAAATGCAGGCCAGTTTGGACCCTTATGAAGAGAATCAAAGAGCTAAGAAATATTGAGATGAGGGAAGGAAAAATTGAGTTTTAGGTTCAGTGTATCTGATATGAGACCTGTAGTCTTAACAGATTCTCATCTGTACGTGTAGCAGCCCTGAGAATTTACGTCTCAGATCTTCATCTGCAGGAGGCTTGATTGACCAAGGGCCCCCCCCCATGCTATGGTCTGAAATCGAACACTTCATTGGCATGGAAACCTTCCTATTCATGTAGGTTCCTATTCCTATTCATGTGGCTGCTGCCAGGCAATGACTGAGCATAGCAGAGACACATGGAATCCTCTGATGGCCAACAACTGAGGATTCTCCAATGGTCTTGAGGAACTATCTTTAATCTGTGGTTACCTGGAGCATGTCCTTCCCTCTCTTCTTCACTTTGGTCAGACTCGTATGGAAGTCTGACATCTCCTAGCCTTCTTCACTCCTTCTCCTAACTCTTTTCTCCCACAGACATTTCGCAATACAATCCTTGTACCTTTAATTCCATCTTGGTGTCTGCTTTATGAATGACCTGTACTAACACAGTAAGTTATGGAGTGACTTTTGCCAGCCCAACTATGTCTCTTCCAGGCCTTACGGATTTGTTGCCAAGAATCTATCTGGTGTTACGGATTTTTCATTTCCTTATTTTTTTAACAGTAAATTCTGCCCTTTTGTTAGTTCACTCGTTTGCTTAATCTGGGATTAATGTACTTTCCAATTTTCACTCCTTAGTGTGGATATGGATTCAGTGATTTTCAGCTATTCTTCTAAAATGTATGCATTTAAGGCTATAACTTTCCTACTAAGCACAGTTTACTTTTGATATTTTATATTTTATTGTGTTTTCTTCTTTGAGGATGGATTGTTTACAAGCATAATGTTTAATTTCCAAATATATGAAGATTTACTAGTTAATTCTGTTGTTCTAGTTGCTATTTCTTCTTAGCTTATACCACTATGATAAGCATATGATCTATTTTGGTAAATGGTTTGTGGGCATTTGAACATAACTGATATTCTGAAGTTTTGACCGCAATGTTTTATGCATGTTACTTAGACCATATTTGCTAATCATGTCTTTAATATTTTCTATGCCCTTATTGTTTGTTTGTCTGTCATCTATTTCTATCAGAAGTGAAAGAAGAGTATTAAATTTCTAGTTGTGATTGTGGATTTGTATATTTCTCTTTGTAGATTGTCATTTTTTTTTTTTTTTGGTGTGACAGCGTGAGCCATCTTTTTCTTTGTATTTATTGTGTTTGAAATTTGTGATAGTTCCTTAATCTGTGTGTCAAAGAATTCCCAGATGCATTTCTCTGTTTTGCATGTTAAACATTCTAAATGCTTACTTTAAACATAAGGAAGACAGTCATTAAACTTTGTCTTAAAGAAGCAAAGGCAAGATAAGATTTAAAATACAAAGGGTAGATTCTGGTGAAGGAAAAATGCAGGTAATCTGAGTATGTTGAATCTTGTTTACACATTTTTGGAATTAAACTAATTGGTTGGTGGGTAGTAAAACATTCAGACTGGACATTCTGTCTTGTACATGCCAACCCAGGTTAACAAATAAAATTATTTCAGTTATTTAATAATTAAAGAAAACTGTTTGGAAGTTCAGCTTTGGAGCATTTGTTGCAGGCTGTCTCTAGGTAACGTTTGCTAAAGCCCATCATCTTTCAGCCATCTCAACTTTAGGCCAGCTCTTCTTATTTTCCTCATTACTATTTCACATGTGAGATGATGTCGTTCATCAATTTTGATAAATTGTCAACTATAGTCTCTTCAAGTATTTTTTCTGTCCCATTCTTATTTCCTTTTTTCCCTGAGATTCTAATTATAAGCAAAATACACTATTAAACTATGTTATATATGCCCCTTACAGTCTTTTCTCTATTTTCAATCTTTTTGTCTTTTTACGCTTTACTTTGGGAATTTCCTTCTATTCCATTTTCTAATTCACTAATTGTCTATTCAGCAATGTTTAATCCCCTGATAAAACATATAAATTAGGTTTTCCAAATCAGTTATTATTTTGTAAATTTCTAAAACTTTCAATTAGTTTCTGTTGTTTAGTTTTCAGTTTTCTGTCAAAATCTTCAATCATCTTTAATTCTTTAAACATAACTATTCCTTGATAATAGTATTTTCCTATTTCCTATTGTTAAATTCTTTACATAGGTATTTTAATGTCTGATTTTGACATGTCCATTATATGGATTGTGTATTTCAGATTCTATTTTCTGCTGTTCTGTTTTGTTCCAGTCTTATTTTCTCATATTCCTGCTATATTTTTAGGGTAATAGATATTTCATATATATTTTAAAAACCTTGGTGACTTTACCCCCCTCCAGAAAGATTTGCTTATATTTTTGGAAGGCTGCTAGGATAAAGATGTCAGAATTCTAGATTATTTTAATCCAAAGAGGGATTGAGAGAATTCAAACCTGGGCTTCAGTTCTTATAGGAAACTGTCTATTAGCAACTCAGTTTTACTTCTATGAACTGGTTCTCCATGGTCTGGGATATTTTCCATGGTCCCAACTCTTTAGTAAGTCCAAAATTCTAATTTTATTTCTCTAGCCCTGTTAGTTTATCAAAATTCTCTCAGCTCCTTAGTCACTACTTCCAAAATCAACATATAATTTGAAGGGAATAGCAAACTCCAGATATAGGCTCGTTTCTTTTGATTTCAGTTCTGACCCATATAGTGTCTCTGTGACTCTGGAACATTTTGATATGTCTCTGAAGTTTTCAAACACAGATTTTTTTTTTTTTAATTTCTCCAGCTTTTCTATTCTCATTGAAAGGAATTGTTCAATGTTTTAAACAATGTTAGCTTGCTAATTTTATGTAATTTTGAAAGGTTTATTTATGTTTAGAATACATAAGAGCATTTCAAATAAGGGAGTAGCTACAGTGACGGTGACCATTTAAAAGTCTGTTACAGCAGTTTAAGTAGTAATAGATGACACCAGAAGTCATGGAATTTAAAGCTGCTGTTGTGAATATCAACCTTACTTTCTAACCCTGTCTCCCACCCCCGTACCACTTCCCGTGCCTTACACTGTTACAATATGGCCTACACTCACCACGTGCCTTCATACCTTTCTGATTTTCTCATCCTGTTTTAACCTTCCAGACCTTATCTTGTTCTGTTCCATATTTATTGCATCTTTGCTTTTCTAAGTGACACCCCACTCCCAACGGAAGCTGTCCACACCCTGCCTATGTCTCTTGGGTAATCATCTGTATATTCTGAAGGCTGATTCTTCAGCGCATCTGTAAAGCTCTGTCTAAGGACCTTTTCACTTCCCAGGGCATGCTGAGCCCCTGCACAGGGAATCCTCCACTAGAACTGAGCTCCAGATGTCTACAGTGGTGCCTGGCTTAGTAATGCACACCGTACTGCTTTCCTTCCATTCCCTGTCAATCTTCCCACCCCCTGCAGGTGTTTACTGTGATCACCTCCCAAGTAAAAAACTTGCCCTTGAATCCATGTTCTCAAGCTTTGTTTCCAGATAATTTATAGAAAAATACTTGGATGCCTCATTAATACATTTACTGAAAAATCTTCGATGTTTCTCCACCTTGTAAAATTGTAATTATAACACAAGGAACTATACTCAATATTTTATAACTTATAAGAGAAAAAATCTGAAAAGGAATATATATATAATATGTACATTATAAGTGAATCTGTGCTGTACACCTGAAACTAATGCAGTATTCTAAATCAACCATAATTTAATAAAAATAAATAAATTGTAATTTTAAAGTCCTAGGGAAAAATACCAAGAATATATTACAAAGGGAAATGTGCTTTAGTATTGCATGTGACACATTTAAGAAAGGCAGCCATGATATCTTTGTCCAATGAATATATTTTTAAGAACACAGAATTCAAAAGACTTCTAATCTATGTTGGATAATAATAAAGAACATATTTTGTGGCTAATAGGTAATACTAGATAGTGATTAAAGGGGATCTTTATATAAGAAGTATTGGCTTTTGTTTATTGTTTCAAACCTAGATGATTAATAAAAGAAAGATCCCCAGCAGGTTAGTGACAAGTTGACTGGTAAGTTGGAGAAGAGTAGTAGCTGGGTGCCGACCATTGTAACTTTTAACTATGGATGAGATTCTGCTGGAAACACACCTCACATATCAAAACAACTTTGTTCATAACATAAGGGTTTAGACTCTGCAATTAAAAAATCAGAAGTCTCAGGATCACAGCTCAAAGTGTTAAACTTTACATGAAATATATATCTCATTTTTTGTTATAAATAACTCAGTTTAAAAAAAAGAACAAAAATAATGGTGGATGTTTATGGTACATAGAACAAACAATATAATCTCTGTGCTTAATTTCGTCCACGATTAGGGAGTTTACAAATTCTTCTTGAATTTATATTAATTTAAGGTAGATGAAAATTTAGCAATTTAGAGCCAAGGGAAGAGAAGAATACCTCTTCTCAGGGAATAGTCCTTGAACAAGGAAACTGGAGTAACTGAAGACAAATTCACTCAATTTCCCAGTTTTGCCAGACAAATTTATGTTCCCCTTTTAACTCAGGTATTTTATATTCAAACATTTTTAAAATTTTGTCCAGCTTTATTGAAGTATAAATGACAAATAACAGTTGGTATATATAGTGTACAATGTGGCGTTTTGCTATAGGTATATATTGTGAAATGATTACTGAAATCAAACTAACATATCCATCACTTCATGTGGTTACAATTTGTGTGTGTACGTGTGGTGAGAACACTTAAGATCATCTCTCTTAGGAAATATCAAGTATACAAAATAATATTAGTGGTATCATTAACTATAGTTACCAGGCTGTACATCAGACCTGCAGAATGTGTTCATCCTGCATAATTAACATCTTGTACCCTTTGGCCAATATCAGAATACTTTTAGAGTTATGTTTGAAAACAGAAAACACGGGGAAAGAATAGTGTCCACAGTATTGTATCAATTAGACATTTTACCTACTTGCTGAGGCACAAAGCAAGGAGAAATGAATTCTGGTCTTGAAGAACAGAAAATAAAGGACTCACCAAGTAACTATTTGAATTGGGTGTATTTACTTCTTCCCTGGGTCCTCTTCCTTCTATAAGGTCTACATTATGTTACTTTCAAAGTTGCCATAGTTTTTTGTTTTTTTTTTTTTTGCGGTAAGCGGGCCTCTCACTGTTGTGGCCTCTCCCGTCGTGGAGCACAGGCTCCGGACGCGCAGGCTCAGCGGCCATGGCTCACAGGCCCAGCCGCTCTGCGGCATGTGGGATCTTCCCAGACCGGGGCACGAACCCATGTCCCCTGCATCGGCAGGCGGACTCTCAACCATGGCTCCACCAGGGAAGCCCAGTCGCCATAGATTTTATTGATAAAATTCAATATTTTTAACATTATTATTTTTTGTAAGTTTATAACAGTTTTATTAGAAAATAAAATAAGAAAATATTGCCATCAACCATAACACTATATTTCCTCGAGTCTGGAATATAATTTAACTGGTTTTATTCTAACATTACATATTTTGTGAATGAACTAGAAAGTATCTGTTTATACTCTCAGAATATGAAAAATCTAGCAAATTTTGTTTTTAAGCTTATAATCTGTAGTTAAGTAGAGGCTATATATATATATATATATATGAAAAAACAGAAGAGAAAGTCTAAGTTAAGCACAGAAAAAGGAGGAGAGAAAAATGCTACTGTGGGGACAGAAAGAGAGAAGAGAGAGAGATTCATACGTTCTGCAGAGGAAAAGAGAACTGGAAAGAAAAAAAAAACCTTCAAACTGAGCTTCCCTGGTGGCACAGTGGTTGAGAGTCCGCCTGCCGATGCAGGGGACATGGGTTCATGCCACGATCTGGGAGGATCCCTCATGCCGCGGAGTGGCTGGGCCCGTGAGCCATGACCTCTAAGCCTGCGCGTCCGGAGCCTGTACTCTGAAAAAAAAGAAAACACCTTCAAACTGCAGCTCTGCAAAGGAACAACATATGAAAATTCATAAAATATACTAATTTTGAAAATTTTAATTAAAAAGACATTAGGAATTTTAGTGCAATAGAAAAAAAAAAATTCCTGAGCCTTCTCTGTTTCACTTTCATTTGTTTCCTCGCCTCATCAGACTATTCCTTCCTGGCTGAATAGAGATGGGCCCAGATTGATCTTCCCTGGTACTATTTCAACTGAGCCATTTTTTTGTTTGTTTGTTTTTTGTCATCTTATCTTTACATACACAGCAAAATGTCTTTCAGTTTCTAGCCATTTCTCTCTCAGTCTCTGTTTTATTTATTTTTGGTCTCTCTTCATCAGTTTAAAGACACAATGTAACTGTGATACTTGGTGTATTAGTTTTCTGTTGCTGCCATAACAGATTACCACCAAGTGATTTTGGAGAATGGGAATGAATGTTGACAAGGCGGATCATTCCAGGAAGGATTCCATCCAGCTAGAAACTGTGCCTCTGATCCATTGTACCAGAAGAAAATTGATTTTGTCTCACTCCCCACTCTTAGGAGGAAAGCATCTACCAGCAAAACCAGATGTGGATACACAGGAATCAGATTAGCATAAGCCAGAGGAAAAGGTTCTGGTCTTGTTGCTTTCCTGGCCATGATGGGATGTGCATTAATGTAGAAGAGTCAGCATTTCTGACACAGCAGTAGTCCATTGACTTTGGCTATAACAACAAAATACAGCACCCATAAAAACAAATGTGGAAAACTATTCGAATGCAACTGCAATTACAGAGAAGACTATCTAATTACACATATGAAAAAGAGGAAATCTAACGTAGGGCCCATGACCCCATAGGTGTCACACCTATTGCTGAAAGTATATAAATGCCATAGTGCAGGAGTGACATTCAAACTTAGAATCTTCTCACAGTAACTCAGCTGAACTCACATCTCCTGTCAACATGTCCCATAATTGCCTCTCTGGAAATTTCTCCTTCCACTCCCTTGGGGGCCACTTGTGCTACCCAGGCTCCTTCCACCCCAGCAACCTGGTCTACAGCACTGACCTCTGCTCTCCCAGCACCTGCCAGCTGGGCTCCTCTCTCTACAGTCAGGAGACCTGTTATGAGCCCATCAGGTGCCAGATGTCCCTTGTGGTGTCCAGTCCCTGCCAGACATCCTGCTACTGCCCCAGGCCCTCCAGTCTCTGCAGTCCCTGTTGGACAACATATGCTGGGTGTCTGGGCTTTAGGACCAGCAGCTGAAGTTCCCTGAGCTCTGGATCCAGAAGCTGCTACTCACTGGGCTATGGATTCCATGGCCTCAAACCCCGGGTTTATGGAGTCTGTGGCTTCCCTTCCCCAGGCTGTGGATCCAGATTCTTCCGTCCAACCAACTTTGCCTCCAATAGCTGCCAATCATCATGTTACAGAACAACATGTGGATTTGCTTTCTATCGTTCAACTTGTTGAGGATCTAGATCCTTTTGAGTATTGAGAGCAAAGTCTCTATCAGTACAGCCATCATTTTCATTCTCACCATTTACCACTGTTCTTTTATTCTAAAATCATCAGTTTCTTGCATCATCAACTTTTGAGAGACTCTGAATTTAATGAATAACCCAATATGAAGTCCTAATATCTGTACTATTGATAGAAAATATGCTATTGGATTTTCTTGGAAGAGCAGTTGAAAATGAAAATCTTAATCTGATAAATTTATATTGTCATCTAGCACCGAAATATATTGTTCGGCTTATTATTATTTGCCTATAGTTTATTTAGGATTTGGGAATTTAAAATAAAGACCAATATGACTCTGAAACTGGGTTTGGGAACATAGATTTTGATAGATTTGAGCAAATTTCTTTTGTCAGTGCATATGTTCCCTACTGGGAGTATTTATTTCCTAGAGGTCCATATTTTGTATGTCTCAATATCAGTGGCACTTGCCTGAGAATGGAGGCATGGATTTCTGCTGATAAAGGAAAACAGAGAAATTGGCACAAAACTAGAAATGCAGGCAACAAGAATACAATATAACTTATAAGATAAGGTTACACATAGACCAAAAACGTACCTGAAAGTCTAGTATCTGAGTGTGGATTTTCAGCTAAGAGAAAAGATTAGCCTTAAACAACTGCTAAGATAGATGTTTTGCTCCCTGTTGCTTGGCATAAGTGCCATGATCCTTCTCTGAGCCTGGTCCCTGAGTATGATCCATTCGTGAGCCGTCCCTATGAACATATGTAAAGAGATGCACAATGACCTTAAGTGGGGAGTAACTGGGTTAAAGCGGTGTGGGAAAACCTCCTGATGCTTCTCCAAGTTTCAAACTGCATTAACTAAGAGCAACACACCTGAGCAATGCCGAACAAATATTTGTATCCATTAGTCTTAGCCTGAACCCCTCTCTCCCCGAAAGCAGAGCTGAAGTCAAAACCTTGGGTGCAGACAGTGTATTTGCCACGAGACCCCAGGGAGCTGGTTTGGGAGACCATGGAAGGTGAAAGAATGAAAGATGAAAATTTCACAAAGGGACGTATTTTTTGGTTGACTTTATGGTGGGCACTGGGGACTCAATCGTTCAGGGCCTTTTTAGGAATGTATAGAATGACTTTTGGAATTGTCCACCCCAGGATCTGATCAACAGGGGGAAGAATTTATGCATCAGCTTCTGTTTCCCATTGCTAGAATGTTGCCCGTGATGTTTGTCACTTTTCTGGAACGTCATTACCTGTGCAAAGAGGATTCATAGTGTGTTCCTTTTGTTTTCCTGGCTGTGCCCTCTGAGAAGCCCAGGTAGAGAGTGAAAGAAAAGTTGTCTATGCATGAAGGGAGAGACTGTCTGTGCAAAGAGGGTTGAAACCTGCATGAAATTGTTCACCATAGCTGTGCCTGGGATCATAGGTGAGAAAATGAGGATATAACAGGGAATACAAAGGTACCAGATATGCCACTTGCATTTAATGCTCAAACATCCTTGTGAGAAAGACAGATATTGTGTCATGTAGATCTTTCTAGGCACGAAGGAATAAAAAGTCAAAAAGAATTAGAATCTTGCCCAAGGTTATACATCAAAGATCTAGTAGAATCCAATCTCTTGAATTAATCTTTTCTTGTTCTTTCCTGCCACGCAGGCTCAGCGGCCATGGCTCACGGGCCCAGCCACTCCGCGGCATGTGGGATCTTCCCCAACTGGGGCACGAACCCATGTCCCCTGCATCGGCAGGCGGATTCTCAACCACTGCGCCACCAGGGAAGCCGTTTGTTTTTACTTCCACAAGAAAACTTAGGATTTAACACGAGTGAAAATGATTTAGAATAGTTATGTGACCTAAATGAAATGTATGCATCAGAGTGATATATTAACACAGCTTTTACAACTACTAGTGATAAATAATTATCTTTGGAAATAATCATCTTAAAATTTCTATCTTTTGAAATAGATACTGATGCTTCTTCAGCAAAATTGCTTCTTTTATTTTTCATGTGGTAAGTGATATTTCTGATGCCAGTGGTGGAGAGTTAATGTTATTGAATTGCTGTACAAGTCATATATTCACCATCAATTTGCTTTAGTAATAGATATTAAGTATTCACATTTTTAAATTAAATATGAACTTTTAGCTTTAGCTCTTTGCTCCTAAACAGATATTTTTTTTTGCAAAGGTTAAAGAAGAAAGATGTTCCCAAACAATTAAATGAATAGTTGTAGATTTAAACAATACGACATGTGGCCAAGCCACTGTAGCAAGAGCATTTAGATTAATATTTATATGCTGTGTGCCACCCTCAATTTTAGGCCCATATTTTATGTACACCTAATCAGTAATTCTAAATTCCCCACTATCTCCACCAACTGGTAGTTTGGGGTGTATTATTGCATCTTGCAGGCTGTGGAAAGAGCCGTAGCAGTACTGGCTAGGTTAGAATGACAAATGACCCTCCAGCAAGGTTTGAACATGTGAGCTGTCCTACCACTTGTATCTGAGTGTAATTTGTTTTCCATGGTCCCTCTGCAATAAAAGGAGTAGTTCCATTTTGTTCAGGCAGGATGACCAAAGAAAGGGTAGAATATAGCTTGTCTTCTTTCAGATTTAACACTGGTTAAAGTGAAAACTCTGTATACTATACATGTATGTCATACTCCACTAGATGAAACCATAGGAAAAGCAAAGTGGTTTCCTAAACTGATCATCACTTATGTTAACTCAATTATTCATTATAAATAAAAAGTGAAAAATCTAAGACAATTAACAAATGGGACTGGATGCTTAGACAAATGGAATAAACCAAGACATATGGTTACCCTGTGGGTGAGAATCTAGGTCATCTGTATCTTTCAGTAATGTTGTCCTTGACATAATGGATAAAAGTTTGGAGCATAACTGCTGATTCAGGAGTGATCAGCTCCTTAAACATTTAGTTGAATGTTGTAAAAAGAGAATATTTGCATTGTTTTTGAATTTCATTTTCTTTTTGTTTGTTTTTTTTCCAAACAAATGCTATCAACAGAACTAAAAAAATAGTAGCAATTGGGACTCCAAACTTGTATAACGGATTGTATGGAAAATGTTGGGCTTACTTGCTAATAAGTGCTGGAATGTGTTAGATGTTTCATTTATAAATCAATTAGAAATTTCATTTGATTTCTTATATGCCTGTAAAGCTGGGAGAACTGGAATTCTCATCAAATCTAACTCACTAAAATCTAAGTTCTTACTGAATATTCCCATTTCAATTTCTCAAATATTTTAGAATGTATTTATGATTAACTTTCCTTCCAGAATTATATGATGTAGTCAATTTAATATACCTTACAATCTGTAACTATTTTATATGAAAATATCCGTTTCTAACCCACGACAAAACCAAAGGTCACAGTTATTTGTTTGTAGTCTTAAAAATGTATTTTCAGGTTTTATCATATTAAGGTATTAACAGATGGAGTAAACATAAAAGATGAAATAATTTCTTCCAAACCTAAAGGACACTGGGCAATTTTACATTTTAAAGTAAAGATTTTTTAAATGATGAATACAAGATACAGAAATATCCAGCCAGATATTTAGAAGTAGTTTTGAAGACAAAAAGTAAACAAATAATGTTAAAGCCAATATGTGGATGTCATACACCACATTTTTTTTTTTTCGGTATGCCGTCCTCTCACTGTTGTGGCCTCTCCCGTTGTGGAGCACAGGCTCCGGACGCGCAGGCTCAGCAGCTATGGCTCACGGGCCCAGCCACTCTGCGACATGTGGGATCTTCCTGGACCGGAGCACGAACCTGTGTCCCCTGCATTGGCAGGCGGACTCTCAACCACTGTGCCACCAGGGAAGCCATACCATATTTTTATTTAAACTTAAAACATTTTTTTCTACTAGTAATACCAGTTACTGGTATTCAAATTATCCCTAATCCATAGTAGGTAACAGTAGAAGTCAAATTTATAAGTTAAATGTAGGACAAAAGGTCAATAAATAGTATAGATATTGATATAGCAGGTATTGCATTAAATTTCTAGATGTAGTAGGTATTGTGTTCACGCATAATATTAGTAGAAGCCAGGTCCACAGGTTGGTTGGAAAGAAAGAGACTGGCAGCTCCTAGAAGAGAGGTAGGTCAGAAGGTAAAAGCTGGATCTACAACTTAGGGATGAGAAAGCACTGGGACCACAAACCGCTGATTGGAAACCACTGGATCCAAAGCCCAGAGATGGGATGCCACAATCAAAAGATTGAAAGTTACTTGGAGCCAAAGCCCAGAGGCCCAGAGACACAGAGTAGGTCGTCTGGCAGGGAATGAAGAACATGGAGGTCCTCCAGTGGTAGCAGGACGTCTGGCAGGGACCGGACACAACATGGAATGTCTGGCACCTGATGGGATCACAGCAAGTCTCCTGAAAGCCAGTGTAGAGAGAGGAGTGCAGACGGCAGGAGCTGGGAGAGAAGAGATCAGTGCTTTAGACCAGGTCTTTGGGGTAAGAAGAGCCACAGGAGGAGCCTGAGTAACACAGGTGGTCCCCAAGGGAGCAGGAGGAGAAGTTTCCAGAGCAGCGGTAGTAGGACATGTTGACAGGACATGTAACTTACAATGGGAATACTCTAAGTTTGAATGTCGCTTTTTCGACAGGGGCATTTATATAACCTTATCATTGACTGTGTCATCCACATGGTTTATAAAAACAAGTCACCTTCCTCTTTTTAAATAAATTGGAAAAGAACAGCATAGTTATACATATGTAGTATTTGTGGTTTTACAACTGGAAAGTGCAGTCATGTTTATGCCTTGGAATTCAGTTAATAGTATTGAATTTTCAAAGCTCTTAGTCATCTTTCTCTACCAAAGGTCACTGAGCAGATCACTCAGAAAACTTTAGATGTAGTGTCTGGGCTGAGGGAAGTGGGCTTAATTAAAAATAATTGATACCCCTTTCAAAGTCTGTCTCAAAATCGTTGCCATCTGGATAACAAAGTTGCTAACTGATCTACTCAAAGTCATTTTTTCAAAAGCAAAAACATACATTGACTGCTCCCAAGAAGTGGAAAGTTTACCCAATGGACAGTGCCATCAGGAAGCAGCAATGGTAACATGCAGATGTATGAGGATTATTTTTTTACATCGGATCTTGATTTTAATGGCTTTAGTGAAATGTTAACTGAGAGATCCCCTTATTTCTGATGTCCCTGCTTAAAATTGTATGCAAACTAATGAGTCAGTCTTAGTTTTTCTGTCTTCTGTGTGTGTCTTTACTGTAGAATGAGTTCCTAATTTCTTGATTTTACTTACCTTCTGTAATAAAAATCCCACTCTATGAGTGAAAACTAAGGGAATAAAAGCCCATTTTTAATGTATACTGCTTATCATTTACTTCTCAGTAACATCAACACCACCAAAAATTACTTAAACTTTATGAGGATAGAGATTTTTTTGAGAATTAAATTTATTGATGAGTTCTTTCAAGAAACAAATCAACTTCAGAACAAAAATTTCTTGACTTAAGTATTTTTATAATGTAATCTTCAAAGCACTCCTGCAAATACTGAACCCTTATTTTTAAATCAAAGACTCATGCACACAAGAGCAACTTGGGTACCTGTGCTATAAGAAAACTAGAATGTAAATGTGTTAAACACTCATCTAACGTTTGTACCAATTGAGGATTGAAAGTAGGTTATTTCTTCTATAAGGTACACAAAATTTGGGAAATGGAGCAGATATTGAGGGTTTCTTTTTCTCAATCTGGTTGCTAAACTTTGAACTAAATAAATGTCCCCTCCAGAATACAAAGTATTTTTTAGAGCCTTAAACACAACAAAATTCTCACTGTGTTACCCATTCAATACAATATCTTTAAGGATAGGATGAATAAAACACCAATCTTATAGGTACAATTACAGTACAGTAACATTTTTGCTTCATGAACAATTACTTTGAAAAACGAATGCAATTCTTTCATTTAAAAGTCCACATTCATAAAAAAAGGTCTTTGAAGGTTAATGTATTTCATTTGGACTAGAACCTAATTAAGCGTTCTTATTAAAATGGGCACATGCTATTACACCGATTGCTAGAGTACAGTATATAACTGTCCACTATAGAAGGTAATGTTCACACTCACAAACCTCCCTCTGCAACTCAGTTGAACTTAGAACTCCTGACAACATGTCTTTCAACTGCAGCTCCAGAAACTTCTCCTCCCTCTCCCTTGGAGGTTACCTGGGGTACCCAGTTTCCACCTATGATTCTTTCTACCCCAGCAATATAATCTACCCCCACCCCAGCACTTTCCAGCTGGGCTCCTCTCTCCACGGTGGTTGTCATGAGACCTTCTTTAAGCCCACCAGCTTCCAGACACCCTGGGCTGTGACCAGATCCTACCAGAAATCCTACTTCCATCCAAAAAATATCATCTTCCACAGTCCCTGCCAAACAAATTACACTGGATCTCTAGGTTTTGGAAATACTGGCCTTGGATCTTTTGGTTATGGAAATACTGGCTTGCAGTCTCTGGGATGTGGATCCAGCTTCTGCTGCCCAACTTACTTTTCTTGTTTTTAGGTAGGCATTCGTTGAAAAATATTTATTGTGTTCTGGTGCTAGACCAGGCATTTATGCTGAATGAAGACATAAATTCCCTGCCTTCATGGAATTCACACACACACTATTTTAGCTCACTGCCATGTAGCAAGTGCAAAATGGTGATAAAAACATGTTTCAAAGGGAACACAAAGAACAGGAACTTCAAAGAATGGTGAGAATATCACACAAAACTCATTATTAACAATAGTAAGTGTAAATTACCAGTTCATATAAAAATATAAATCTTGCTGTTCTAATGTGTTAGTTGTGGTCCTTTGAGAAATAGCTGCTCTCTAGGATTTGACATGACAGATATTTATTGGGGAAAATACCTGTCAGCGAAAATGGGGAGGTAGCTGGAGAATTCTGGGAGATCCAGCAGACAACAATGCAGGTCTGAACTCAGTGAAGGAAAGAGGGAAGGAAGGAAGGAAGTTTGCATTAGAATAATCTTCTTCAGGCAGTTCCAAGAAAGTTTTGGTAAGTCACCCGCAAGTCACAGAGATGGGCCTGCCTGAGTATCCCTGCCAAGCTCAGTTACTGGCCAAGAACAGTGCACAGCATGACCTTGGCATAAACGTGGGGGTAGATTCAGAGACTGGCAGCTGGGACTGTAAGTCAGTTATACTCCCTGAAGTGGGAGATATGAGAGCTACATTTTTTTTTAATTTATTTATTTTTGGCTGTGTTGGGTCTTTGCTGCTGCCCGCGGGCTTTCTCTAGTTGCAGCGAGTGGCGACTGCTCTCCGTTGTGGTGCACAGTCTTCTCATTGCAGTGGCTTCTCTTACTGCAGAGCACAGGCTCTAGGTGCACAGACTTCAGTAGTTGTGGTACGTGGGCTCAGTAGTTGTGGTGCATGGGCTTAATTGCTCCACGGCATTTGGGATCTTCCTGGACCAGGGCTCGAACCCATGTCTCCTGCATTGGCAGGCGGATTCTTAACCACTGTGCAAACAGGGAAGTTCTGAGAGCTACATTTTCATAGTTTTCATGTTCATGAAATTTATTCTGATTTCAAATAAGCCGAAATAATGACAAATAGTATAATAATAACTGAAAAAAGACTTTTCCATGAATTAAGTTCAATATATTTTATTTTACTTTCATCAATCAAAAAAATTAATTCCTATCTTAGACCCTATATAGGACTCACTGAGTGAAAGTCAAACCTTACAACTGAATGTGAGAAACAATTCAGAATTACTGGATGGCCATCTTTGATTTTAAATGCAAGTGATGTATTAAACAGATTGGACCCAGTAGGGCATCATTAGGAAAGTGCTTCATTTTTCTCCTGCTATGGAACTTCACTCTTGACCTGCAGACTCTAACTTCCCTGAATTTCTGAATAATATCTTGTGCAGATCTATGATCACATTAAGATATTAAGAAACATTTTATTCCATATTAGTAGTTAAGTTTACTCTAGTATAAATTAAGAACCAGTCTTACAGCCATATTAAAGCCTCCTCCCTTTATCCTGAGTTCAAGCCTGTCATGTGATTACGTAGGCCGCCTGTGACTTGGAGGGGCCCAATAATTTTATTTACCTGCTTTGATCTCCTTTGTCTTCCATTAATGTGCTCCTCCTGGCTTCTCCTCTTCAAGCCAAAGAGAAAGGATGGGAGGAAAGGAAATGACAGCTGAGGCCATCTGTCTCAATCTGCTTTAGACCAACTGTGTCAGCATGAGCTAGTTGATTCAGGAAACTTTTCCTGGGAAAAGATGAGACTAAACCAATAAATCATTTCACTGTATGCTTCAGGAAACTCCTGTAGTATGAATACAACAGCCTGTGGACCTGAAAAATAGCTCTCTAATTAAGCAACAGTTAACTTATCAAGAGACTCATGTTGGTACCCTCTCTTTGCCATGCCCATCAATTCTAAACTATCAACTAATAAATTTGCCCAGTGCTTATCAATTCTGTGCCTTGAAACCATCTGAGCCCAAAATCTCACTTCTAATGTCTGTCTATAGAGACGCAGCCAAATGCCTCCATGCAACCGTGTTCCCTTTTCTGCAGGAAGTTTGAATACTCTTCATTTTGCTTTGTTAACAGATTGTCTGGTGATATTCTGAGATGTTCAAAAGGGACATCAAAAGTCTTTCCACTTAGCCAGTGCTAAGTGTCCCCTATGGTTCTGTCTTTGCTGTTGAATATCCTCACTTATCACTCATGTCTGGATACTAGCTCTTTTCTGGTGGTATGTTTTCCAGAAACCACCGTCTTACCACCCACCCCACTCCCTGGGACCCTCTGCACTGAACCGTACCCTGATAGCACACACACTTCCATAACTCCTCCGTAGGTCCTCACCCTCAGTTCCTGCCCACCACCAGTGCTGCACCCACCCAGCTTTCCTCTGCTAGGATCCACTTGTTGTGGAGCCAACCCTCTTAGCCTAAAGGAAACACACACACACACTTGCTACACTACTCATGCAAGCAGAGTCTGGCAGCATGCTTTCGATGGGCAGAATGTCTTCTTCTCTGAAGGTCTTAATTGGTTGAATGAGCCTGCCCACATTAGTGAGAGCAATCACCTTAAAGTCAATGGATTATAAACGACAAATTCATCTGGAAAATGCCTTTACAATGAGAGCAAGACTAGTATTTGACCATAAAATTAACCATCAAAGTCTCTGTTTCCAAGAAAATCTGGGCTCACAGTTTCTGTTTCATAAAAAAATATAGTTTAAATTACTGCACAAGACTGAAAGCGAGAGTAAATCAAAATTTTACTTATAAGCAATCTTCCTCTCAGTTTATAAAATTATTTTCATACTTTTTAATAATCAATTTTTCAGATTCTTATGTCTAATTTGTAAGAGAGATTTCTAGCACAATTTCATGATCACTCACTAGAATAACTAAGTCTCAATAAAATGTCTATATTTGTTCACAAAAATTATTTCTTTTCTGCTAATGAGCCCTCTAGCCTCTTTAATATGGTTCTGCTAAGAACACAACTCTGACCCAGCTGTGCACAAGAGACTTATTAGGGCAGAGGTCAATGTTCAGAGAATTTATTTCCAAGATCATTTTTAATCTATTTGCTCAACTTATGCTATTTCTGTCATCATATTTCTCATATTTGCTTCATTAGCTTCTTTCATGCCCCCATTGTTTGTCATGCCCTTCTTTTATCATTTTCTACTTTCCTGCTTTGTTTCCTGTACTTTATACATGTATTCATTCTCTTCACATTTTCCATAACTTTTGGCACTATCAACATTTAGGATGGATACTATTTTGTTAGGATAGGGCTGTTTTGTGCATTGTATGATGTTTAATAGCATCCCTGGTCTCTTCCCACTACCATCCCCTCTTCACCCCGGTTGTGACAAACAAGTATGTCTTCAGATATTACCAAATGTCCCCTGGAAGTGAAATTATCCCTTGTTTAGAACCACTGATTTAGATAGGTATTCTGAGAATGAGATGTTTGGGATAGGGCTAGAACAGTAAAAATGCAATAGTACTTTATTCCATGGATTAATGAGGTGTTATGAATGATGACTACCCAATAAATATATTTATACTTCATAAATCTAAAATAATGTTGAATACTTACTTGGCAAATATTATTCCACTGTTGCACATAAATACAGTAGTTGTGATTATGTTTACAACTATCACAATTATAATGATCTGTTCAAATATAATTAGAGAAAAGAAAATGGTATGTTTGTGACAAGATTCTCAGCTCTAGAATGTCTAAGTTGTCTGTTGGGATCACACCTATTCTGATCATCCCAGACCAAAAAGTAATAGTAAGATTTAGTTATCTTCTCACTCTGTTTCAAATAGTCAAGACCAATTGAGGCCAATTTCTGGTTTATAGACTCTGCTGTGATATCTCTTGGACATTCAGAGAGCTTTCTTCAATTTATCTGACTCATTCTGTGTACTCCACAAAAAAGACTTCAACTCTTTTAGTATGTGCCAGCAGTGATGAAGTTGATCATAAACTACATTTCTTCAATTTGAGGCTTTGAAGCTGACATCACAAGTTTTACTCTCTAAGTATCTCAACATTTCAATTCAATTCATCATATGGGTACTATGAACTTCAGTTGTATCTACCAAATATTTCATGCTAAATATTTCATCTACTCAAAGAGATTCATATTTCAAATACAAGAAAACAAGTTTATTTAAACAAACATTTATTTGTTCCTGCTATATGCCAGGGTTTATGCTAGATCCTGGAGAATACAAGTTTAGGTAATAATGTAATGAAATTGTTGAAACACAGCTATCAACAATACTGTAAACTAACTATAATTTTAGTTAGACTGATATAATCTCACAAGACAAGACATGAAGATTGGAAGACACTTCCCAGAAAAAGTAAAGCTCAAGGTAGGACTTAGAAGGTAATACATTTGAACAGGCAGATTAAAGTCACAGGAAATAGGACAAGTGAAATAGGCAAAGAGTATCTATGAGTATACCCCCTTGCCTTTGTGTGTGGAAAAGAAGCTTCAGCTTGAACTAGAAAGCTTCAGCTTGAACTAGAAATAGGCAAAGAGTATCTATGAGGATACCCCCTTGCCTTTGTGTGTGGAAAAGAAGCTTCAGCTTGAACTAGAAAGGTTATTTGGCCATGGGTATCATAGTTACAAATTTAGATTATATTATATAAGAAACTGGAGATCAATAGAAATTTCTGAGTAATAATTTTAGAATTTCATTCTGTCACCTCAATTTAATGTGCATTTTGGGGGACAGATTTTTAAATGAGAACTTTCATTTGATTAGTTTAGTCAATAGATTTTTTGCAATATATTTGCAATTCACTTTTTTTTCATGTTTTATCATTTGGAATCATTCTGGCCAGAAAGATATTAGAAATATTTTGTAGTTAGAGGGTTATATCCTTTTTTTCCAACTCTTGCCCACTTGCCTGAAAGGAAGCCCCAAGACAAGAACTGTATCTTCTTCATAATTTTTTACCTTAAGAGTATCATTTAATAAAATGCTAACAATTGAGTCACTCTTCTTTTAAGGGAGCACAGCACTTTAGTTATAAATTATTTATTAAATGTAGAAAACTACCTTGATATCTTCTGTCCCTCAGAAGTTGTCTTGATCGACAAAAATCTCTGTTATTTCCTGATGTTTCTGACATGTATCTTATTATGTCGCAGACAGGTCATGTTTCCTGATGAACAGTAGAAAATTTTGGAGACAGAGCAATCCTGTCAAAGGAGCTGAATGTTCCATCTCAGAAGCAGCACATATTTCTTATTAATGACAATTTCAAACATGCTTGTGTGTAAGGACGTTTTGAACAATGTCGCTCCATTAATACCAAATTACATTGTTAGGCTTTTATTGCTGGCTGAAAAAAGATCACAACATTTAAAAAGTTTCATTGTAGACAAAAATAAAAATTAGTTATCACAATTACAATCATTAATTCATCCACTTTTATGTTACTTTTAAAAGCAGTAGTCTAAATTTTGAGGGCTTTCATTTTTAATAATATATGTTATAACAAGATACTCTGATAATCCATAAAACAAGACAAAGAGTTGGGTTGGGTATTAGTTCAGCTTTTTTGTTTGTCTGTTTGTTTTTGTTTTGTTTTTAAATAATGTACAGAGAAGTCAATTTGTCCAAGATCATACAGCTAGTTAGTGATGTATTATAAACTCAGTTTTACTTTTAAAACTTTATCTTTTTAACATATCACCCAATGCAAGGAGTAATAATTAATTAATTAATTTAAAAAGAACACATCCTGATGATGGTGAACCATCACAGTCTTCTAGATAATAAAGTATCTATTTTCCTTATTAATATTTTCTAAGCTTTTGACATCAAGGAAATACTGAGCATTACTTTTTCAAAGGCCTTGAAAAATGTAGCATTTTGTTATTAAGAATCTATGCCATTAACAAATTGCATTTCTTCAAATTTATTCTGTAAAGGCCAGTAAAAGGTAAAATGAATGCTGAAAAACACTCTGAATAATTATAGCCATATGCATGATGGGTATCTAAGAATATTTTTTGAGCAAGTGAAGTACAAATTGAGAAATGATGACATGAAAGAAATAGTGTGGAGAATTGGACAAAATTGCCTGCAATTGAAGAGAGGCTCTATTTTACTTAAATTGTGACACCTCTACGCAAAGACAAGAGTGTTCATGCAGAAGACCCAAGCAAAGAGCAGGCTTTCTTACACATTGCACAATGCAGTCTCATTAAACCCATGTGGCTACCACGTTCTCAGAACAACTAAATTAGAGATTTCTAACTATTATGAGATCAACTTAAGTAATCAGATTTCACATTAATATAGAAGGGACACAAAAAGTACTAACAAGAAAATTAAAATTATGAAACATTTTAATTTGATCTTTTGTATGTCATGCACGGAATATTTTTTGCTGCCTTTTGAAACAGAGGAATGCAAGTCTGTAATGATAACTTCTAAATTGCTTAAGTTCATGGTACCAGGCTTCTGTGAAGCAGTGGTCAAGTGAATGCAAATCCATTCTAGCCCCTTAAAAATTATGAAATAGGCCAATTTTGTACAAATTCTATTATGAGGAATTAGGATGTATTTAGTTTGTTGATTCTTCACCTCAACCCCCAAAGATGCCTTATATTTCAATGAGTACACATAACTATTCATTATTTGTCTATGGTTCTTATTCTGTTGCATATACAACAATTTAATATATACAACCATTTTATATTTATATATAAAATGAGCTCTATTAAGAATAAAAGTGTTTTCCTTTTTTTAAAGTGTTTTCTGAAACTAATAACACTATGTAATAGAGAGAGGCTGTTTTTATTGAGAAACTGAGATCCTGAATATCCTCTGAGCTCAGTTATAGTGGAAATATGACCCATCTCAGTTTCCACATCTTCTTCTTGAGAAATCTACTTAATTTTTTTTTTTTTTCCTTTTAAACTTAGTTATCATGGGTGACTTTTTCCTGACATACAAACTGACTCTTGGTGACTTACCTCCTAACCTCAATTTCTTCATTTTTATAATTGAATAAAATCTTGTATTTGGCAGGTTTAGACTAGGAATTAAAGGAGACATTATATAAAAAAAAAGCACTTGTTATCTAATGGAAGGTGGCCACAAATGTGAGGTCCTTTGATGTATTATTTTTACTAGTTTTAATTTATATGTCCTAAAGCATGGAGATTTCTTCAGTGGATACTTAACCCTGAATGTCAACAATGTAGCAGTCACTGTTCTGGCCTTGGGTTTACAAAATGAAGAAACATAGTTCTTACCCTCAAACAACTTACATGGTAGTTAGAAAAACTGTAGCAGAAAGAAAGAAAATCCCCATGTGTATTTAAGTGCATTAGAAACAATAGACTCCATCTAGCACAAGAAGAAAATTGTTTTCAAGTGCTAGAAGAGTAAAGTGGACACTTTGCATAGGAATTTTACTATTTCTCTTTCTATGTATGAGTCTTTAAAACTGTATACAGAACAGTATCCAGAACTGTATCTACTCTTCTACTAGCAGATTTTCCACACCATCCCTGACACAGTGGTCTTCACTATGGAGGCAGGGCAATGGGAGACAGGGAAAGTTCTTGTAATATCAGAGCCTTTCAAATATGTGTAACCCTGACCGATACTGAGAAACACATTTTACTGCAGAACCTATTTCTCCTACTTTCTTTCTCTCTCTCTCTGTATGTGTCTTTGTGTGTCTGTGTGTGTGTGTGTGTGTGTGTGTCGTACTCTCTCTTAAAAACCAAACTTTCAGAAAAAAATGTGAGATAACTCTGAAATTTTTTCCCATCCCATCCCATCCCATCCTATCCTATCCTATTCTATTATTCCTCACTAGAAGAAGTACTGGTCACCATCAAGAAATAGATTTTGTGACCCATTAATGATACAAAACTCACATATAGAAACTTTTGCTAAGGATATTACCCACATGGGAGTTACTGAAGCAGATAATTCCATGTCCTTCTACTTAACCTTATCTCGAACATTTTCCATTATTTTATATAACATCCCACTATCTCTCTCCCAGTAAGTGGAACAAAATTCCTATTAAACAATGGTTCTACCATGGGTCACTAGATGGTCATAGAAGAAATCTTAGATTTCTGGACATGTTTTTTCAGATGAAATTACAAAACCTTAGATGGAAAGATGATTTAGGACAAAATCAGAGTTGCTATTCTAAAAGGAGTAAATAACAATTAGGAAAGTATATTGATGCAAATTTAAATCAATTAAAAAGTAATTCACATATATCTCTGCTTATATTTGTAATCAAAACATATTAATCAAGTACCTATTCAAGTTTGAATTATTTCAAGTAAAACTCTTAACAAAGTTTAATGTTCCTTAATTTTCATATAGTGTTTTACAGTTTATATGGTTTTTTAATACATTACATTGTGAACACCATCTATTGTACTATAGAAGATACAGGTATTTACTACTTTCTCAAAGGTATTGCATTACAATGTCCTAATAATGGAGAATTTGCAGATTGCTAATATTCAAAACCAGAAGAATCCCAACAAAAGGACCAGCACGTTGATTGGTAAGTCCCACACATTCAGCCATAGGTCCTGGACACTCATGTACCAGTTGCAAGGTGACCAGTTTCTCCACCTGGTGAGATATCACAAGGGATCATAACTTAAAGATGGAAACCCAGGTGATTCTCTGCTCAGATGGTAAACTCCATTTCTGTAATCCCACTATCTGGTATAAATTCTTTGTCAAGAATGAGACAGGGAGAAAGTTTTGACTGGATACACAGGGGTTGAGCACAGATAGTGAATGGCATTGCAGAAAGAATCATGGCAGCCTTCGTGGATTTGAGAGCCATCTTGAAAAGCATGAAGAAGAGAATTAAGTAGCTTGGATAGGAAGAATGAAGGAGAGAAGCTAAAGGTATGAGGAAGAGAATAAAGTGACTTGGATAGGAAGAATGAAGGAGAGATGCTAAAGGGAACCCTAAGGACCTGACTGAAGTTTCCAGAATGTCAGTTGGTAATAGTTCTGATGCATTCGTTTTTAGGGAGTGGTCTGAGAAAGTATTGCACCCAGTATTCTAACCTTTGTGCCTTACTAATGGATGTGATGTCCAACCATGGTATTTGGATGAATCTATCACCTTAATGAAACTGCAGGCAGAAATGTCATGATCATTAATATTTAGTTGAATTTCCTAGGAGTTGGTGGTGAGGGAGACTTACTTATATGTTATAAATCTAATAAAATACTTCATTTTCAGAAATCTTTTATCTTTTTATAGTAATTATTTCACATAATTTTAGCCATTAATTCTCAAAACACTGAATTAGAGTATGTGCCATGACTAAGCATCTAGGACAACCTGAGCTAACTGGATGCCTAAAAAGTAGGCCTTTAAAAATAGTCTGATAATACAGTTTTATCAGATATTTTTCACCTTATAATTTAATCTAATTGCCACCCACCCTTCTGGAAACCTTTTAAGAATATCACATATCTTCAAAGTAACTGTGGGAAATCAAAAGAATTAAAAACTGACACCTCTTGCCATTAAGATACTTAGACTCCAACTAAGGTAGTAGATATGCAAGTAAAACGTTAGAGCAAGTGAGTCAGAATGGGTTTCTACATCAATCAGTCAGTCAGTCAACATCCTTTGACCCGTTATGTGTCAGACATGCTGGGTATAGAGTGTTGAACAAGATAGAGAAGATTGCTGACTTCGGAGAGCTTACATTCCACTGATGTTACCAGGTCTAGTCACTAGAACAATAATAATTCAAGGCGCTCATGCAAATGCTGAGTTTACAATCTAGACTGACTCAAAACAATCACAATATAACTCATCAACTTGTAACAAATAAAAAGTGTAACGTTAAATACACATATCATGAGAACAGAGAAAAAATGAACAAGTTGGTGAAATCTGATTGCCTGACGCAGCCCCTTCCCCTGCCTCCATACTAGTTACATGTCCCATCCCCATTTTTCACCTCCATGACTCTTACCGACATCTACAAAGAAACTTTCTTTTTATTTTATTTTTTAATATTTGCTTATTTATTTGGCTGCGCCAAGTCTTAGTTGCGGCACGCAGGATCTTTGTTGCCACGTGCAGGAATCTTTAGTTGCGGCATGTGTGCTCTTAGTTGTGGCATGCACGTGAGATCTAGTTCCCCAACCAGGGATTGAGCCTGGGTCCCCTGCATTGGGAGTGCAGAGTCTTAACCACTGGACCACCAGGGAAGTTCCTACAAATAAACTTCATATTTGATGTCTCTTCTTTTTCTTACCTGTTCACTCTTTGTTGGCCACCGCCACTTCCTCTCTGCTGAAATGCTGAGTTAGTGGTCACCAATGTCCTGCTAGTGATCAAACTCAGTACTTTCCTTCTCATTCTTAAACTTACCTGCCCTCCCTAAACTGTGTCATAGGACTATTTTTCTACATTCTCTTGAAATTCTCTCTTCCTTTGAACTTCTCGTGAAACTATTTATTTGATTCTGTGTCATGCAGATCTCTCATCATGCACCTCACCATAAGTTCTCCATTCCCATGTCCTTCTATCCAGTCCTCAAATGTAGGAATCTTACAAGATGGAGTACCATGCTCTCTCTTTTTTTAAGCTCCATATTCCCTCCCAGGACAATTGCATCTTCTTTCATGTTTTCCACTATCAATGTTGCAGATAATTTTAAAATTTGCATTCAAAATCTTAACTACTTTCCAAAGAAAGTCTTGAATGTCAGCTAATTCCTAGATATCTCTTATACCTCTTGCCATGTAGTTCTTTTTTTCTTTTTAGATCTTTTGATATGGACCTTTTTTTTTAAGTCTTTATTGAATTTGTTACAAGATTGCTTCTGTTTTATGTTTTGGTTTTTATGGCCCCGAGGCATGTGAGATCTTAGCTCCTCGACCAGTGATGGAACTCGCACCTCCTGCACTGGAAGGTGAAGTCTTAACCACTGGACCACCAGGGAAGTTCTGTCTTGCCATGTATGTTAACCATCACTATCTCAAATGCAGCTTGTTAAATTTGAACTCATTGTTATATCTTATTTCTATTAAGATAAACCATTACTTCTGTAACTGAGACTCAAAAATCTTGATATTCATTTGATTTTTATCTTTCTCTTAACCTTCATTCACAACCAATCGGATTAGTCTGTACTTTAAAATGTTCTGAATAGCTACCATTTCTTCTCACTTCTGTCCTACTCTCTTATGTAGGCCTGTGTGACCTCTTGTCAGACAATATTGCAAGAACTTCACTGCGTCTGGTTATTTTCCACATAAATCTAGTCTCTGCATTGAATAAAACAGAATTTAATTGATAAAATGAGTTGAATAATAAGACAGAGTTGTCTTCTTAAATCAGTTCAGATAATATCATTTCTTCCCTTAAAAATGTTCAGTGGTTTGCCAATGATAACAAGAATAAAGATTTATTGAGAACTATCTGTTGGCATATATGATACATACTTTACTTCAGAGTTCAAAAACTGTGGGCCACATTGGTCCTGCATTCATTTATTCAATCAATCATTCATTCATTCAGTCATCATTCATTCATTCAATAAGTAGTTATAGAGAATCTCTGTATGCCAATGATTCTTCCAAGTTTTGTTCAACTGACATATGTTGATTGCCCTAGTGTTTTTTGTTTTTTTTTTTTTAATTTGAATAGGTTTTCAAGATTTTAAAAGGGAGAAATTAAAAGATATCTTGCTACTCGGATTTTTTATTTTTAATCTGGTAAGTCTCAGACTGACTCCTACAGGCCAATAGATTAAAACTGTAGACATATTTCCTTTTATCCTGGGATATGATCCTCACTTTGCAGCAGTTCACCTCTTTCTTTTAAACTGAGAACTAATGTGATTAGAATTTTTTAATGTACTTGCACTGTTTTCTATCATACAGTAAAATTTTAAAAGCGGTGAAATATTTCTTGAACCCTAGTCTCTATCAAAAGTGAAAAAAATACTGAGAGGTTTTATGTTTTTAAAAGTATTAAAGCACATACTTCTTTGTGAAAGACTATTTCTACATACTGAATACACTAACCACACTAACCAAGTGTGTTTGTGAGAAAAAAAAAGGAAGCTAAGACACCATTTGAAAAATGATATACTGAATCCTTATGTGTGGCTCTCTTGTACTCATTTATATAAAGTGCCTGGCTCTCATTGCTGTTTAAATATGAGGTCTCATCTTTGTATGAGGTAGCTTAATTCTCACAACTCTGTGTGGTTGGTACTAGAAGTCAGGGAAAACAAATAATATGCCCAAGGGCACACAGGGTTAATAACTTTTGGAGCCAGGATTCTTAGCTCAGTCTGAATCCAAACTCATCTTTTCAGTACAGTTCTTTCACATAATAATCTATGATTTGGTTCCAACCTACTGTTTCCAGTTTATTTCTTGCCACACTCCAAATTATTCATCAGTTCCTCTTATACTATGCTTTTATATACATTTGCTTTTGTTTTTGACCTTGCTCTGTTTTTTATATATTGAAATACTCGACTCTTTCTAAGCCTGTTCTTACTTTCACCCTCTCAGAAGTGTTCCTCTGTTCTATGATATTGCTACTTATGACAACCATTTTTCTCTTTGTATTGGGAAATTTATGTATGTTTGTTTCCTACCATTTGAGTACATACTTCATTAAAAATCTAATACAGCATCCAAACCAGGTTTCTATTTTTTATTGCTATATACTAGAAATTTCATTTTTATTTATTTCATTGGACTTAATGTAGAGAAGGCTACCTAGACAAACAATGTTTTAAACAGTCTTAAACAATGACCCCTACAATATTGCTCTTCTTTCCAATTTTATGGCCATTAAAAAATATGGAAGTACTATGAAATGGTAATCATTTTATTTGTAATCTGCTACTTCTTTAAGAGATAGTTGATGTTGTTCTGATGAGGTGAGATATTGACATCACATTTGGAGTGCACACTTAGCTTGTAGCAGATGTTCCCAAAAATGTGAATTCTTGCATGAGTAAATAAATATTGGAACTTACACATAAACATCACTAGTTTAGCATCAACAGTGGGGTCAAAAGTGTTTGTACCTTTTTCCAATTTTCTCACCTTTTCACTAAAGGCACTGGAATATGGTATACTCACAGTGATGACTTTCTGAAAGGTTCAACAATTGTTTTTTCCTTATGAAAACCATGTTGCTAAGCAACACTTGTGCATTGGTATATTTATTTCCACAACCTTCTATCATGAGAACAGTCCAGGGTTTTTTCACTTGTAATTACCAGAGTCCCTTGAGAAATAAACCACAACACAGCCACTAAGCTTTGCTTCACATTTTGCATTGATTTAATAGGAGATGAGTATTCCACTTGATCCCCGAATGCAAAGATTGTTGCCAGCAGAGACATTTGCAAATTGAAATAGAATATGATTTATGGCATGCCTCAGAAACCACGTCAGATGCTGTTCTCCATTATGTTGCTTAACTCTGATCTGTATGAGGGATTCACCTTACAGAGACTGTGCCTTGCAAGGCAAATTGAAAATCATGTTTTCTATTATTGATACACAGCCTCTGTTTCCTTCAGGTTCAAGTGTTAAAAATCAATTGGCTGAGAATGCTCGGTTTTTATATTCTATTTTACATTTGCATTTCAATTTGTCCTGAAATTGTAATAAAGATGTGTGTGTGTGTGTGTGTGTGTGTACAGAGAAAGAGCAAGTGAGAGAGAGAGAGAGAGAGAGAGAAATCTCCTTTTCTTTTTGTTGACACAGGCAAAAAGGCTGCAGTAGTACCTTCTGTACACCAAGGATTATGGTTCAGTAGTTTCAAAAATCTATATACTCTTTAATAACTAAAAATAAAGGATTTTTGCTAATGAATATTTTTTCTTTAAGAAGCATTAGACAGTATTCTAGGACTTTTTCTATGTATCCTTAAGTATCACTAACGTTTCATTGATTTTCATGGGAATTGTTCTAAGTAAGGTCAGAAAGATCCTCAGCAAACTAGCAATGGAGTACACCATCCAAAGCATGTAAAACTAGGTCGTGCTCTTCCTAATTTGCAGCAGTTTCTACCTCAACAGAAGTGTCAGGCTTAATAAAACAAAGAATTTAGGCTTTGAAATAAAGAAAGTTTGAAGAGATTTATTCCAATCTTAAAATGTCTCTCAGTCGGCCTATAAACAACACTTGCAGTAGAAACTCCCAGCCAACTTCAAGGTCTTCAGACTCCAGGATAAAATTAGAAGAGACCAAAGGCAGTCTTGAAAGATAACCAAATGATCAATGAGCTGATGAGCAAGAGAGAGAGTGAATGAAAGTTCTGAAAATTACTTCAGAAATTTCCTAAGTGGAAAGTGGAGAGTAAACAATGGTGACATGCCCCCTGGTGGACAGAGGTACCTCTGCAGCCGTTTGCCTTGCTTAAAGGAAAAGATGTCTGCCTGTATCAGGGATTTTTAGAGGCTCTTCAATCTTGAGAAAATCAAATACAGTCTTTCCACAACCATGATTTTTTTTTTTTTTGCTTTCAAATATTACTTTATTTACAACTACATTTAATTAACGCTTCATTTATATGACCTCTGCTGTTCAAACCATCTGCCCTCTAATAATAATCCAACCACTCTTAGCACAGAGAAGCTAGACTTTATGTGTTAGGCAACATTGCACATTAGGAAAATGCTCCATGAAGAGAAGAGTCCATCTTCCCTTTTCTTGAGAATCTGTGCTCCATTTGGATTATACTTTCAAATTTTCTCCTTCTAAATACCTAGGCTACCTCCCACAAAATGTCTTATTCCACCTGGGAGAATATTTGCAAAGTTTCCCTTACTTAAAAGTTAGGGTTTGAGACATTATATATCCCATGGTGAAAGAGAGAGAGTAACAGGAGGATGAAGAAAGATTAGAATCTGCTGCTTACATGACTATTCTTCCTTCACCCATATCCCACTAGAGCGAGACTCACTGTTGTGATCCTAAGCCTTATGAATTTTCCTCTATTTAAGTGATTTTCTGTCCATCCTCTACTTAAAATTATAGGTCTTGTTCAACAGCTATACACAAAGTATTTATTAATATCTGTTTCAATTTATGTAAAATTTGATATGCTAAAACAAAACACTATAGAAAATTACTCACAGTTGGCTTATACTAAAGTTTCCTAAATTTTTCCCAGGTATATGCCAATGAAAAACTTATGATCTTAAGCAAAATTCATTTTCTCTATGTTTTTCTGGTTTCTAAAATTCTATTGAGTTTTACCAATTAATGCTCAATGTAAATTAACCAGTGAAGACTACAAAATCAATATCATCTCTCGCAGTCCACAATTTATCCCAAATATCACCGCTGATGCCTCTCTCTGGCAACAGCAGGGTGTAGCATAAAGAAAAAACATGGGTTTTGAATCCAGATTCAAATCCTGACTTTACCATCTACCAGCTGCTTGGTCTTGGACAAGTCACTTTCACTGTCTTATCCAATTCCCTTATCTTTACAATGGGGATAGTAATTTTTTCAGAGTTTATGTAAGGTATTCAAAATGCCTGACTTAAATTAGGTAATTAATAAGTGATGTCTATAATATTTTTGTATATTATATTTCTCCTATTGTACTTGTCTCTTCTAAAGTTCTTAATATCTTTAATGCTAGCTAATCTTATATCTTTTCTTCTCTGCAACTACATTTTTCTCCATATTAATTTTTTTATAAGGTCAATGCTTTATAAAGTCACCCATGGAAACTTCAGTACCTTTCACTCAAAATAGAAATAGCAGTACCTGCACTCCCATGTTTATTGAGCATTATTCAAGACAGAAGCAAACTAACCATCCATCTCCAGATGAATGGGTTAAGAAAATGTGGTATATTCATACAATGATACTACTATAACACTGTTTCTCAATCTTTGTATGACAAGAACTAAAGCAATTTAGCAAAACATTTCTTCTCTTTTCTCTGCACTTTTCATTTTGATTTCTGAAGACTCAATTCTCTTCCTTAAGAGACTCACAGAAAAGGTATGGAAGGTGATGTGTTTAAAATTATGTCTTCACAATTCAGTAACACTAGCTGATGAACACTCAGACTGAAACAGCCAACTTTAATATTTTATCAACTCATATTAAAAGTACTTTCTCTTTTTCTTCTGCTTGGAGGTTAGATGCTCAAAAACCATTCAGTCATATTCAAAATTGAATGTATTCCTCTTAAAATTGATGCGGATAAAGATTAATACAAATTTCATTTTAAATAGTCTTCAAGACGGTCCTCACATATAGAAAGTTCAAAATCTACATATACATTTGTTCAAATGCAAACACATACTTGATATTTACCCCAAAAAGGGAGCTGTTTTTGATATTTATAGTTTCTGTCTAATCTGTCAAGGGATGATTTAGTTGATTCTGTATGTTTTTCTATTATTTCCTTTTAATCTAGAGATATAATGTAGGAAGAATTTAAGGAGGTAAACATGTTGGAAAGGAATTATTTTTTGTCTTTTGCAGTAAAGGAAATGTTTAGAGAAAAGAACGGGAAATTTGGACAAAGGTGATTAAAAGTGACCTAAAGAAAATATAATAAAGGAAGAAATTGAACCAATAAAAATAAGTTGATGAGTCCAAAGGTACTTTTGACAACTATTGCCTTGTAAGGAAGGGAATAAAACCTTAGTGAATTTTATGAAAGAGAGGGGTTTTCTTTCTTCCTCTTCCCCATCTATAGATATATGAGGAGGATAGAATGTTTAGTGTGAAATGGCACACTTAAATGGCAACTTTTTCTAGCTTTATAGAGGTATTATTAACAAATAAAGACTGTATACATTTAAGGTGTACAACGTGCTGTTGTAATATACATATACATTGTGAAATGATTACCATAATCAGATGAACTAACATATCCATCATTTCACATAGTTAACTTCTTTTTTGCACTTGAAATTTACTCTCTTGAAAAATTTCAGGTATACAATACATTATTATTAGCCACAGTCCTCATGCTATATATTAGGTCTCCAGAACTTATTCACCTCATAACTGAATGTTTATGCCATTTGACCAACATCTGCTCACTTCCCCCACCCCGAAGACTCTGGAACCACCATTCTATTCTCTGTTACTATGAGTTTGACGTTTTTAGATTACACATGTAAGTAATATCACACAGTATTTGTCTTTCTGTGTCTGGCTTACTTCACTTAGCAAAATGTCCTCCAGGTTCATCCATGTTGTTGCAAAATATTGAGCTTTAAATGGTTGATTTTTTATTAAGTTAAATTTAATTGATCCCAGGTGATTACATTTGAGGCCAGCCAGACTAACTGCTAAGCACTGTAGCTCAAACTCATCACAAAGCATATGCTTACTTGTTTTATTTTTAGCAATAAAAATCAATTCGTGAAGGGTAAGAAAATATCTTGAAAATAAAAATCAGTTAACCCAAGTTATTTCAAGTCATGAATTTAAAGTCTCAGTAGATTCTTCAGTAAACACTAAAGAGCAGTTATCTTTTATGCCTTTGTACGTTAGGTAAAGCTGGAAATATATTTGGCTTGAATGTTGTAGCACTTTCCTTGCAGATTTTATAAGCTACCTATTAGATAATCAGACAACTAATAGAGACAAGGAATCTCAGCTTGCTAATAATAATAGTAAAAATAGTGTCTATTCATACTTATTATGTGCCAAAAACTTTAGAAGTATTAATTCATTTAAGACAATCATCCTGTGAGGTAGATACTATTATTACCCCCATTCCACAGATGTCACAGAGCACTTAAGTAATACCATGCCCCAAGGCATCACAGCTATTAACTGCATAAGTTGGTTTTGAATTTAGCTAAGAGGCTTGAGAGCTTATCTGGTTTTCACTTGCCTGAACTGCTGATTTAGAGAGCCCCCAGAGGAGAAATAAGATAGACACTTCTTGATTGTGTTTCTACAACACACTTAGAACAAGTAAAAGCTTGGGGCATAATTTTTGTAGAGGTGATTGATCTTTGGTGACTTCTCATCCATTTCCTTTTGGTCACTGTCTCTCACCCCTGTCACATCTGTTCTTAGGATCTCTGTCACCAAATGCTTTTCCCTGAGTTTGTCGACTGAAACAAAAAAGCACAACCTAAAAATTGAGAACTATGTTTTATTTGGAGGACTTTATGAAGACTTCAAACTGGGGAGACAGCCTCTCAGAAGAACTCTGAGGGACTGCTCTGAAGAGGTGAGGGAGGATCCAGGATGTATAGGGGTTTTTACAACAAAGGCCAGGTAGTCGGAACAGCAAAAGATTACTATTAATTAAAGAAAACCAGATACCTCAAGTTAATGAATTTAGCACTTGTCTATGTATGGGAAGATGCAAGAGTCTGGGCTCATTGAGATTATGCCTTTAATATACACCTTAGCTATCCAGGGTCAGTATCCTGTGCTTTCTCATCCTGAGTCCCCTTGGGGTACACTGCTGGGGAGCTGCAGTGGCTGAGAGCTTGGCGGTGGGCAGCCCATTTGTCTCCATCCTGAGTTCCCTCAGGGCTCAATGATGGGGATGACTGTAGTGGTTTGATGGCTGCAATCTCCTTTGTTTACTAATATGGAGGGCAACATTTTTCATTCACAGGTTCCAAGGCTCTCACTGTGTCACTCCACATGAGTCTGCCCTCTTGACACCATATCTCTTGCTCCAGATTTATCTCTTTGTTTTCTTCTTTCCTTTTCCTCCCAATATTTTTGTGTCTAGTGTTTCAGGGACAGGTGGGGAGCAATGTACCGCCTGTGCACTCAAACCCTGGGAAATAAACTGACAGTTCTAACCATGATCACATGTCATAACCTTAAATGCTAAGTGGTGATTTGATTTGATTTAGGGAAATTTTCACCACATATAGAGAACTGGAGGAATTGTTTGGAAGGTGCATCTTTGGGGTGTCCAGATAAACTGAAGTAATAGTGTATACACACACACACACACACACACACACACACACACACACACTGAGGCTGGAAATTCAGGCAGGACTTGCTACTGCAGTCTTAAAAGCATTCCAAGTCCTTCTTTGGGAAACCTTAGTTTTTGCTTTTAACGTTTCCAATTGATTGGTTTAGATCCACCCACATTACACAGGTAATCTCTTTTACTTAAAGCGGACTAATTGTAGATGTTAACCACATCTCAAAAATACTCATGGACTTGAGGACATGAGGAGGGGGAGGGGTGGGCTGGGACGAGGTGAGAGAGTGGCATGGACATATATACACTACCAAATGTAGAATGGATGGCTGGTGGGAAGCAGCCGCATAGCACAGGGAGATCAGTTTGGTGCTCTGTGAACACCTAGAGGGGTGGGATAGGGAGGGTGGGAGGTAGATGCAAAAGGGAGGAGATATTGGGGATATGTGTATACATATGGCTGATTCACTTTGTTATACAGCAGAAGCTAAGGCACCATTGTAGGGCAATTCTACTCCAATAAAGATGTTGGAAAAAAAAAAAAGAAGAAGAAATACTCTCACCATGTAGTGTAAACCCTTGACAGTTGTCTTGTTTTGCTTTTTTCTTTTTGTAAGTCAAGTGCCTGACTTAAGCTTTGATTACCCAGGCATCCAGTTCAGAGAGACATCCACTTCAAAGAAGGTATCTCAAATAAATACATTTCCAGCCATATGATTAGATAAAGAGAGTCAAGCCACCTTTGTTTTAGAGCTCTTGGTTGATTTCAATAATTGACCATTTGGGCCATTTGTTTCTTTTTCTCTTCCTGCACTGTAAATTCTCACTCTTATGTATTAATTCACCAATAAAGAGTAAGACCATGAAACCCTAGGTTTTCACCCTCAACCTCAATAAAAGCAGAACCTCAGACCCATGCATTCCCTCTCTCTCCCCTTGACCTCGCTGTGTGACCCCAGGTGTGCTGTGTAATTTCCAGGTCCTGTAAGTAATAAACCTTTTCTTTTTTCCCCAAAGTTTCCTGATTATTGCTAATAGTTTCTAACAATTATAAAAACCACAGGGCTGGTCCCACCACATCAGTCCAACTGTGACAGTAATGGATAAAGTGATATTGTAACAAGACTATTGCTGTAGCATTGGTTTGGTTGCTATTCCAGCCATCTTTACATCTCTGGATCCTGTATGGTTTGTTAAATTCATCTCTCAGCTTACCAACAGGTTCTTTGAGTTACCTGTACTATCAATAAATTTATTTTTTAAGTGGTTTCCATCTCTTCCAATCAAGAACTATGTTAGATATATCCAATTTCTCCTTCCATTTTTACTTCTGGAAGAAAAGTACACGATGAAGACAATGATAATGACTTGGTAATCTTTCTTTTAACTACTTCCTTGCTTAGTAAATAGTGCTTTCCTAAGATCTCTGAAGAGAACCTTGGAGTAGACAGGTGGATAGAGGAAGTAGACTGGTGGAGAGAATGTGGGTTTGAGCCTCTTCATATGGTACAAATGACTGTTGGAATGTGGGTTCTGATAATTTAATTGTGTATTTACTGTCTACCTAGGAAGCAATGCAGTGTTTTATATGGGCTGTTTAAATCTTTTTAGCAAATTATTTCAGTTCTCATTTTAGCATAAAAATATAGCATAAAAGAAATTCAACTTATAATAAGATCATATCAAGTTTAAGAACCATCTGGTATTACAGTTTTAATGGAATCTGGTATTACAGCAATGAATGGAAAAAGAAAGACATCTCACTGTATAAGTCTGTAATGAATTTCAATGTAGCTGCATTAAACTTGAGTAAATCTAGACTTCAGTGAAGGAGCTCACTATTGAGCAGGGGAGAAAGATAAGTAAACGTCACATTATAAAATAAAGGTTGTTGTGAAAAAATAAAACAGGTGAAAAGAATATAGTTGAGGACAGATTTTTTATTTTATTTTTTTCAGGACCATGATGTAAGAATAGTTTTTATATGCTAAGCCTTACAGGATGAGGAGGTGCTTCTATGGAATGAAATAGAGGAAAAAGGTATTATACAGCAATGAAAGTATTAGAGTAATAATTATACTTATAGCTCAAGTCTATTGTTTACTCTGGCCATTCTTTGGGCTTTACAAACATTAGCTCATTTAATCCTCACAACATTACAGGGAAAACAATGAAATCATCTTCAATTTTCAGATAACAAAAATGAGATTTAATGAGGTAAAATAAATTGCCCAAGGTAATAGAGTTATTCGACATTGACATTGTAACCCAAGCAGTCTGACTTCAATGGATGTAAAAGAGAATGTCATCTTAAGATGTGAATGGAGTAAAAATTGATTTAAGAAGACTCTTAATGGAGAATATTGTGATGAAGAGATGAAAAGATGTCAAGTAAAGGAGAAAAACTGGTGATGAAGAAGATGAGATCTTTTTTAGGAAGATTTAAATGGCAGAATTAAAGATAAATCAATGAATGAGGAGAGGAGACAAGTTGAGAATTATTTTCGTGACTGATATTTCAGTCTTGTAGTATTAGGTGGATGGAAATACCAGAACAAAGGGTCTGGAGGCAGAAAGAGTACATGCGTAAGAAGAAACTATTAGACCATGTTGAGGTTCAGTTGCCTACATAGACACACATTTGGAAACATTCTCCAAGCAGAAAAATATCAGAAGAAAGGCTAGATTAAGACAGATACAATATAGTGCAAATAAAAAAACAGAGTGATGGGCTTCCCTGGTGGTGCAGTGGCTGAGAGTCCGCCTGCCGATGCAGGGGACACGGGTTCGTGCCCCAGTCCGGGAAGATCCCACATGCCGCGGAGCGGCTGGGCCCGTGAGCCATGGCCGCTGAGCCTGCGCGTCCGAAGCCTGTGCTCCGCAACAGGAGAGGCCACAACAGTGAGAGGCCCGCGTACCGCAAAAAAAAAAAAAAAAAAAAAAAACAAAAAAACATAGTGCCAGTTAAATTTGAATTTCAGGCAAATGATATTTTTTTTTAGTACAAGTACGTTCCATTTGATATTTTGCACGTTCCTATTTTAAAAATGTATTTTTTGTTTATCTGAAATTTAAATTTCACATGTTGTCCTGTTTTTAATTTGGCATCCCTACAAACTGGAGATATAGGTTTGAGAGTCATCAGCTTGCAGAGAAGAGATCACAGATTGCCTTGAGTAATGGCATTACCTAAGAAAAAGAATTCTCAAAGGTGAGGGTAGACAATGAGGTCCTTGATAAAATACAAAGTTTTGCCCCTTTTCTCGACTCTCTTTGCCTTATGAATTTTTAGTGTTTTCCCAGCCTGATCCCTAGTTCAGCCATATAAGATGATTTGACCAAGAAAATGAGATAGAATTAATGGTGTGTCAGTTCTGGGTTTGGGTATCCAATATCCTTGCAGGTATTTATTTTGCTGTCATACCCCTGACATTTGCATGAAAACACATCTGGTCTAGCCTATTGGAGTATGAAAGATGTGTGGTGCAGAGCCAAGTACCCACACCAACCCCCAGTCATGTTAGTGAACCCAGAAAATCTATCTCACTTCCCCCAGCTCTCAGATGAGTGTCAGACTTATTTTTGTATACAATTGAGGTTTGTAGTCATTAACCAGCAATGTGATGGTAGCATGAAGGTACATTCTTATAACCGACCATCTTTACTACATGTATACGAACTTGTGCTGAGGTTGAAAATCTTTTACTTTTTAATTTATCATTGATTATTATTATCTCACAACTCACTATTGTGTGATTTGGGATAAGTAATTTAGCCTCTCAAACTATCATTCCCTCACTTATTACCCTAGAATAGCAACAATCTCTTAAAATTCTGAAGTTTAGGTGTGACAATGACAGGCAAAGTAAGAACACAATAAATATGTTATTATTACTAGTAGTTATATTGACGTTGGCTTATGATTATGCCTTTGTACCAAGCAGAGTGCTTAGCATATTGTAAACGATTAATAAATATCTGTGAAAAAGATGATGAAGCATGATGTTTAAAATAAAAGTTTATTTTTCATCAACAGAATCATATTATTATAATAAATGACTTCTAATTTAATGAAGAATGTGACATAAAAAATAATTAATAGATTAGTGCTAGCAGAGTTTTATTCAGTACATACTTTATGAAATACTTTAAGTGGATCAAACATTGCTCTAGACACTGAAGATTCAGCAGTAAGTAAAACATATTAAGTCTCTGCTCATATGGAGTTTACACTTCCTGAGGAAGACAAACCATATATGTGAATAAATAAGCAAATATATAATATCCATTGGTGATATCTGTTATGAGGAAAAAGCTACATAGGGGACTAGAGGACAATAAGGTAGTCAGGAACGGACATTTGTATGTGATGTTGTTGGGTGCCTTGTGGAATACAAGAAGGCATCCCAACAGAGATGATAATTAGATTGATATTTGAAGATGAGTAGGAGCTCATCATGAAAAGAGAAGACCATACCATCTGAGGTGAGGAAGGAGCTAGGACAAAGGCAATTATTTGAGAAAGATTATGGATTATTTAGGTAATTACACATATTCATTCAGTCAGTGTTTACTGAGCTTCATATCTGGTGGGCCAAATTTATGATCCATGTTTTTCTGCAAATTGATTTTTAATTGAATTCTTTCCATATCAGCACATTGGGAGCTGAATTATTCTCTTCATAATAGCAGCATAATGTGTCATCCCAAGTCAGATAAGAAACCATTTTAAACAAACGGCTTTCAACAAAGGGACCAAAGGATGAAAGGAGGCTTTGAGGGCTTTCCTGGTGGTGCAGTGGTTAAGAATCCGCCTGCCAATGCAGGGGACACGGGTTCGAGCCCTGGTCCAGGAAGATCCCACATGCTGCAGAGCAACTAAGCCTGTGAGCCACAACTACTGAAGCCCGCACGCCTAGAGCCCATGCTCCGCAACAAGAGAAGCCACCACAATGAGAGACCTGTGCACCACAAGGAAGAGTAGCTCCTGCTCGCCACAACTAGAGAAAAGCCCGCACGCAGAAATGAAGACTCAATGCAGCCAAAATAAATAAATTAAATTAAATTAAAAAAAAAAAAAAAAAAGAAAAGAAAGGAGGCTTTGAGTCCTGGAAACCAGACCTAGAGACTGGTCATACAGTCATACAGAGTGAAGTAAGTCAGAGAAAATAAAATATCATATAATATTGCTTATATGTGGAATCTAGAAAAATGGTACAGATGAACTTATTTTCAAAGCAGAAATAGAGACACAGGTGTCGAGAACAAACTTATGGTTACCAAGGAAGGAAGGAGTTGGGATGAACTGGGAGATTGGGATTGACATATATACACTACTATGTATAAAATAGATAACTATTATCTATAGAGAACCTACTATATAGCACAGGGAACTATACTCAATGCTCTGTGATGACCTAAATGGGAAGGAAATCTAAAAAAGAGGGGATATATGTACGTATAACTGATTCACTTTGCTGTACAGCAAAAACCAACACAACATTGTAAAGCAACTATACTCCAATAAATATTAAATTTATAAAAGAAAAAGAAAAAAAGAATAGATGAGGATGTATAGCCATAGCCCAAGAGACAAACGATGACTATAGACTTTAAAAAATTAGTAAACTGAAATACATACATTAAGTAGGCAGCACAAAATGGTTACCAATTGGATATGGATGAGAGAAAAGACAGGTGAAGCCTCTCCAAATTCTGACCAGAGTGGCTGTATGGATCACTGTGCCATTATCAACAAACTGGACAATAGAATCCACATGGTTTCTACAGCCCATAGCAAGGTGTTTGGCAAGAACATAACTAAATATATGCCAATATTAAGCCTCAGAATCTCCAAGTTCATAGCTATAGTTATAGGCGGATTCATAGATTTAGCCTAGGTCCCTTCATTTGGAGACCAGCAATTATATTTGTTAAATATATTTTAAAAAAATAAACTTTGATTCAGATTTGGAAAATGGACTAGGTATACTGACTTTTTATTCTATACATACATATGATAAAATATTTACTAAACTGCCCTTTCATATTAATAGAGTACTTTTCATTGATTAAAGAGTTTTTATATTTATTTTTATCATTAGATTTCCTGTGACCAATTTAAGCTGTAATGAGTTGTGATTATGCATGTTATGTCTCTAAAACCCTTTTTAGTGGGGGTAAGAAATTTTACTTTTTGTATCCACATTTCAAGAAATTACTCTCCCTCCACTCTATCCTTTAACATTAATCTTGGATGCTAAATTATGCAACATTTATTTACTAGCATACCAGGGATAAAACTAACACTATTATGCTTTCTTCAAAATTAGGACCTTATTTTTAATCAAGAAATTTCTCCCCTACTTATTTTCTAACATATTACTGACATAATAGATCTAAACAAAATTCTCTCAACAGAACTATTTAGTGACCGCAATTTTAAAATGTTTCATGTTCCTGGCTTCCAATTCTTTTACAAGCTAACCAAGGACATAAACATCACTTTTGCAATATGCTTCTAAAAGATATGACACTCAGGAGAATCACTAATTATGTTTGGGCACAAATCCAATTTACTAGCATCTAGACAGTTCAAAAAATCAGAAACACCTTCAAATAAGGCCAATATTTAAACATAACATACATGGTATACAAGGTCATACTTAGTAGGAGGTACTATCTGTCTGGAGAAAATTAAGTTGAGCAATCACATACTATATATTCCAAGTAATAGTCCTCTAGAAGGCTCATATGTTTTGTATGTTTATCAGAGCACATGCAAATCAATTCACATATTGTTAAATTTTAGACAATAGAAAATGAAAATCAAAGATATGAATCATACAGAACAAGAACTACAATTATCATCATTATTAATCTACAAGGATCATTCCATTGCCCTTTTTAGTTAAAGGACAAAATAATTATCTGAAGAACTCTTCTATTTTATCCAAGGGATTTAGAACACACTAAGTTTTATGCATGAAAATACAAAGTTTATATATCACTAGCAAGGTTAAATGCATACAGAGGGATCTTCTGGAGATTTTTTGAGTTGATGCCTTCCAGCTAATAGCACTGGGTGTGTGTTCACTCTGAGCTTCATGTCATCCCCATCATGTAAGCCATCTTCTATGTAAGACACTGGGCCCTTGATCTATGAATTCTTCTTTTTCATTTATTTTTTTTTTTCTTTTGCTTCTCATGTTTGTTTTTTTAATTTGAAATCTAAACTGCAGTGTAGGTTAAAAAGTAACACTTTTTCAGTGGGAAATTTTTCATACAGTAATGCTCTTCCTTTAGATTTACAAAAGGATAAAAAGAATTTCTCAAGAGATAAGCAATAGTGGTCCAAGTATGATTTTAAGTGGATTCAGACATGTCTGGTCGTGTCAGACAAACTGGTGAAACAGGCTGCTCTGGCCTGTTGGCTAAGAAACCTTCTAGAGGAGGAGTCAATCTGTGTTCACTGTTTTTGTTCCAAAAGGCTTGTTTCAAGTGGTGAATGATGAAATAAGCTAAAAAGAAAGTCCCTCTAGAGAAACTGAGGAATTTTCTGGGAGAGAATAAATCTTGAAAGAAGAAAGAGCCAACCAATTTTCTTGACCTTGACTGAATAATGGAGCCAGAGTTGACAGCCATGAGAAACTCTTATCAGCAAAGCATCTTTTGTGTTACTCAGGTTTGACTTGTACCATCATCCATTCATGAGAAAATGTATAGAATATTAAGAACACTCTAATAGAATGCCAAAAGAAATGAGAAAAGACCCCCCACCCCTATTTTCCATAGAACACTGTACCTCTATGATCCAGTGCATCCTGGCAGTGCTAGGTGGATCAGCCTTGTAAGGGACAATGGCCTTCAGTAGATGCCAACTATAGATATGTAGTTCCTTCCCAGGAAATGAGTGATACTTCCCCATCACCTCCCCTTGTCCAAGAGAAAGTTTGGAAGTAAAGCAAAGGCATGTCTGGCCTGTGGTACCAAGAAGATATTCAGTGGGAGAAAGGATGAATAAGAGTAGCATAGAAGAGGTTTAGGAGAGTGAAAATATTTTGTATGATATTATAATGATGGATACATGCCATTGTATATTTGTCCAAACCCATAGAATGTACAACACCAAGAATGAACCCTAAGGTAAACTATGGACTTTAAGTGATTATGATATGTCAATGCAGGTTCTTCAGTTGTAATCAGTATACCACTCTAGGGAGATATTGGTAGTGTGTGGGAGCAGAGAGTATGTGGGAAATCATAATACCTACTCTTCAATTTTGCTGCGAGCCTAAAATTGCTCTAAGAAAAAAGTCTTAAAAAAAGAATATATTTAGCTAACAGCAATGTCACACAGAAGAATGTACTTGAATGCAAATATGAGAACCCCAGAATCCTTAGTCATTCTAGGAACATTTGAGGGACATTTGAGGGGGCTGATATCCTAAGTGAGTAAACGGGGACACGTTAATTTCATTTAGTGTTAACTGACACCCTAGGTGTTCTCAAACTTATATAATGTGGTGAACTAGAAACATTTGCATCATACTATAACATGTAACCACAGCTCTCACTGCTTCACAAGTAAATTTTTTAGATTAGTTTCAAAAGAAGGAGTTAAAAAAATAAAAGCATCAGAAAGAAACATTTATATTTTATTAAAGTATCAGTTTATTAGACAAAAGCAAAATACAAGTTTTCTCTGTGGTCTTGCTAGAAAGAGAACATCATGGTAATGGTGGCAAGAAGAGTAAACCAAAATGAGGCTATCAAACTAGAATGGTGATACATATTGACTATGCATTTAGATGGCAGCTTTAGAGGTAAAAAGTCACCAAATATTCATAGGGGCACTGTAACCATTGATAAATGCTATTAATTGATCATGGATAAAACAGGGTGGATGTTTTGGGGATGAAAGCACAAAATAGGACCAAACAAATTTGGAGGTTTTCCCTCTGCATCCAATTTCCATTTTCTTTAGTAAAAACTAAGGAATCCATATCCTCCGTAGCACGATGGATGGTGACAGCAGCTGTAACTGTAGCTTCCATAACCAGAGCCATATCCATAGCCTCTGAAGCCACAGCCATGGCCCAGTCTTCAGAAGCTTCCATGTCCACAGCCATGGCCATGGCCCAGGCCAACAAAGCCTCCATAGCTGAAGCCCAAGCCTCCATATAGTTGCTGTAATGACTCATGGTATCAGAGGTGGTGAGTTAGTTTGCTGTTGCATGCAAGACACAGAGTGTGAATGTCGACATCTTTACAAGGAGGCTTATATACCCTAGTCAGAGAATGAGATAAAACAGGTGCCCATCCTTTGGTTTCATTCATTAATTATACTTGCCTAAGAAAACTCCTTAATCTATGATGCTCTGACCATACTCGTTAAGAATGTGTTAACCAGCTTGGCTCCCTAGTTAGGTTGTTCCTGAAATAGGTGCATTAATTTTCTTAAAATGAATTGCTCTTTCTTTAAAGTATAGGCATACCAAACCTTAAATTGAATTCTTTATCACCAGTCACTTAACATCAGTTATATTAAATGTTGTTGAATTTCTAATTATCTTCTCATCACAGGCATTTGAGGGTTGTCATAACTGATTCTAGGAAATATCAAGACATTTAAATTGGTCAATTTTGTCAAAAGGCACACATATTTTGCAGCCTGAGACACAAAGGATGCACTTTTCTTCAGAAGATAAAAGAATATTCTAAGTCCAGAAAGATTTGGTTCGCTTGCTGTGTGTACCAGAAAGCGACAACAAAAGCTCACTTGATTTCTAGAGTTTTAGAACTTTGACCATGTACTATGGTAGATTTATTTTTGGTTTTACACACCAGCATACTTGTTTTGGTTTAAAAACATAGCAGAATTGGACTCAGAAATGGAGAGACTATCATAGTGATCAAAACTCCATCTTGTGAAAAACCTTCACGCACAGTTATTTTTTTTAATATCCTGAAGAGTTTCCCCAGAATAAGTTCTAGTCTCACTGCTGCTCCAAATGCAGATTATACTCACCTCCACACATTTTCTCTCTTTCTCTACTCTTCATCATTTATCCATGTACTTTACATCTTTTTCGAATTCCACTTTGAACATCATCCAACTTCTTTCCTCCATGATTCATTATGCATCCAGGTAAAAGTGTGAATAGAGAAAAATGGTTTGGGCTCCAACCTACATACTCAAATCAACACTGCATTCCTTCCATCTAGATCTCATTGGCAATATATTACATTTGCCTTTGTCTTCTCTTTACCTAGTCTTTGCCAATTTTTTGTTACTAGCCTTTTCTAAGATATCAACTAGACCTTTCTATAAGATATTGATACTTGTTTAAAACATATTTCAACTCCTAAAATCATCTGAATTTTAAAAGGACTTGTACAATCTGGAATACTTAAGTTATCTAAATATGCAGCATAATTGTTAAAATGGACAGAGAATAAGGAGACACTCTTTGGAAATGTTTGGCCTGATATTCACAGAGTTCCTCACCTCAGCCCATAGAGGTAGTTACTAATACCCAAAGTTGATCCCATACCTGAATAAGCCCTAGATAAGTGTGCCCATATCTTGAAACTTGAGACTCACAAAACATGTCTTATATGACTATAACCATACTGCTAAGCTTTTGCTGAGATTTATAAGTAATATTTGGATGACATATTTTTGACAGGTTTGTTCACTAAGCTGACCCTAGTATCTAAATAAAGCATAGCAACAGTTATTTTTTAAAGAATTATAAGACTTTAATATTAAAACAAGGAACATACATATCATAGCCTGAGCAATTCACTGGCTATTCTAGAAATATTTTAAGTTTGACATGAGTTCCAACAGGCTTTCTGGTTACAGACTAGCATTTAATCCAGTATAAGGCTCTAAACTCCATACTACTCTAACCCTACTTTATTCCATTTTTATTCCTCATTTCAGAAAATCAGCCAATTGAAAATAAGAATCTTTTTATTTTTAATGAATAATTTACAAAATGAATAAATTATATAACGTTAAGGATTTCACATTCTTCTTGAGTAACTCTGTCAGAGCATGCGACCACGATTAAGAGCTATTTTTTTAAATGTATGACTGTCTCTACTTTATATATGGAAAGAATATGGGATACAAATGAAAATCTTCAGTAACAATAATGTTAAATGTGTTTTCAAAAAAGAAAACATGTGACAAAGGTATGCATATTTCATAAATGTCCATTAGTTGCAAAAGTAAGAAAAGCAGTTTGAAAAATATGGAACAAATCTGTATTTTTTTTCTCCACATGCACAAGAGAAAAAGTCATGTTGGAACTTTCTTTGGGGAGTTATTATTTTTCTGTCCAATAGTGGATCAAAAGCAGATTTGGATTGTCATTATATTTTTTAAAGTTTTAACTCATGACCTAAGTTTCTGTTCATGGAGTGAAAAATGTTCTCACATTTTCCCTGGAAGTAAAGAAGTCTTTTGTTATAAATTCAAAACATTTTCTCTCACCTAAGACATAGATCAATGCAATCTTAGCACAGAATTATGATAATTTTTATTATACTAAGAATGTCGGCAACAATAATAATATTGTTTGATTGTATTGATTATTTACTCCTTGTCAGCTCCATGGATACTGTCCCTAGAGTTATTAACCAAATGAAAGGAAAATAGAATTTTTGTCCTCCTGGGTCAAAGTACATAGTCTGATCCTTCAGTAGAGTAACTTGTCTTTATTTCTCCTGTTCATCCCACTGTGAAGCTACATACAACTTTTAGGTAGCAATGACTAAAATAAGAAGTCATGGGTTTTTTGTTTTGTTGTGTATTGTTTTTACTTAGACCTGAGTTTTAACATTGCTCATTGTTTAGTTACATTCAATAGCAGATAGACTAGAAAATTATAAGTACAATCTCTATCTCAGAACAATAGAAATGTTAAAGAAGCACAGGTGTTAATCAAGGTAAAGGGACCAATCTTCAAAAATCAGTTGTCATAATTTAGCTCTTCTTGTAACCATGAACAGAACATTTTAAATGGTCTATTTGACAACCTTCAAAGAGAAAATACATAAAGAAAGAGTCAACATAGTATAGTTGTCCTGGGACTCAGGACAACAGGGTTCAGACCCTAGTCTTACCACTAATTTTCAAGGGAAAATCATTTATTCTGAAATACCCTGCCTGCAAGATTATGAGGCAGCATTATAGAGTTCTAACATCCCTTACAGTTTTTTAACTCTATGATTTAATTTTAGTCCTTTTTTAAAGTTATATTTGCCCAGTTTATACCAAATATTATTTTTGTTTATATCATTGACTGAAGATATCATTCAGTTTTAGGAAAACTAGTTAGGAAATCTTGTATTTTACCTATTCTATTCCTTATTTCTTATGCTGCAATAAAATGATTGTTTTTGAAGAGATAATGTTTGACTGAAATTCCTCTTTATATCAATTTAAAAAAAATTATTGAATGGTAATTTTGGTCAGTTGAAGGTAAACAATGTTTTGCTCCTTGATGATATTTCCGTTCATTTATTGTTCTTACTGGATTACAAATACTTCAGTGTAGTAATGATGATGAAGATGAAGGACAGTGTTCCCATAAAAGGATAAATGAGATGAGATGAATGTCCAAAGTTCACATTTTTATTATCCAATTTGTCAATGACTTTTAAGTAATTTAAGTCAGTCTTATCTTACGTGCATAACAAACTAGATGAAAGCAGATTGTGAATAAAGGAAGATAACATATAATTCAAAGATTCACAGAAAAGCAGAGCTTACATTCTCTAAAAATTTAGAAATATGGATTATAATATTTGTGAAATGCAAGTATGCTCTGACTACAGTTTTAATAATATGGATGGCTAGCAACTATAAATAGGTGTGTCTAACATGACTTGTTTTTATAAAAAAATTAAAGGAGATAATCCTTGTATTTATAATTGACAAATAACAAAAATACATATAGATATGTATACATAACTGAGTTAAATGAATCCCAAAGAGCTATATTTTCTATTTCAAATTAGGTCATTTATTGGTAGTCAACATACATCATCTGTTAGTGCCCAAGCTAACAGATGCCAGAAGACATAAGACAGACATGCTTATAAATAATAAATTCTCTGAAATTTTTGTTTCTCTTGCTAAATAGGTCTAGGGTAATCTCAATTCATTGACTGAATAATGTTGTGTCAAATCCACTCATGGTAGCAGATATTGGGTTACTAGGGCCATAGTTCAGTAGAAGCTAGAGAATCCATAACCTCCATAGCACAATGGACCACAATGGCAGCCAGATCTGAAGCTTCCATAAACAGAGCCATGTCCGTAGCCTCCGAAGCCACAACCATAGCCCAACCTGCAGAAGCTGCCACATCCACAGCCATAGCCATAGCCCAGACCACTGAAGCCTCCATAGCCACAGCCCAGGTCTCCACAGTAGTTGCTGTCAGGGGTGGTGAGTTTGGTTTGCTGTTCAAAGCAAGAACCTAAGTGTGAATATCAGCATGTGTAGAGGGATGCTTATATACCCTGGTCAGAACATGTGGTAAAACATGTGGCCATTCTTTTGTATCATTCCAGATTATTCATTTACTTGAGGAAAATTGTTCATCTGTTTGCTGACACAAGGAAAGGCACACACTCTTTAAAATTTTTGAGCTTGGTTAGCTGCCTGCTCAAAAGGCCCTTGAACTCATTAGTCTTTTTTAATGAGAAAAAAAAATCTGTCTTCAAAGTCACAAAATAAAACTTCCCTGAATAGAATTCTTCATTACTAAGCATATGACATCATTCATATTTGATGGAGTTTTCTCATTAAATATTTTCTCATTTTCATAGCATTCTTTGGATTGTTGTGTATTAATTCCACCTAGATTTAAATACGCTGATCAAGATTAAAGTTTTTTGTTTTTTGTTTTTTTGTTTTTTTGCGGTATGTGGGCCTCTCACTGTTGTGGCCTCTCCTGTTGCAGAGCACAGGCTCCGGACGTGCAGGCTCAGCGGCCATGGCTCACGGGCCCAGCCGCTCCGCGGCATGTGGGATCTTCCCAGACCGGGGCACGAACCCGTGTCCCCTGCATCGGCAGGCGGACTCTCAACCACTGCACCACCAGGGAAGCCCAAGATTAAAGTTTTTAAATCTATAAAATTCTCCAAACAAATATCGAATTTATTTCCCATTTGTATATACATATAAAATATATATACATATACATATATATCATATATATATACACACACAAGACAAACTCACTTCCAAAACCAGTCTGAAAAGCATTAAAAAATATTCCCTTTACACAATTACCCACTTTTCCAGAATGGACAATACCCAAAATATGATCTAAAAATGCAGATGATCTTGACTCTATGCTACACAGTTACCATTTTTCTTCTCTTCTCTATGCTTCTTTATAATCCATATATCATTCTCTTATTAAGCATCTCTTTAAATCTCATTCTACATTCATTCCCAATACATGCTTGCACCAGCTAGGTCTTTTGTTCTTACCCACTTTTTCCAATCAATATTTTGTCCCTCTACTCACGTCTCTAATTTTATCATAATATTTTTACTCTTAAATTTTTCTTTTCCAATTCTGTGTATACCAGACCCTTATTTTTTCTCAGGTAATCAGCAAATATTTTTTTCATAGTTACTTATTCATTAAGGTTTTAAATTTAAGGTATATATATATATATATATATATATATATATATATATATATATGTTTGCATGCTCTTAAAATCATACAATATTTTTTAACAGGGCTTCTTAAAATCCTCTTGCCTTGAAATCTCCAAAAATGAAAGTGCAGTGGTGAAATGACTGAGACAGGAATCAGGTATATGAAGTAGTGGGCCAGTCTTCTGCTGTTTCTCAGTTCACTCTGTGAAGATAGTAAACCCATTCCAAGTTTAAGCCCCACTGAATGTGCCTATATCTTGGACACACATATATATGTAACACATTTTCTTTATCTATTTATCCATCACTTGTCTCTTAGGTTGATTCTACACCTGGGCTATTGTAAATAATGCTGCAGTGAACATGGGAGTGCAAATGTCATTTTTTTTTTTTTATCCTGTTGCACAGCTTGTGGGATCTCAGTTCCCTGACTAAAGGTTGAACCCAGGGCCCAGCAGTGAAAGCCTAGAATCCTAACCACTAGCCCACCAGGGAACTCCCCGCAAATATCTTTTAGAGTTAGTGTTTTTATAACATTTTTGATAATACATTTCCCTAACTGGATTTGTTTACTGTTTTTCCAAACAAAAAATATTTGTTGAATTAATGAAAAAATAAATTCTGCATGACACACAACTTGTAATAATTCTCTAAGTTGAATTATGGACTCAAATGGCTTTCAGGTTTTAAAGGAATATTTAACTCAAAGGAATAATTAATCCTACTGTTAAATCTTGTTTTTTCCTTTAGCAAATGTTATTCCATCTTTATTTTTTATTCTGAAAAAGAAAATAGTTGGCAAAAACTATCTTTTTTCCTCAGTGAGTCATTTTGAAGTCAAATGATCACAAACAAATCTAACAAGTTTAAGAATCCCATGAATGATTAAGTAAATTTGCTAGATTGTCTGTGATGAGGGCTAATTTATGTTCTTATTTCCAATGAAAATAGCTATGCTCACATGAGATAAAATCCAATAGATTTTACAAATTTTTTAAAAAGCTCAATAATGAAATATACCATAACTTATTTGTGTATTTTCAAAGAAAATAATATTATGTAAATATATAATTAAGAACAAAAATTGTGAAACAATGCTGTGAAATATATGAACCAAATATTTTTTATTGATTTTTTCTGGGTTAAAAAATAAAACAATTGTAATATCCTTTGGATACTAATTATCTTTGAAAACTGAAAAATGTTTATTTCTTTTGAGTTTTTTTGGGTTTTTTTTGTTGTTGTTGTTGTTAATTCAGTGGACTCAAAGACTTACACAATTCTTTGTTAATCTTTTTGGGAGCTTTCTACAAGAAGACAATCAGTTGATTGTGAAGCTCAGATCCTGTGTTGATGTGCTAAATGATGAAAATATATTCTTCCACTGGCCAAATTGTAGCTTTTATTAGGGAGCTAAGGGCACTTCTACCATGAATTCAAAATGTGTTTCTTAGACATAATTAATTAAATCATAAAATAGGATGTAATAAAATATGATAATGTATTTCACTAAGAGTATCATGCACACTAGATTGTTTCTCAGTCTAATGACGTTGACGGTTATTTTTATTTTTAGATCTATAAGGCATGTCCATAGACTGTGGAACTATTACCTCATTAAGTGTGCAAAATGGAGCCACACAACTCTATCTCACCTGCTCTGTACACTGAGAATCTACAGCACCCAGACTGAATTGATTGAAAGGATAGGTGATAACTAATGCCTGAGCAAATTTCTCTTTATGTAGGTTAAGTATGTATCTTTCAAATGAAGACTTTGATCTTGTATAAATATAGGTATACATGTATAAATATAATAGATATACATATAGATATAGGTGAAATCTAGATAAAGCTAACAGTGAAATTGAGTTTTATTTTTTATATGTTCTATAAGAATAAAATGTTATAAAAATGGTAATTCTATCTAAGAAGGTGAATCTCCTTTCACATCCCCCATAAATTCAGCTAAGTTCATGGAAGCTGAGCAAAGCTTTCAAGTTACTCCATTTGCTTGTATGAATGGGGAAAATACACTGAAGAAGGCAGCTGCATTCTGGCATCTAGATTCAGAAGATCTTGGCCTTGGTCCTGATGCTATCACTAGAGCTAATATATAATTCTATAGAAGTCAATTACTTTTCTGAGATTTTTTTAAGCTGAGAAATGCGGTACAAAGCACTGCTGACATTTAATGTTTGTGTATGATACTGCTATCTGACTGAATCAAATATATTTGACCAGTTTAAACAAAATATCCCCTCATAGATACAGAGAATAGATTGGTGGCTGCCAGAAGTGAGGGGGTTGGGAGTGGGCAAAATGGGTGAAGGAGGTCAAAAGCTGCAAACTTTTAGTTACAAACTAAGTAAATCATGGTGATGTAATGTACAGCATCGTCACTATAGTTAATAATACTATATTGCATATTTGAAAGTTACTAAGAGAGTAATGTTAAAAGTTCTTATCACAGGGAAAAAATGAAACTGTGTGTGGTGATGGATGTTAACTAGAATTATTGTGGTGTATACAAATATCGTATACAAATACTGAATCATTATGTTGTATACCTGAAACTGATAGAATGTTATATGTCAAGTATACCTCAATAAAAAAATCTTAATTTTATATTATTACCTGAATATATCATTTGATTTTAGGAAAAAATTGGTATTTGCTTACATATTTTTCTTATTTCACCAATGAAATGTCCCCTCTTGTCCATTTTTATAAGGGGAAATTCAGATTTAACTGAAATTCAGATTTATAGGAAAGCTCTTTGGATATAGCTGTGCTTGTTATCAGCTTAAGCTAAAAAATAAATTAGTTCACGATTATGTCTTGCTGGTTTTTTTTCCCTTCTTAGGTTGAAAAAATGGCCAAAATAATGATGGTAGTAAAGAATACCATGTCAAGTCATGAAGATTCAGTAAGAATATAGGAAAGCTAACAGAAAAGTCTTAGTTAAAATATTTTGAGTTAAATGACCTCATATGAAAAACATTACCCTAATTCATTATTTACTTATAGATCAGCTGCTTGATGAAAATATCAAAGAAAATAATGTGTAGAAGACTATGATACACAGGGTGGATTATACTAAATATAAAAAATTTGGAAAGGTGGTTTACTTTCATAGCCTAGTGATGGTTTGATCTATTACCATGTATTTGCATTTACAATAAAAAGCCAAATAGATTTTGAATAAATGGAAGGATTCATTATGCATTTGGACTGAATTGAGAAATGTGAGTTAAGTTAAATAAAACACATGTATTTGATAAATAAATATATAGATATGTTAAATCGACATTGCTTTTTGTTGTTGACTTAAATCTGAATACTATCTAAACAAAAGCAAGAGATGTAAAAATATTAAATCACTAACAGTCTTGAAAAAATCTTTTCATATTAGTCTAGAATTAGTCTTTACATCAGTCTTTCTATCTGTATGGATATTTATGAGGTATATGGAAAAAAAATGATTCTAAGCCAAGGAGATACCATCCCTTACTGACAATTGAGTAGAATGGAACCATCATCACTTCCATATAATTGAGTTTCATGAACAAGACAAAAAACATATTTTGTTTTCAAATTTAATGTTTTACTGAAAGGTAAACAGATAATCCAGTTAGCTTTAAAAAAAATATTAGAGGAGTCTAGGATTATGATGGAGGTATAGGAGTGTATTGAAAAATTGTCCAAAATTCTGAGAAGCTAGATACTTCTGTGCAGATAACTCCAGTATGATCTTTGTGGTCCAATTTTTGAGATCAGATTTGGAAAGCCCCCTGTAATTTCAGATATAGGGCTCCTAGGGTAGGATTTCTGTGGAAGCTAGAAAATCCATATCTATCTTCCACAGAATGATGTGTAGTGATGGCAGCCATATCCAAAACTTCCATAACCAGAGCCATATCCATAGCCTCTGAAGCCACAGCCATAGCCCAGTCTGCGGAAGCTGCCACATCCACAACCGTAGCCATAGCCCAGACCACCAAAGCCTCCATAACCATAGCCGAGGCTTCCGTAATAGTTGCTGTAATGGCTCTTGGTGTCGGGGTGGTAAGTTTGGTTTGCTATTCAAAGCAAGAACCTGAGTATGAATGTCAGCATGTGTAGAAGGATGCTTATTTACCCTGGTCAGAGCATGTGATAAATCATGTGTATACCCTCCTTTTATGTCATGTTTACATTATATATATACTTGGAATAACTCATTAATTCTTTGTCCCCTGACACAGGGAGAAGGCCTCACACTCATTAAAAGTTATTGTCTCTTAAAAGTTATTGCATCAATTTATTAAATCATCACTTGGCACACTTTAAATATACACAATTATATTTGTCAATTATACCTCAAGAAAGCAGGTGAAAAAAGTTATTGAACCACTTTATAAGAAAGAATGCTGTATCTTCAAAGTCTAGACATATCAGACCCCAAATACTATTCTTCATAGCCAGGCATACCAATCAGGTTTGATCGTGTTGTAGTTTTCAATTAAATATTTCATCATCTCTGGTTTTCTTTAGATACTTTACTTAAGAAAATTAAACCAAAGAAATTGGGCAAAGTTCTGTAATCGATAATATCCTTTTAAAGCATATTTTCCTCTGTCCCAAAACTGAATATTTATTTATTTCAGAAATAAGAAAACAGAAACATTTGAGAGCTGGAAAGAACCAGTTTGACTGTTGTGAACACTAGTAAGGAACTTTAGAAAAATAAATCTACTTTTTATTTAGTTTTAGAACATTGACCATCATAACTGACATACTTTTTACTTTTCATGCTACTTTAAAAAATAAAAAAAATTTTTTGCTTTTTATGTTGATGAGCCAATAATGACATATAATTATTAATTAAAATCCATAGTTTACTCTTCATTCTTTGTGTTGTCCCCTTCTATGGGCTTTGACAACCATGGGATAAAATTGTTCAGAAACTGATGGCAAATCACAGTAATCAAAAATTTATTTCAAAAGTAGCTTTAAAAGCATATTAAAAGTTATCTTCTCAAATCCTGACCCTATTCTCTGGCATGTCATCTATCCAAGTTGCCTCCAAAGTGTACATATTCCTCCCTGTCTTTACATTCACCATTTCCTCCTGTTTATTCATCCATATATCTATCTTATACAATATTCTTTTTTTAATTAATAAACTTTATTTGAAGAAGAGTTTTAAGTTTTCAGATTAATTGAGCAGGAAATACAGAATTCCTATATGTCACCCCCTATACACACACATACACACTAATATTAATACATTAATAATTAAAATCTGTAGTTTAGATTAGTGTTCACTCTGTGTTGTACTGTTCTGTGGGTTCTGACAAATGCATAATGTCATTAACCTCTATTACAGTACCATACAGAATAGTTTCACTGCCCTAAAAATCCCCTTTGCCCCCTCTATTCTTCCCTCCCTCCTTCCAAACTCCTGCAAATACTAATCTTCTGACTGTCTCCATAGTTTTATCTTTTCCAGAATGTCATAGTGGAATCATACAGTATTTTGCCTTTTCACACTGACTTCTTTCACTTAGCAATATGCCTTTATGATTCCTCCTTATCCTTCTGTGGCTTGATAGCTCATTTCTTTTTATCCCTGAATAATATTCCATTGTCTGGATGTACCACAGTTCATTTATCCATTCACCTTTTGAAGAACATCTTGATTACTTCCAAGTTTTGGCAGATAGGAATAAAACTTCTATAAACGTCTCTGTTCAGGTTTTTGTGTGGACATAAAATTTCAAGCTGTTTGGGTAAATACCAGGGAAAATGATTACTGAATCTTTCCAATAAGGCCATTTTTAGCTTTGTGAAAAACTGTAAGACTGTCTTCCAAAGTTGCTGTACCATTTTTCATTCCCATCAGCAATGAATGATAGTTTCTGTTGCTCCACAATCAAGCCAGCATTAATTGTTTTTAGTACTTTAAATTTTAGCCATTCTAACATATACATTACTATCTCTTTTTACATATCATCTAGCCTCTGCCTTCCAATTAGCCATTAGGCTATGGTGGCTAGGTAAAATTGTGATGTACATAAAATTTCTCTCTGGCACCCATCAATTTTCACTCAGTCTATAGTTACTTAGTTAATCTCTTCCTTTTCCTTCTTCTTCTATCTTTACTTTTATGAAAACAGTTTTCCCTTTTATTCCCTTTGTTTTTTCTGTGCTTTATTTATTTATTTTTTTGGTCCCCTTATTCTCAGGAAACACCATACTAATCTCACTAAGATATTAAATGTTTGTTAAGGTTTCTGATGTTAAAAGAAATAATACAAATCCAAGGGCTCTATCAAATTCAATAAGATACCATTAACATTGGAAATGTCTTCAGCATATCTAAATTGTAGATGTTATGTCAAAAGATAAGGGGTGGAAAAAGACAATTGAGAACAAAAGTCCCTCAGCTGACTCTAAGAAGTTAGTCACTTATAGCTGAAGCTTATTCCAAACCTGGTTAAATTTATCTAGTTTTGCATTTAACATTTGGCTCTAGTCTTTAAATTAGTGTGAACTTTATATAACCTCAAATGTATTGTTCAGGTTCTTTTAGTCTTTTAAGTAATTTTCAAATGATGCATTCTCCCAACTGGATTTATTTACCTCTCTTAATAGCTACCATGTAATAAGAACACAACAAATATATGTTGAAAGGGTGAATGAATTCTAAGGTCTTTAAAATTAAGCATCACACTTCTGACAGGCATGGGTAACTCTGTGATGGCATCACAATAAAGATTTAAAGGAGGAATAAGCTCAAATGGCTTTCTGAATTTAGAGGAACATATAACCATCATTTCATTTGCACTGGGTTTTTTTTAAAGCATAATAATGAATTATATATAAATTTCAGTGTAAAATTTGATGAATTCTTATAAATAGGCATACACTACCAATACTAAGCATGCCCTAATGCCTAAAGTGTCTCTACTGCTCCTTTTTCTTTTTGTCCTCACTCTCTAGAGATAACCATCCTTCTAGATTTTGACAGCAGTTTTTTTAGATCTTATCAATAGTTTTCCAAAATGATTTTCAGGTTTACAGTCCCACCAACAATGTAAGAGAGCTCCACTTGCTCTAAATCTTTGAGAACACTTGCTATTTTCAGACTATTTAATTTTGATCATTCTTGTGGGAAAGTAGTAGTAGCTGAGCATTGTTTTAATTTGGCTTTTACCTGATGAGTAATAACACTAGGGACCATTATATACATTTATTGATAAGCTAGATAACCTTTTAGAAGTGGTTGTTCAATTATTTTGTTCATTTTTAATTGAGTTTGTAATATTTTAGTATTGATTTGTAGAGCACTTGGGTAAAAGTATTTTGTCAAATCTGTTTTAAAAGTATTTTCTCTCTGTATGTGGCTTGTTTTTGCACTTTAAAGTGATGTCTATGTATGAACAGAATTTCTTAATAGAATGAGTCCAGTTTATTAATTTTTTAATTTTATGTTTAATGCTTTTTTGTCTTAAAAAACTCTTGACTACCTCACCTCTTATTTTTTAATTCCTTTGTCTTCTCTCTTCAGAACTTGTTCCATTTTTTATTGTTCATCCTACATTAAAAGACAGTTGTTAATTTCAATATTTCATTCTCATTGTCAACAGGAAGCCATAAAATCAGAAATAACTCAAACAGGTTTAATGATGTCACACGCTGACCATTTAATTCTGCCATATCTTCCCTCAGTTGTGGTGCTGATGATCCTGTGATGCATCTTCTCCGGACCAGTAACAGCTTTTCCCTAAAAGAAGATTTTGGAGCTCTTCTGTTAATTCCAACACAAATCAATATAATGTACTAGTAAGAGGTATAATAATAAAGCTGCATTATACTAAGAATGCTAAGCAGTTTCTCCAAATAGTTATACTGATTATAGTTTTTCTTTAGCTACATAAGTTCTTTCTTTAGACTATGATTCTATTGTCCAGTTAGGGGGTAAAGTATTTTCATATGAAATGTTTTATTCAGTCAAACTGAAGATTATCATCCTCCAATGGTGACACTGAAATATATCTACCATGACCTATTTACTATGAAGCTACGATTCCTCTCCTGAGTTGACTAAAAGGATATGATCTGGCTGAGTAAATCCATCCATATGCGCAGTAAACAAGTCTAAGCTTTTCAAATGCATTATAATAATTTTTTTAAAGTAGAGTTGGCTTTAACACTATTTACTAGAACCTATTTTTACAAAGAAGTTCAATTAGAAATTGATAGTTCGGAGGAGGAGCTTCAAGATGGTGGAAGAGTAAGATGTGGAGATCACCTGCCTCCCCACAGATACAACAGAAATACATCTACCTGTGGAACAACTCTTACAGAACACCTACTGAACGCAGGCAGAAGACCTCAGACTTCCCAAAAGGCAAGAAACTCCCCACATACCTGGGTAGGGCAAAAGAAAAAAGAATAAACAGAGACAAAAGAATAGGGACGGGACCTGCACCTCGGGGAGGGAGCCGTGAAGAAGGAAAGGTTTCCACACACTAGGAAGCCCCTTTGCGGGCAGAGACTACAGGTGGCAGAGGGGGAAAGCTTTGGAGCCGTGAAGGAGAACAGAGCAACAGGGGTGCAGAGGGCAAAGTGGAGAGATTTCTGCACAGAGGATGGGTACCGATCAACACCCACCAGCCCGAGAGGCTTGTCTGCTCACCTGCCGGGGCGGGAGGGGGCTGGGAGTTGAGGCTTGGGCTTTGGAGGTTGGATCCCAGGGAGAGGACTGGCGGTGTGAACACAGCCTGAAAGGGTTAGTGTGCCACAGCTAGCCAGCAGGGAGTCCAGGAAAAGGTCTGGAACTGCCGAAGAGGTAAGAGACGTTTACTCCCCTCTTTGTTTCCTGGTGCATGAGGAGAGGGGATTAAGAGCGCTGCTTAAAGGAGCTCCAGATAAGGGCACAAGCCGCAGCTAACAGCACGGACCACAGAGACGGGCATGAGACACTAAGGCTGCTGCTGCATCCACCAAGAAGCCTGTGTGCGAGCACAGGTCACTGTCCACGCCTCCCTTCCGGGGAACCTGTGCAGCCCGCCACTGCCAGGGTCCCGGGATCCAGAGACAACTTCCCCAGTAGAACACACAGTGCGCCTCAGGCTGGTGCAACGTCACGCTGGCCTCTGCCGCCGCAGGTTCACCCGGCATCAGTACCCCTCCCTCCCCCAGGCTTGAGTGAGCCAGAGACCCCGAATCAGCTGCTCCTTTAACCCCGTCCTGTCTGAGAGAAGAACAGACGCCCTCAGGCGACCTACATGCAGAGACGAGGGCCAAATCCAAAGCTGAATCCCAGGAGCTGTGGGAACAAAGAAGAGAAAGGGAAACTCTCCCAGCAGCCTCAGGAGCAGCGGATTAAATCTCCACAATCAACCTAATATGCCCTGCATCTGTGGAATACCTGAATACACAATGAAACATCCCAAATTGAGGAGGTGGACTTTGGGCGCAACGATATATAATTTTTCTTCCTTTTACTCTTTTTGTGAGTGTGTATGTGTATGTTTCGTTGTGTGATTTTGTCTGTATAGCTTTGCTTTTAACATTTGTCATAGGGTTCTGTCTGTCCGTTTTTTTGTTTGTTTTTTATTACTTACAAAATATTTTTTCTTAAAAATGATTTTTTATTTTAATAACTTATTTTATCTTCTTCTTTCTTTCTTTTTTCCTTCGTTTTTTTTTTGTTTGTTTGTTTTGTTTTGTTTTGTTTTTGTGTGTGTGTGGTACGTGGGCCTCTCACTGTTGTGGCCTCTCCTGTTGTGGAGCACAGGCTCCGGACACACAGGTTCAGTGGCCATGGCTCACGGGCCCAGCCACTCCACGGCATGTGGGATCTTCCCGGACTGGGGCACGAACCTATGCCCCCTCTATCGGCAGGCGGACTCTCAACCACTGCACCACCAGGGAAGCCCTTTTCCTCCCTTTTATTCTGAGCCATGTGGAGGGCAGGCTCTTGGTGCTCCAGCCAGGCATCAGGGCTGTGCCACTGAGGTGGGAGAGCCAAGTTCAGGAAACTGATCCACAAGAGACCTACCAGATCCACGTAACATCAAATGGCAAAAATCTCACAGACATCTACATCTCAACGACCTTGGAGTTGAGAATTGGAGTTGCCAAGACCCAATTCCATTCAACGACCAGCAAATTACAGTGCTGGACACCATATGCCAAACAACTAGCAAGACAGGAACACAACCCCATCCATTAGCACAGAGGCTGCCTAAAATCACAATAAGGCCACAGACACCCCAAAACATACCACCAGATGTGGACCTGCCCACCAGAAAGACAAGATCCAACCTCATCCACCAGAACACAGGCACTAGTTCCCTCGACCAGGAAGCCTACACAACCCACTGAACCAACCTTAGCCACTAGGGACAGACACCAAAAATAATGGAAACTATGATCCTGCAGCCTGCGAAAAGGAGACCCCAAACACAGTAAGTTAAGCAAAATGAGAAGACAGAAAATCACATGACAAATGAAGGAGCAAGGCCAAAACCCACCAGACCTAACAAATGAAGAAGAAATAGTCAGTCTACTTGAAAAAGAATTCAGAATAATGATAGTAAAGATGATCCAATATCTTGGAAATAGAATGCAGAAGATAGAAGAAAAGTTTAACAAGGACCTAGAAGAACTAAAGAGCAAACAAACAGTGATGAGCAACACATTAAATGAAATTTAAAATTCTCTAGAAGGAATCAATAGCAGAATAGCTGAGGCAGAAGAATGGATAAGTGACCTGGAAGGTAAAATAGTGGAAATAACTACTGCAGAGCAGAATAAAGAATGAAAAGAATTGAGGACAGTCTCAGAGACCTCTGGGATAATATTAAACACAACAACATTCGAATTATAGGGTCCCAGAAGAAGAAGAGAAAAAGAAAGGGACTGAGTAAATATTTGAAGAGATTATAGTTGAAAACGTCCCTAATATGGGAAAGGAAATAGTTAATCAAGTCCAGGAAGCACAGAGAGTCCCATACAGGATAAATCCAAGGAGAAACATGCCAAGACACATATTAATCACAGTATCAAAAATTAAATACAAAGAAAAAATATTAAAAGCAGCAAGGGAAAAACAACAAATAACACATAAAGAAATCTCCATAAGATTAACAGCTGATCTTTCAGCAGAAACTCTGCAAGCCAGAAGGGACTGGCAGGACATATTTAAGGTGATGAAGGAGAAAAATCTACAACCAAGATTACTCTACCCAGCAAGGATCTCATTCAGATTTGATGGAGAAATTACAGACATGCAAAAGCTAAGAGAATTCAGCACCGCCAAACCAGCTTTACAGCAAATGATAAGGGAATTTCTCTAGGCAAGAAATACAAGAGACGGGAAAGACCTACGATAATAAACCCAAAACAGTTAAGAAACTGGTAATAGGGATATACATATAGATAATTACCTTAAATGTAAATAGATAAAAGGCTCCAACCAAAAGACATAGACTGGTTGAGTGGATACAAAAGCAAGACCAATATATATGCTGTCTACAAGAGACCCACTACAGACCTAGGGACACATACAGACTGAAAGTGAGGAGATGGAAAAAGATATTCCATGCAAATGGAAATCAAAAGAAAGCTGGAGTAGCAATTCTCATATCAGACAAAATGGACGTTAAAACAAAAACTATTACAGGAGACAAAGAACGACACTACATAATGATCAAGGGATCAATCCAAGAAGAAGATATAACAAGTGTAAATATTTATGAAGCCAATATAGGAGCATCACAATACATAAGGCAAATACTAACAGTCATAAAAGGGGAAATCAACAGTAACACAATCATTATAAGGGAGCTTAACACCCCACTTTCACCAATGGACAGATCATCCAAAATGAAAATAAATAAGGAAACACAAGCTTTAAATGATACATTAAACAAGATTGACTTAATTGGTATTTATAGGACATGCCATCCAAAAACAACAGAATACACATTCCTCTCAAGTGCTCATGGAACATTCTCCAGGATAGGTCATATCTTGGGTCACAAATCAAGCATTGGTAAATTTAAGAAAATTGAAATTGTATCAAGTATCATTTCTGACTGCCATGTTATGAGACTAGATATCAATTACAGTAAAAAAAAATACGTAAGAAATACAAACACATGGAGGCTAAACAACACACTACTTAATAACCAAGAGATAACTGAAGAATACTTAGAAAAAATACTTAGAAACAAATGGCAATGAAAACCAAACAACCCAAAACCTATGAGATGTGGCAAAAGCAGTTCTAAGAAGGAAGTTTACAGCAATACAATCCTACCTTAAGAAACAAGAAACATCTCAAATAAACAACCTAACATTACACCTAAATCAATTAGAGAAAGAAGAGAAAAAGAACCCCAAAGTTAGCAGAACAAAAGAAATCATAAAGATCATATCAGAAATAAATGAAAAAGAAATGAAAGAAAGAATAGCAAAGATCAATAAAACCAAAAGCTGTTTCTTTAAGAAGATAAACAAAATTGATAAACCATTAGCCAGATGCATCAAGAAAAAAAGGGAGAAGACTCAAATCAATAGACTTAGAAATGAAAAAGGAGAAGTAACAACTGACACTGCAGAAATACAAAGGATCATGAGAGATTACTACAAGAAACTCTATGCCAATAAAATGGACAGCCTGGAAGAAATGGATAAACTCTTAGAAATGCACAACCTTCTGAGACTGAACCAGGAAGAAATAGAAAATATGAACAGACCAATCACAAGCAATGAAATTGAAATTGAGATTAAAAATCTTCCAACAAACAAAAGCCCAGGACCAGATGGCCTCACAGGCGAATTCCATCAAACATTTAGAGAAGAGCTAACACCTATCCTTCTCAAACTCCTCCAAGCAATAGCAGAAGGAGGAACACTCCGAAACTCCTTCTACGAGGCCACCATCACCCTGATACCAAAACCAGACAAAGATGTTACAAAGAAAGAAGACTACAGGCCAATATCACTGATGAACATAGATGCAAAAATCCTCAACAAAATACTAGCAAACAGATCCAACAGCACATTAAAAGGATCATACGCTATGATCAAGTGGGTTTTATCCCAGGAATGCAAGGATTCTTCAATATAGGCAAATCAATAAATTTGATACACCATATTAACAAATTGAAGGACGAAAACCATATAATCATCTCAATAGATGCAGAGAAAGCATTCAACAAAATTCAACACCCATTTATGATAAATTTCCTCCAAAAAGTAGGCATAGAGGGAACTTTCCTCAACATAATAAAGGCCATATATGACAAACCCACAGCCAACATCATCCTCAGTGGTGAAAAACTGAAACTATTTCCACTAAGGTCAGGAACAAGACAAGGTTGCCCACACTCACCACTATTATTCAACATAGTTTTGGAAGTTTTAGCCACAGCAATCAGAGAAGAAAAAGAAATAAAAGGAATCCAAATTGGAAAAGAAGAAGTAAAGCTGTCCCTGTTTGCAGATGACATGATACTATATATAGAGAATTCTAAAGATGCTACCAGAAAACTACTAGAGCTAATCAATGAACCTGGTAAAGTTGCAGGATACAAAATTAATGCACAGAAATCTCTTGCATTACTACACACTTATGATGAAAAATCTGAAAGTGAAATTAAGAAAACACTCCCATTAACCATTGCAACAAAAAGGATAAAATATCTAGAAATAAAACCTACCTAAGGAGACAAAACACCTGTATGCAGAAAATTATAAGATACTGATGAAATAAATTAAAGATGATACAAATAGATGGAGAGATATACCATGTTCTTGGTTTGGAAGAATCAACATTGTGAAAATGACTCTACTACCCAAAGCAATCTACAGATTCAATGCAATGTGTATAAAACTACCACTGGCATTTTTCACAGAACTAGAACAAAAATTTTCAAAATATGTATGGAAACACAAAAGACACTGAATAGCCAAAGCAATCTTGAGAAAGAAAAATGGAGCTGGAGGAATGAGGCTCCCTGACTTCAGACAATACTACAAAGCTACAGTAATCAAGACAGTATGGTACTGACACAAAAACAGAAATTTAGATCAATGGAACAGAATAGAAAGCCCAGAGATAAACCCACGTACATATGGTCACCTTATCTTTGATAAAGGAGGCAAGAATATACAATGGAGAAAAGACAGCCTCTTCAATAAGTGGTGTTGGGAAAACTGGACAGCTACATGTAAAATAATGAAATTAGAACACTCCCTAACACCATATACAAAAGTAAACTCAAAATGGATTAAAGGCCTAAATGTAAGGCCAGACACCATCAAATTCTTGGAGGAAAACATAGGCAGAACACTCTATGACATAAATCACAACAAGATCCTTTTTGATCCACCTTGTAGAGAAATGGAAAAAAAAAAAATTAGACCTAATGAAACTTCAAAGCTTTGGCACAGCAAAGGAAACCATAAACAAGACCAAAAGACAACCCTCAGAATGGGAGAAAATATTTGCAAATGAAACAACAGACAAAAGATTAATCTCCAAAATTTACAAGCAGCTCATGCAACTCAATAACAAAAAAGCAAACAACCCAATCCAAAAATGGACAGAAGACCTTAATAGACATTTCTCCAAAGAAGATATACAGACTGCCAACAAACACATGAAAGAATGCTCAACATCATTAATCATTAAAGAAATGCAAATCAAAACTGCAGTGAGATATCATCTCACACCAGTCAGAATGGCCATCATCAAAAAATCTACAGACTATTAATGCTGGAGAGGGTGTGGAGAAAAGGGTACCCTCTTGCACTGTTGGTGGGAATGTAAGTTGATAAAGCTACTATGGAGAACAGTATGGAGGTTCCTTAAAAAACTAAAATAGAACTATCATGCGACCCAGCAATCCCACTATTGGACATATACCCTGAGAAAAGCATAATTCAAAAAGAGTCATGTACCAAAATGTTCATTGCAGCGCTATTTACAATAGCCAGGACATGGAATCTACCTAAGTGTCCATTGACAGATGAATGGATAAAGAAGATGTGACATATATATACAGTGGAATATTAGTCAGCCATAAAAAGAATGAAATTGAGTTACTTGTAGTGAGGTTGTTGGACCTAGAGACTGTCATACAGAGTGAAGTAAGTCAGAAAGAGAAAAATAAATACTGTATGCTAACACATATATATGGAATCTAAAAAAAAAAAATAAAAAATGGTCATGAAGGACCTATTGGCAAGATGGGAATAAAGACGCAGACATACTAGAGAGTGGATTTGAGGTTATGGAGAGGGGAAGTGTAAGCTGGGACAAAGTGAGAGAGTGTCAAGGACATATATACACTACCAAATGTAAAATAGATAGCTAGTGGTAAGCAGACGCATAGCACAGGGAGATCAGCTCCATGTTTTGTGACCAGCTAGAGGGGTGGGATAGGGAGGGTGGGAGGGAGAGAGATGCAAGAGGCAAGAGGTATGGGGACATGTATATGTATAACTGACTCACTTTGTTGTAAAGCAGAAACTAACACACAATTGTAAAACAATTATATTCCAATAAAGATGTTTAAAAAAAAAGAATTTGGTAGTTCAAGATTCTGTGTCGGAATATTTGCAAATCAAAATAAATAGAGGTGATCCATCAGCTGTGATAATTTATCTCTTCAAAGACACATGGCCAGAACTTTCAAGATGTTTTATTTGATAGCACTTAAAAGTGAAGTGCTCAAGGAATGGGATAGGAAGCATGGTGAAGCAGACTGTCTAGTATTCAGTAAAACTGGTTCTCATCTTAGGCTGTCCTGCTCGTGCCATTTTTGATCATTAGCAATTCATTTTACTTTTTGGAGGTACTTTCCCATCTAAGATCCTGTTTTGTTAAGTTTTACAGTGCCCCAGCCAGCTTCACAATTCTGTCATTATATTATTGCCTTGGTTTTATTGAATTTAATAACTCAAACAAAAGATATTCACTTTTGTTTCACTACCTAAATATATAACATTTTTTTTGGTAAAATGATGACATTTTGTTATGTGTTTTTCATGGTCAAATATTTATTTGAAGTACTAAGAAGAAGTGACCCACTTTTTGAAGGCCAGCATTTTAAGACACTTGCTAGAATGTATAAAGCTTCAGATCAGCCATAACCTCAATACAGATTAAAAAAAAAAAGGACCTATATACACTACCAAATGTAAAATATGTCCTGACCAAATGTCATTCCCAAGGAATGACAGTGATTTTTAAGTTTCCCTGATGAACTGCAAAATATTTCAATGTGCTGATAATACTGAAGAACAATGTCATGTCACACCATGGCAGACCATGAGGAAAACATGATAGAGATTCACAAAAAGAAGTTCATTTTTCAGTGTATATTTAGAGAGGTTTTATTCTATCATCATGTTTTCTTATCACTGAAAGAGCTAAATAAATATCAATTTTGAACAAAACAGAAGAACATTTATTCTTCATGTTAGCTTCCCTTTAAATGTGAAAATATATAAAGTTGATATTTCAGTGCTGGTTTTAAATACCAATGTTATCTAAATAAAAGCATTGAATAAGATCTGGTTTAGTATTCAGAGAAAAAGATCTTTATTTCAACTGAGGTATGGTTTATGTGTATCTATCTAGCCATATGGGTGAGTGTAAGATCTCCTATTACCTTAGCTCTTCATGGAGTAGTTTATTTTTTTCATTGTCAATTAGGTGCAATTACAAATAATCACATTGATATTGTGAATTAAATAAAAAAATAACAGCCATGTATGCTGTCTTAACTTAGGAAAATTTATTGTAAAAGGATTAGATAAATCCCACAGTTAAGAAAGCATGAATAAGAGACAACAAGAAACATGAATGAGACAATTATGAAATGATAAATATTCCTAAAATTTTAGACACTAAATACTTTTGATCTTGGCTTGGTCCTGGGTGATCTTGTTTGGTATGGTTATTTTTGTCAGACTTAGATAATTCTTTTATGGCCTCAAATATTGGGCTCCTGGGATAGGATTTCAACAGAAGCTAGAAAATCCATATCATCCATAGAAGAATGGGTAGCGATGGCAGCCATATCAAAAGCTTCCATAACCAGAGTCATAGCCATAGCCTCTGAAGCCACAGACATAGCCCAGTCTACAGAAGCTGCCACATCCACAACCATAGCCATACCCCAGTCCACCAAAGCCACTATAGCCTTAGCTCAGGCTATGGCTATAGTATTTGCTGTAGTAGATCATGGTGTCAGGGGTGGTGAGGTTTGTTTGCTGTTCAAGACAAGATCCTAAGTGTGGATCTCAACACGTGTAGAGGGAAGCTTATATACCCTGGTTAGAGCATGTGATAAATCATGTGTCATTCTACATATTACCTGTATAGTCTTCCTGTGTGTCATTCTGCATATTACCTGTAATGTTATAACTCATTAATCTGCTGTCTCCTGACACAGAGAGAGGTCCTCATTCTCATTAAAATATTTCAGGTTACTTAGCTTCTTATTTAAGATGTTCTTGAGCCTGTTGATTTGATTTTATGGTAAGAAATGTCTGACTCTTCAAAATTTGTGCATTCCAAACTCTAAGCTGAATTGTTTATTATCAGGTATACTACACCATTTACATTTGATGGCATTTTCTTTATAATTAAACATTTCCTCTGTTCTGTCATCTCCTGAATGAATAACTCCATCTCCAACTAAATTCACAGATATTTGTTCAATTTATAGGCGTTAAATCTATATTTTTTAGAAAGCAAACTTATGGGGTGAGGACTGAAGAAAGTGCCTCTATTTAGAATATATGAAAACATTTTAAATATTTTTTAAAAAGCCATATGTTGATATTTAACATTTAACTCATAATAACCTTTATAATTTTTGGCTTTACACACCATCTTCAGAACATTTTGGTTGCAAAACATGGAACAATTAATTTCAGAAATTGAGGGCACAAAATCCAGCTTTTAGCTGGCTTATCGGAGTAGCAGTTCAATTTTCATTTCAAATCCTAAAACCTTCCTCCATAATTGGTTCTATTCAAAGTCCTACTAAAATTGCAGATTGCATCTGCGTCTATGTTTTTGCACAAGCCAGCTTATTTCTCCCTTTCTTTACCCTTCTTCAGTTATCCATATATGATCTCTATTTTCATTCTCACTTTAGCTCTCATTCTTCTTCCCTTCCTCTCAATACTCACAAGGTACAACAAGGTAAATTTTTAAAGTTGACAATATTTCCCCCTACCCCAGTCTTCCACTTGCTATTCCAATAAATGTCTTTCTTTCCACCTCTTCTTTATATTTACTGTAATATCTTTCCATTTGTTTATATGTGTGTCCTGTACCCATTCATCTTCAGGCGATTTCTTACCACTCACTACTAATCTGTTAATTGTTCATTAAGGTCTTATCTTTTTAAACATACAACAAACTCCTAGGTCCTTCTGAATGTTAAAATAGTATCTTAATATTGAAAATATCTTCAAATTTTTGAAAATGAGAACACAATGTCGAAATAACACAGAACCAAGAAATATATGTGAGGACTTTCGTCTTGGACTTCATGGAGTTCCTCTGCTAATTTCACTGAGTTATCAATGAGGTCCAAGGTTGACCCTACACTGGATTAATCTCCATGTAGCACCTGACTCTTGACTTGGGTCAGTAAAAAGTTATTTAATTTACACGGTCTTTAACATGTAGTTGAACTTTTGTAAGATTTCCAAGTGTTTTATCAAAGACTAATTTCTTCAAATGGATGTTTTCAATTCTAAACAAGAGAGTAGGGAATTAAGAATTGTTTATAGAACTAATAAATAAAGTATAAGTAAATTACATTTACTATCATGGCTACCACAATCTGTGCAACTCTCTGACTGCACCTTAGCAAGCTACCTTTTGAAGCCACAATATGACTCAGTATGCCATAATCCATTTGCCATGTGCCTTTTATCCAAATACTGTTTCATGACTTCTCATTCTGAACTAGAAAGAGTTGATAAGCTCAATTTTCATTCTCAATGAGTCCTTTTGAAGACATAGAATCACAACTAATTCAGACTGAGTTAAGGATATCACATTTTGCCCATACAACTCAGCCATATTGTGTGAGAGTGATTAATGGAGAGTCTTGTTTGTTTGCAATAAAAAGGATGCATCACCCTGAGATAGAACACTAAACAAAACGTAAATGGAAAACTTCAACAAATAAAAATCAAAATAGTTTCAAGGAATAAAATCTGAGAGTTTTGCCCAAAACCAATTCGATTCATGATCATTGGCAATAAAATATCAACACTAAAATATTATAGACTCTATAGAACAAATATTTGCCTTGTTTTTTTCCTAAGTGAAAAAAATGATCAAAATGAAAGTATCTATTGGAAAATGAGCGATATATATTTCTTTAGAGAAATATTGCTTTTATCCTTCATTGTTAGACCCTAAATAGACTGAATGATGATTTTTTTCCCCTTCATTTCACTTTTAGGAAGTTTCCTTTGAAATGTATGTTAAACAATTCTATGATAATGGATGGCAAAGAAGAAAATGTGTTTTCTTTTGAGGTAAGTAATTGTCTTTACTTATATGTAATGGAAACTTTTGTTATACATTCCATAATTTTCCTTAAAATTCAGACACAAATCAATAAAGTATGCAAATGTAGGTTACAAAAATATTATATTCTACTAGGAGTGCCACACATGCATATTTCTCATTCTAATTTTTTTTATAATTATTTTTCTTTGCAACTTTGCAACAGCTTCCTCAGGCTGTGAAGATACTGACCTATGTGAGAATAGAATAGTTTCAAATGAAATTTGGTTATATGGGTCAAAGTTCCTTTAATGGAATGACCAAAATTTAACTAGCATAACCTCTCCTATGAAAGCATAACATATGATTGGACAAGTGACCAGAACTGGCCGAGTTTTTTTTTTTTTCTATCTTCATATAGTTTAAACAAATTTAAATCTAATAAAAAGTCATGATCTTGAGAATTGAGCTTTAAAATTATTCATTCTTCATTTGCCTCGAAGCAAAACTAAATTAGAAATTGAGAAGTAGGAGATTACATACAATAAAATAAAATTGTAACAATAAAAATGTAAAAGGAAACACAATAAGAGGTAGTTAATCTAAGAGGAAATTAATCCCCATAAATTTAGCTATAAAATTATAGCTGTTCATGAAAACATGATGAGAACTTTCCAGATGGTATTCAAATTTTTAAAATATACAATGAAAAAGAATCAGCATGATGGAGCAGAACACCAGAACTCAGGCGAACTGTTTTCTGATCTTGGTTCTGACACTTGGGTTTGTGACTCTAGGCAAGCCATTTAACCATTTGCAGTTTCCCTAGTTGCACTATAGGGGGCAGCACTATACAATCTTAATGCTAGGTCCAGTTCCTATTTCTGTTGTCCTTATTAAATTTCACCAACTTAAACAACAACAATAAACTTCACTGTACATGAATTATTCATATTATTCATATTACCTGAACATGTCATTCAAATTTGAAACAATATATTTATATTGTATCATTTATATACCCAATTATGTGAAACACCAGCAATAAAATGTTTGCTTTTTGGTGTGTGTTAATTGGTTGAAATTCCACTTAAAAAGAAACAACTCTTTTGACGATTCTCATTAAGTAAAGCTGCAGAATAATATAGTTATTGGTTATAACTAGGTGTTTGCATTCATTTACAGTTGCAGAAGAATTTAATGTCATGATGGTGATGATGATAGTGAAAAAGAATATCGTTGCATGCCACAGAAAAACAGTAACAATAAAAATCTAAACCAATTTATATTTTTAATACTACATATATTTTAATTAACTAGCTTGTAACACTTTTAGTAAGATTATAAAATAACTCTTTTCATGAGAATACCAAGTGAAATAACAGCAAATAGAGAAAGATGATATATATAATCAAGAAATTCATTTAACAAATATTTTTCTTTCCTAGAAGTTTGGAGTCTACCACTGTTCTTTAATTACCATAAAAGGACAGATTTTGAAAGAAGGGATGGATTATTTACATATTTTGGACTGCATTGATAAATAAAATTGCATCAAATGTAAAACATATAAATCATTTTTATTTGTTACCATAGATATGTTACTCAAAATTGTTAAAGTTGAATTTTTTATTGTTGTTGAAATAAACTCTAAGTATTATCTGATTAAAATCAAGGAAATAAAAATTCAAGAAAGTATATTAAAATATTCCTTCAATGTTGACTAATATTTATACTGAGTTATATGTATATATAATTGAGAATAAATGAATTAAACCAAAGCTATATTTGCTGTTTCAAATTAAGAGACTTTATTAAGGAGATTGAGGAGACCTGATGTAATTATAAACGTACTAAAAGTCTTCGGCACTAATTATATTGAACAAATGGACCGAGCATAATCTTGATTGGCCCATGATTGAAATCAGATTAAGCAAGTCTACTTATGGAGCCAGATATTAGATTCATAAAGAAGAATTTTAATACAAGCTAGAGAATCCATATGCTCCACAGAAAAATGGGTAGTGATGGCAGCCATATCTGAAGCTTCCATAACCAGAGTCATATCCATAGACTCTGAAGCCATAGCCCAGTCTGTGGAAGCTGCCACATCCACAACCATATCCATAGCCATAGCCCAGGCCTCTGTAGTAGTTGCAGTAGTAGCTCATGGTGTCAGGGGCTGAAGTCTTGGTTTGCTATTGAAGGTGTGTTTCCTGTGTATGGATTTCAACACCTGCGCTGAAGTTCTTATACCCTAAGTTACAGGTGTAGTAAATCATTCAGAACTACCTCATTTTCATTCCTCAGAAGAAATTTTATGAAACTAATGTTATTGGCTACTTGTTTTGTTTAACATGCACGGAGTCATCGCCCATCATAGTAAAACTTTTAAATTAACTCTTTAGCTCAATTAGGATTCCTCTGATTAAATTGTGTCTATAATAAGAATTATTATTTTCCACTTCAAGACTGTTCTAACATAAGGACTGACATAACCTCCACCTCATTTAGGCTTTTGAGAATCTCTCCAGTCCAGTTTAGTGGCTGACAACACCGTGAAGATGACTCTCCTTTGCTGTGAAGGCTCTCTGTCTTTATTTTTCCATAATAATGACTAGCTCTTATCATTTGAGGTAATCAAGGCACTAATTATACTCCTAAATCCATGTCTCATTTGAAATTAAAATCACTTAGATGTCAAATATCTAAAAATACTGATATACAAACAAGTTCTACTTGATTGTGTGCAGTTTGAAGCCAACTTAGAACCAATCTTATTTAAAGTGTCCAGCATAGACCTATTTCTTAATTTTTAATGGACAATATTTAAAACCTTGATGCCTCCTTAAAGAAGGCATTTCCAAACCTGAGAAGAGATAGAAAGAAGAGAGAGAAAACAAAGCAAATAAATGTTCCTTTTCCCCTATATTTAAGCCTAGTCAAAACCGACAGTGCCCCAGTTAAATAAATGTTGACAATCCTTTGCAATAATAACCTCAAAAAACTCAAGAGGGCATTCTGGAAATTTAGGACTGGTTTCTGGAATCCAGGATTATGATAACATGCTGAAAATAAGTAAACGGCTCTATTGATCTTGTGCAGAAACTGGGAAGAGGAACAGAGTAGTAGACAATGTGAGCCTACAATAGTGATTTCTTTCAGAGATTAATTATGGATATCTTTAATATTACAGATCTTTTAAAAAATTTGGACACATTTTAAAAATTCATCACCATCAAAGGATGAGCAAATGAAGGAAATATTTGTTAAGGGTTTACACATAATGTTAATGGGATATTTGATATTCCACTGCCTGATATCCATGTGATTCATTTTTGAGAACCTGTTACTAAATGACTAGAAATATATTTGAAGTTCTCTGAGGTGAGATTACCACAGAGGTTCAAGATAATTATGGTGACTTAAAAAGTCACAAAATACTTCATGCCATTGCTTTATTCTACTTTCTCAATTTTGGATTTTATTGAGCTATATCAATATTATGATTATATATATAATGACCAATTGCTCAAAACTGGTTCCACCCAGGACAGGACTAATACAATAGAAAACAAACTAACCTGATTTTCCAAAGGCTTTCTTTTTTTTTTAATTAATTAATTTATTTATTTATTTTTGACTGTGTTGATTCTTCATTGCTGCACACGGGCTTTCTCTAGTTGCGGCAAGCAGGGCTACTCTTTGTTGCAGTGTGTGGGCTTCTCATTGCAGTGGCTTCTCTTGTTGCAGAGCATGGGCTCTAGGTGCATGGGCTTCAGTAGTTGTGGCACACGTGCTCAGTAGTTGTGGCTCATGTGCTCTAGAGCACAAGTTCTGTAGTTGTGACTCATGGGCTTAGTTGCTCCATGGCATGTTGGATCTTCTTGGACTAGGGTTCAAACCCAAGTCCCCTGCATTGGCAGGCAGATTCTTAACCACTGTGCCACCAGGGAAGTCATCCAAAGGCTTTCTTAATACCAAATACGATAAAAATCAAGCGCTCTGTACTGATTTCTAAACTGCATACTGCTTGGAAGAAGTTAATATATTCTTCAAAATAAAAAGTTTCCTAAAACTGAAACAAGAAAAAATAAAGACTTTAAAGATTATATTTCTTAAGAAAATAAATTTGTAGGAAAAAAAATAGACTACTAATAAGAAAACACTAAGCCCATATTGCTTTAATGATGAATGTTAGCAACTATCTAAATAATTCTAATTAGTGCAATAAATAATATTAATTTTACACTAATTATTTTATAAAATAAGCCCAAGTTTAATTATATACAAATTAATAATACAATTATACATGAAAAATTGGAAAATAAAACGTAAAAATATCTTTGAAAAAATAAACTCAATCTACAAATCCAGTATGAAATTATACATTAAAAATTAGAAAATAAAATGCAAAAATATCATTTAAAATATTATCAGAACACATAAAATACTTAGAGATTATTTTAAAGAGAGATGTGCAAGACCTAGTCCTTGGTAGTTACAAATTAATGCTGGAATAAGTTAACAAATATATATATATGTTTATGTATAATGTTTGTGTATTGACAATAGATTGAATACCTCAAAATTATATATTAAATAAAATCTTAATCAAAAAGCCTGTACAAAATATATATTTACAAAGTATTCTAAAATGTATAAGGAAATCCTAGGGACCTAGAATATCCAACACAATCTTAAAAAAATTGCCTTAACTGATTTTAAGAGATTAAACTAGTATACTCAAGAACGAGTGATATTCAAGTGAGGATACACAAATAAAAGAATGGAAAATATTAAGAAGTCTAGAATTCGACTTTTTCTTCTACAAAGATTCCAGAACAAAAGACTTTTCATTAAATAGTACTGAAACAATGAAATACTCATATGAAAACAGAAAAAATGGCTTAATTTATTCATAGTATACATAAAAATTAATTCAAAATGTATTATAGACCCGAGCATAAGAGCTAAAATTCTAAAGCCTCTAGACGTTTTTGTTTTGTTTTGTTTTAGATGCAGAAAGCACTGACTATAAAATAAAAATTGTGAAATCTACATCATCAACAGCAATCCACAGCCTGGAAGAAATAAAGTATAAATATAGATAGATATACATATAGATATAAATGATATAGATATAGATTGGACACAGGGAATAGAGATACAGATAGAGATCGATATATTCATCAAAAGATCTCCTACAACTCGAATGTCCAAAGATAAAACATCACTAAAAACCTAGGCACACTGAAACAAAGACATACAAACGTCCAATAAGTAAACGAAATGTTTGACATCATCAGCTATCAGAGTTATCAGGAAAATACAAATTAAAAACCACAATTATATACTCATCCACTAGAAGTGCTAAAATGAAAAAAATAGTTATGTTCTTTTTACTCAATGGACTATGATTTAGATTAATTGTGATTTACAGAAAATTTCCTATCAGGTTAATTTTTAAATGTTTCTAATTTAAATTAAGGTGACTTTCAATTAATTTCCCAATTAAGGTTCTGGTGCAGAGTACCAAAAAGACTCTGTGAACATGCTTTTAAAAGGTGGAAACAGCAAAGATTTGGAGAAAGAAAATCAATCAAAATTTCTAGCTGATGAGCTAGATTGAGTACTCACCCTATAAATAAGTCGTGAGTCAGCTAATTAAAAGACAAATAACAGGGTCTGTGTGATAGGATGGGTAGACTCTTTGATTCAGTGGTTCAGTATAAAGCTCTCACACAGCTCATTGATATCAATTTCCCTTTGGTGATTCAGTATACTATCTGTAGATATAACCAGAGTCTAGGTGGCTAAAGAAATTAAAATCAAGAATGTTTATAACCAGAATCTCAACCCAGGGATTTTAGCACACAAGATCATTGCCATAAATTGCAGTTAACACCAATATAAATTTTTATTAAAAGTTCAAAAAGCCATTGAGGCCATATTTACTGTCTAATAAGTACTTCAGTGATGACTGATGACACTACTTAGGACTGGAAGTCTGGATTCTCATTCACAAACAGAATAGAGAAGAAAAAAAGCAAACCAGGAAAGATCAGCAATCTCTCCCTCTCAAACTTAATTTGTGTTATTTGTTTTCCACTGACTTAATAATAGGAATAAATGTTGTCTTCAGGAAGGGAAACAGTTGTCTTCATTTCAAATACCATAAAACAAAGGAAACTTATTAAGATAAATGACTAAAGTTAAAACCATACTATAATGCCATCTTAAACACATGTATTGAAAAGTAGTTATAGAGGTCTCTCCCAGCGTAAAATACACAAAAGAAATTTCAAATGAAAAATCATTATCTTGAGAGTGCAAGGAGAGATAACTGTTGTGGTAAAATATCCAATGTTTATAGAATAAGTCCAAATTGCTATTGAACAGCTGTACATATACAGACAGCTCTTAAATCTTATGCCAACAAGTTGTAAGCTTGCAATTCATCTTGCTTGTTACAAGCTGGAAATAGAATTGATAGGATGAAACACTTGAAAAGTTTGATTTTGTTGTTGGACCATTCCCCCAAGAATCTTAGGTCCTAAAACTTAGTAGAAACCAGAGGTGTCTTCCATAACAAGCTGGATGGCAGCATTCATATCCACCACCGCCTAGTCTCAAAAGCTGCCACATCCACAGATTAGCAACACCTCTGGCCACAGAAGCCACAGCCCAAACTATTTTATTGGCCATTAATTTTTCATCATAGTAAATGACGCAAATGATTTCTATCTCTTCAATGTTCAAGCCATCTCTTAGACCTGTTAGTCATTGAAGTTGAAATTATAATTAATTTAACATGATAAGAGGGCAATTATTTAGTAATATATATGCTTTTTTAACATTTATTTCATTCAAATTTTGTAGACTATCTGATGCTACATTTTACCATTTATTTTCTGCATCATGTTTTAATCTTTTGATAACACAAAAGTATTTCATGGGTGAGAATTTTGATCTTAGCATTTTAGTAGGCAATCAACAAGACCAGCATTTAATATTTACAATTATGTTCTGGTAATAGCAAGAAATAGTATATTTTCATATTCTTCTGTCAATACTATTTCAATTTCTTATATCAAAAAGTAATAACAAGTAATTAAAGATTACTTGTAATCCTAATTACAAATAATTATGAGTAATTAAAGATTTCTACCAAAATCTGTCTTTACATTTGTAAGGCTAAATAATTTTATAATTGTATTGTGGTTTCTTGGTTATTAAAGAAAAAGTTAATTTTTATGTATACTTTATTTACACAGAGCTATCCCTTCCTTCCTTCCTTTTTTCTTTTTCCTTCCTCTTCTTTCCACTTTTTCTATTAACTTCATTCTAATTGATATATATATATATATATATATATATATAGTCATGCAATATTTAAGAACTATATGATATTTTTGGACAATAAATGATGAATAGTACCTAGTTTTTACTGTAGTTATAAAATTCAGTATTATGGAAAATAAATATAAAATGAAATATATGTTTTATAATTCAATATTGTCATAGTTTTGGTAGAATATAAAATCTATTAAATTTAATGAGTATTAAATTTGAATATTTAAGAGAGCAGAATGTGGAAACAGCTGGGGTGACCAGTTGTCCTTGTTTTCCTGGGACTGTGCCAGTTTGGGCACTGAAAACCCTCAGTACCGAGTAAATTGGGATGGTTGGTCACCCCAGAAGTAATTCATATCTTAAGAAGCTCAAACCAGCAAACCTCCTATAAACATGATTGCATATGTATAAGTTTTTTCAGAAAGAGAAACTAAGAATTTAACAGGTAGAAGAAAAAAGGAAATATAACCTTTTATGCTGAAGGAACTTTAAGTAGCACGCTATAGAACCACAATACTTCATAATTTATATGTAGAATAAAGTTTAATGATGTAGAATAAAGTTTAAAAGCGACAGGGGGCAGGGAGGTATTGGTATAACATAAGGTAAAAAAAAGAAAACCTTTATTTCTAAAAACCTTACATGCCTATTAAAGTATTTTTATTTTATCTTTTAGGTCTGATAATATAAAAACTATAGCCCATGGGCTAAATCCTGCCAGTGTTTGTAATTGTAAATAAAGTTTTATCGAACAAGTACACTCTTCATTTGTATATTTTCTGTGACTACTTTCCTACTAAAACAACAGAATTGAGTAGCTGTGTTAGAGAATATTTGACCAGAAAACCTAAAATATTTACTGTCTGGCCCTTTACAGAAAAAGTTTGTCACTGACTCCTGCTGTACATATGCGAAAGCCCACAGAGGTATCCAAGAAGAGGGGATGTGATCAGCCTTACCCAATCTTTGTATTTAAGTAAAGATACTGCCAATACACCAGGAGGTTATCTCCCAATGAGATATTTAAGGAGAATATGGGTTATTTATCCTTTTAATCCTTGAAGTGAGAGTCATCCTAGTAATAACTTGTTCCCTCTAAATTACTATTCCATTTTGTAACTTATTCCATACTCCTGTGAAATGAATGAAAGTAAGATCAGAATTGGTGGAGAATGGGAGAAACATATCTCTTTGAGATATCACAAGAAATTTAACAAAGTCTGTTTGTTTGTTTAAGCTTAGGGGAAATAGCAGTAGTTTAATAACATACTTCAAGTCTGTAATTTAGAACCAACATGAATGAGGATAACTCATTTGAACAAAGGCAATTTTGAAAGTATCTCAAAATTTTTATCAAAGTTAATTGCTGTAGGAAAAAAGCATGTGAATATTCATACCTAATGTGGGATCCATTTGATCTCCTAAAGGGAAAACAACTGAGTCAACCTGTATAAAACAACCCAATCTTAGAATTAATATATTTAGAAATGGAATATTGCCTGCCATATGATAGGTACAGAGTAAAGGAACAAAGTAGGTATTTAAATAGTTAATCCCACTGGGGGATTGTAAGTAAAGAAAAACGTGTAGGAGACCCCTATAATTGATGACTACTCAAGAAAACAGGTTTACTTAACCACAAATCAAAGAAAGCTTGCTTAGCAACAAAAACCATGCGACAGAGACACAAGACATGCTCCCAAACAATAAAACAATGGTGGCATGAGACCCACATCCTGCCCAGTAAGCTCAGTAATTTAATGACCCCTAGGACATGCTCTCTGCACACATAAAAAAAATAATAATTTCCATAGTGCCATGACAGTCCTGGCCTGACCATGTAGGGACAAGAAACCCAATCTAGAGGAGGAGCTGATGAAAGCATGATGTCTACTCAAGAGTGAAGAAGAAAATGGTCTTTGCCCCCTTCCCCCTCTTCCTTTGATTATATAATTGTAGCCCACTAAGTTTTCCGGGGACAGCACCTTCTCGCCCGCCCACTTGTAAGACTCACAAGCATCTTATTCTAACAAATCACTTATCTATCATTTTGCCACTCACTGAATTCTTTCTGCACTGAGGCATAAAGGACCAAGCTCCTCGGAGCCTCTGGAAACAACACCTAACCATTTCAATATCAGTAAACAAATGATGTCACAGTCATTAGAGATTGCAGTCACCAGCCGAAGGTGAGCTGGTGCGCCCTGAGGGAACTCAGGATGTGAAAACACAGGATACTGGTCCCAGATAGCTGAGGTACATATCAAACAAATGATTTCAGTGAGCCCAGACTCTTGAATCTTTCCATACAAAGTGCTAAATTCCTTAACTTGACATATCTGGTTTTCTTTAATTAACAACAATATTTTGATGTTCAGACTACCTGCCCTTTGTTGCAAAACTCCTATATATCCTGGCTCTCCCCTTTGTCTCCTCAGAGCAGTTCTCTCAGGCTTACTTGAGATGCTGCACCTCAGGCTTGAAGCCTTAAAAATTCCAGCTGAATAAAGCATAACTCAGTTTTTAGGTTGTGAATAATTTTTTAGTTGACAGTCTCTAGTTTCTAATGATTAAGTTAGCAATAGAGGTTTTTTTTTTCTTACCTGTTATTTATCAAGTTGAAGAAGTTCTACTCTGTTCCTAGTTGGAGGTGAGTTTTTAAACATAATAGAGAATTGCATGCCCCACATCCATTTACATGACCATGTGGTTTTGCTTCTTTGTTAATTTGTTTTCGCCTTGATGACAGATTGAAATCATAATGGGATAATCATAGTTCAGGCATACAAAATGGAGTCGGACAGTCACTGAGTTTCTGGTCTCAGATACGTTTCTATACCACTGAGAACTTGAACTTTCTGAACTATACCAAACCCAAGGCAACCACCAGCCATTTTTAGTACATCTGTTAGCTATAACCTTGCTGCAAATATGCAACCATTTCAGACCCCAACTAATCCTTGCTTAACAATCACTCTTACTTCTTGCCTCTCCAATCATAATTCTGGACAAATAACATGTAACTGGAGCCTTGCAGCCTTTGCCCTTATAAACTTCCTCTATTTTGTAGTCCAGTGAACCACAATTCAAGTGCTTCTTGAACCTATGTTACCAGGCTGCAGTCTTAACAAACCCAAAACAAATGTCTCTTTATTTCAATCAAGTCTTTTTTTCTGAAATTTTGGTTAACAGTTCATTGATATGGTGGACTACATAAACAGATTTTCGAATGTTAAACCAGCCTTACATACTTAGAATGAATTCTACCTCATTCATTTTTTTTAAAATAAATTGTTAGATTAGATTTGCCTGAGGATTCTTGCAACAAATTCCATGAGACATTGTTTTATAATTTTCTTTTCTGCTAATATTCTTCTCTGATTTTGATATTAGGATAATGTCCCAGCAGAATGAGTTTGTAAATGCTTTCTCAGATACTATTTTCTGGAAGTGATTGTGGAGAATTTGTAATATTTTTTCCT